>NC_084794.1:231071218-231382468 GCF_963169125.1 Humulus lupulus
TTCTACTACTGCTACCACTACTACCACTACTACCACTACTACTACCCCTACTACTACCACTACCAGTACCACTACCACTACCACTACTACTACCACTACTATTTCCTCTACTACTACCACTACTACTACCACTACTACCACGACTTCTACCACTACTACCACTACTACTACCACTACTACTACCACTTCTACTACCACTACCCCCACCACTACCACCACCACTACCACCACCATTACCTCTTCTACTACCACCACCACTACTGCCACTACTACTTCCACTACTTCTACCACTACTACTACCACTACTACTACCACTACCACTACTACTACCACTACCACTACCACTACTACTACCACTACCACTACCACTACCACTACTACTACCACTACTACTACTACCCCTACTACTCCTACCTCTACCACTACTACTACTACTACTACTACCACTACTACTACTACTACTACTACTACTACTACTACTACTACTACTACTACGACTACCATACTACTACTACTACTACTACTACTACTACTACTACTACTACTACTACTACTACTACTACTACTACTACTACTACCACTACACTACACTACTTATACCTTTACCACTGCCACTACACTACCATGGAGACGTTGCAGTCGATGATTTGTGTTAAGAATGACCTTTGCCATGCATTGTTATGTTTAATTATATTTTGGGGTACATTTCCAAGCTTAAACACCATAGTGTTATGTTCTCAATATATAAGATGTCGAACCACCTTGCCGCTAAGCCTAATTTGTGTACTCTTGACATTTTGATCCATTGTTACCATCTTGTTGAGCCTGTAGATTGTGGATTTTGTGTTTTTTGGTATTTTTTGAAGATGGGTTTCGAGACTAATGTTGTTACAATTACTATTTTGGTTACGGGTTTCTTTTTAGATGGTAAAATTATGGATGTAGTCCAAGTGTTTGATAAGATAACACAGAAGAATGTGCAAGGGAGTGTGTTTATGTTTGAGACTCTAATCAATGGGCTCTGTAAAATTCATGAAAATGGTCTTGCTTTGGAGTTGCATAAGAGGATGGTTAATGAGAAGTGCAAAGAAAATTTAGTGACTTATAGCATGATTATTGATTCTCTTGCAAAGATGGGTTACTTAAGGAGGAAATGAAAATGTTCTTGGAAATGGCTGGCACTAGAATTTTCCCAAATGTGGTTGTCTATAGTTCTTTGATCAGTGTGTTTTGTAGAGTTGGACAGTTGAGAGAGGCAATAAAGACATTTGATGAAATAGTTAGCAGAAGGATCTCAGCTGATGTCACGACATTTGATGAAGGAATTTGTGAAGGTTTTCAATCGAATGACGGGACAAGGACTCTCGCCTAATGTTGTGACTTTCACAGTTCTAGTTGACAACCTAGCAAAAATGGGGAATGTTAGAGAAGCATGTGAGATGTTTGAAGTGATGGTTCAAGAAGGCAAAGAAGCCAACTTGTTCACTTATAACTCACTCACGAATGGTTTGTGTTTGGTAGGTCAGTTAGACAATGCTGCAAAATTGTTTGAGTTGATTGTAAGAAAAGGCTTTGAATAAAACATTGTAAGCATGTGAGTTGTTGGAGTTGATTATACTGATAAATGGCTAATGTAAATATTGGAAGATCAGTGAAGCTATGCAGCTCTTTGAAAATATGTGTTGCAAAGCATTGAAGCCTAATGTGATAACATACAACACAATTTTAAAAGCACTATGTGAAACAAACAGAGTTAGAGTTGTACATAATCTTTATGAAGAGAGGAAAAGTGGTGGCCAGTCTCCTGTAATATCTACATATGTCATTTCATTAGATGGACTCTAGAAGAGTGTAGCACACCAATTTTTTTATTATTAATTTATTTATGTGTTATGTTCTTTTAAATTTAATTATTTAAATGTTAAGTGTTTAATATTTTAATTGTTCTTACTTAATTGATTTATTTGTAAATTGTTGTGCATGAGTTTTGATTGTGTGCATGGTTAGTAGTGATAGACTTGTTGACTGTGCCTATGCAAGTACATGGCATGCATGGTGAGCATGCAAGAGAATGCCATGAACCTAGACTAAATAATTGAAGTGTGAGTTTTCCCTATTTTAGAAAAGATTATGAATTAGGATGCTTTCTAGAAGGTTGTAATTCACAAAATGTTAAATGGGAAACCAATTTGTGGGAGAGAGAGAGGGGAGTGGCATGAACTTGGAAGAGTAACGGAAAAAGGATTTTTCCTTATTTATTCATTGTCATTTCTTTTTCTGTGATTGAAAATAAAGGAATTAATTTTTGGTCAATAATCACTAAGTGTTTTTGGTGGTTATTTATTGGTTGTCTTCTTGATATTTTGGATAAATACAAATTGAGATATTAAGGGTGATGAGTTGTCTCTTGGGGTGGTTCTAGCCAAATCCATAAGGGAGTGAGAGAGAAATGAGGTCGGTTTTAAATGGAGTGGATGTATAGACCCTTGGTTATTTTCCTTTTTGAGATTTACCTCATTGATTTGGGACTAGAAATTTTGGTACTTAGTGTTAATAATTTAATAATAAAAATCAAAGGAAAATAAAGTTTCCATTCCATTTGCTATACATTAGTAGTGTATCTTGGCTAGGGTTCTTATATTAAGAGGAAAATAATTTAGTTTCCTTCCCATTCTCACCATAATTGCCGCCCAACACCAAGAGAGACACTTGTCTCTCATTCTTTCTTTTCCATCCACACTAGGAAGGCTAGGATTCGAAATCTCAAGGTGGTAGAGGAAAAGGTTGTTCTTATTTTTCCATTGTCTCTATTTCTCCCTCTATGTTCTAAGCCAAGGTTTGTTGGGAATTCTATGAAGTATGTTCTTTGTGGTGGTACTAGCAAGAAGTTCAAGAGTTTTACCCTCATAGTGAAGTCGACCACCAAGCCAAGAGGTTGTAGGCTCTCAAAAATTGGAAGAGGTATGATGGTAATTCTTGTTTTCGTTTTCTTTTTCCCATCTCCTTTTCTTCCAAGATTTCTAAGATATGGATATTTGGGGTGTTTCACATCTAGGTTCTTGTGATAAGTGACGAGGGTGTCAAGAGACACGATTCTAGAGTTTTGGCTAAGCAAGGTTATCAAGAGGCATTGTGAATTTTTTTGTTGTTGATTGGATTTTTGTCTCTTTATGTGTTTTGATGATTGTTCTCCATTTTGTTAAATTCATAGAAACATCAAAATAGTATACATGTAGTTTATGTATGAGTAGTTTTTTATGAATACGTGTATTCATGCATGTTGCATAGGCGTGTGTGGTTCTTATGTTTGTGAGTGTGTGTGTGTGTTTGGACAAGCATGAAGAGTTAAAGAATAAACATATGTATATGGTGAAGGATGTATAATCTTGTTTAGGTTATATGATTTTATATGTGAATAAGGTATGTAAGTAAATATGGATATGTGTAGCTATTTATATATATATATATGTTAAATTTGATGTCTTGGTAATAAAGATTAATATTGGAATATGGTTGTTCTTTAAATCATGATGTTTTGGGTAGTCAAAATGAAAATTTAATTAGACACATACATAGGGTTTCGGGTAGGGTGATGTATGATTTAGAATGGTTTAATTCTATTGATTGTTTTGTTTTGCATGCTAATTATAATATTAAAATGCATAAAAGTGTAGAAACATGTTAGGGTAATTTGTTGAAATATTGTTAAAAAGTTTTTAAGCATTTTATGTGATTTTATGCTTGCTGAATTTTGCATTTTTAAAATGGTGATTTGTAAATATATTTTTTTAAAGAAAGAGCAAAATATGTCTTGAATTCATATTTTAAAATTAAGATTAGAAAATTGTGTAATTTTATACATGTGTCTTGTATTTCTAAAATATGATATATGCTGAAATTTTAGTATTAAATAGTTGTGAAAATTTTAATTTAAAAGTGCTTAGAATTTGGTTTATTGAAAGTGCAAATAATATGAGTTTTTTTCCAAATTTAAATAATTATGAATATTGTGATTTTATGACCTAATAATTTTTTTAGAAAGAGAATAAATTTGTCACATTTTATTAGTATTATTTTCTTAATTTTGCCAAATTAAAAAGGAGCTTTTATAAAGTAATTTTTTGTGTAAAATCGATACGCAAGTGAACGTAATCATAACAAGTAATAAAGAGTAAGTGAGATCGTTCCCACGAGGACTCTATATTAAGTACCAAAACATAAATCTTATTTCTATTTGGCTAATGATAATAACCATAGAAGAATTAAAAAGCATCCAAAAATACAGAAATTCAAAGTAGAAAAGAAGAAAACTGTGATGAATTCTTTGATTCCACTTGCAATCCTCCACAATGTGCCTCTAGCCGTCTTCTAGGGTTAATCTCTCCTAAAAATGTCATTAAGAAAGCTTTTATAGTCCCTAATTAATTCTATTTTAAAGGACAAAATTGCCTCTGAAAAATGCCCTAAATTTGACTTCTGTACGGACTGGCGTCGCGACTCCATCTAGTAGCGTCGCGGCTCTAATGTGCTTCGCGCTCCAAATTTCGTCTCTGGAATATGTAGCACTGCAGCGCTGTCTGAGAGAGCCGCAGCTCTAATTCTGGCTAACTTTTGTTTTCTTCTCGGTAACTCTTAGGACTAGGGCTTTACAACATAGAGTTACGGCTCTAAGTCCAAATTTTCACAAAATCATCAATTTGACTCCCAGTTTCCCCTAGTTTCCATTCCTTAGCCCATTTAACAATATTTCTTCAAGAATTAAGTGATTTCCTCAAATTTCAAGCTATTTCATTAATAATCACACTTAATCCTGAAAACACAATAAACACCCGCATAATATTGCACAAAACCAAATAAAAGACTAAAATTGCATCTTAAAACATGCCATAAAAACATACCAAAACTAATCCTAACATAAATTAATTTATTTTGAAAATGGGTTTCCAAAATAAGTTATTAAATAATAAACAAGTTCATTATTTTGTACAATTTAAGTTATGATCTTTATGAGTAAATAATTTTGTGTAATAAAACTTATGTATGGTATTTGTATGATTTAAAGGAATAAATGATAATAACTAAGTTGGTAATTTATTTTGAGATATGAAATGCTTACTAAACTTTTGTGAAATTAATAGAAAATAAAAGAGTTAATATTACCAACTTTGAGCAAGTTTTTATTAATAGTCTCACATACGCATGTTACATGCAAGATGACTTTTACGTACAAATATACACTATTTGATTAAATTAATGGTTCTTGTTTTGAAATCATTGAGAATTAATTGGTGAAAATGACATTATTCTTTTGTGATTTTGTGTGAGGTTTGTTGTATGAATTAAGTTGTAGTGCAACTTGTGTAAAATAGGTGTTACGTATGTATGGCCCATGCACATGTGGGGTATGCTTGTATGATATGATTAGTTTTACTTGATATTAAGACGAGTATTTGATTGATTATTCTAGGCTTGTTGTGAAGCTATCTCGCCATTTTAATTGCTTGGACTTGAGGTAAGGAAGTTAGTTAGATTTCTTATGCGATTATGTTGAAGTGTATGAGAAACAAGTTATGAGATAAGTTGTTATGTATGTATGTATGTATGTATGTATGTATGAAAAGCAGAGTGTTGTTAGCGTGCTGAAATGCGACACAACAAATGAGTTACTGTTAGGAAACTTATACATGATCTTTATTTATTTTCATGTAGATATAATATTAAACAAATTAATATGAGATAACCTAAACAGGTTTCTAAAATTGAATTCAAAGAGAAATAACGATAAGAATACTTACATTATACGCAGCGGGATGAAAGAGTCATTCTTTCAGTTTCTCTAACCTTTGTATCATTTCCGTCATAGAGTATTATCAAGAAACTGAACCGATCTTCAATTTTCTTCACAGTCTTCCAAAGTATCCTTAGAATCACATAGACTAGAGTGGGCAATTCTCAACACATGAGATAGATACAAAGAGAAGAAAAGAAAAGAATTAAGAGGCTTAGAAAATGACTTGTGTTTAGAGAGAATCTAAAAACTATCAGAAACTCTGTGTCTGTCATCTTGTGACTTGTGTTTTCAACACTCTCTAAGCACTCCTTTTATAGACTCAATTATGCCATTTAATTTAATTAAAAAATCAATAAGATAATAGTCAATAATCAGCCCTCGGTCGAAATTCTCATGAGCTTCAGGCCCGTGAAATTTCCCATTTGATTATAAGCCCATTGGACTTAAAATCAAGACATGTATTATTTCTATTGATTTAATTAATTAAATAATTATTTAAATCATTTATCTAATTAATTATTTATAATTTGAACCTTGATTTAAACTTATTTATTAATTTAGATACCAATTCATCTTAATTAATAAATCTACCATAATTTCTCTTTTCTTCTCAAAATTACATAACTCTGTGAAACTATCCAAAATTGACCAGGTCAACTTTGATAATTCTAATTGATAATTAAATCAATAAATTGAGACTATCTAGATGATTTAATCTAAGGTACAGTGGGGACCATGGGCCTATGAAATCAAGCTCCAATAAGTTATCATAAATCTGCTAACAAATAAATTTACTAACTTATCAATTCCTCGTGACTCCACTAAAGACTCGGAATTGCACTCTTGAATTCATAGAACGCTCTATAAGAAATATAGATACACTATTAATTATCCATTGTTACAACCATAATTGTCACTTAATCCTCTGTAGACAATCTACAATGAGATGAGACTAAAATACTATTTTATCCTTAAAACACTTAGTTCCTTGTAAATGATATTTCAGTAAACTAATTTAATTACTGAAATGAGATATCTATCATTTAACACATTGAACCAAACTAAAAGGAAACCATCATTTCACTTCTTCATCAGAAGCTATAGATGTTCATATCTATGATTAACACTCCCACTCAATTATACTACCGAGTTCCCAAGATGTAAGTATGGGCTAGTCTGTAGGGTAAGCTGGGAATGAACAAGTCAAAGAACTCAAATAATACAATCAGTTAGAATACTAACCACTCAGAATTGAGATTGAATTGACATATGGTCAACTATATGATATGACTATAATAACAGTATGTTTACTTGTCCTATCAACTGTCAATATCGGTCATGTCCGATGTAACAAATACATCTGATCTTATCTACTTTACTAATGTTCTGGAAAGAACATAACACTGCAATGTGTAAGTAGATCATATCGTAGATTGGCAAGTCAGTGTAAATCATGTGCATTGACTAATCTTAGGACTAACTTATTTTGAACATATAATCATATTTATATTCCACTGTGATTACATCACAATAAATACGATTAGCTACATGCTTAGGATTTAATAGAAGTTTATATTAAACAAATAATCATGAAAATAAAACATGTGAGCAAAGTGATTAACAAAGTCAAAAAATAATTTCTATTCTTTTATTGATAATAAATGAGATTACAAAGAAATTGGGTTTTAATTAGGGCATAAAACTCTAACAGTTACTAAGGTATGACATTACTCATAGGGCGGACACGCCAAGAGGCCCACGAGGGCAAGAGGAGGATTTACCAGGTTATGCCTTACTGGTTACCTCATAGAAATGTTACTTTATTTGTTTATGATAAAATTCAAATAAAGTGTAGGGCATTATAACCTTATATTGCTCTTTAATTTAATTATCATTCTTCTTCTTTTTTTGATCGAAAAAAGGTTATTTATAACACTGAAACAAATTACAACAGCCAGTTCTGAAACAAAACAAAAACTAAAGCAAACTCAAAAACAGAGCCAAGAACAAGTCACCTCATAAACTCCTAACCAACTCAGCAATAGCTATATTCTTATCCAAACACTTTTGACTCAAACAGCCAAAAAACCTAGCTTTCAAACTCAATCTATTCATATAAACTAAACGAAGAGGAGTGCTGGAACAATGAGAAAAATAGCAAGTATTTCTATTACACCAGATTCCATAGACCGCAGCTGCCAAGGAAGCAACAGCAATGCGATGCTCAATATTTTTGGGCTTCCCTTCTAACCACATCTTCCATTGAACAAATTTCTTGGGCCAAATTGCAGAGCCTAACCAACTTTTAGTCAACTCCCAAACCTGATGAGAAAAGCTACAATCAAAAAACAAATGCTGATGAGTTTCCTCAGCTCTCTCACAAACCGGACAAAGGCAAGAATTTACTGAAATCTGGCACTTGATCAGATTATCTCTAGTCAGTAAATGACCAAGAATCGACTGCCAAAGAATGAAACGATGCTTCGGAACTGTAAGTCTACTCCACACTGCCTTAGCAAAAGCCACCGGAACTCTTTGAAGCTAGTTAAGATAAAGAGTCTTCAAACTCAACTTACCATGCACAACCGAGTTCACTAAATTAGCTTCAGAAAATTCCTCTCTCAAATAGCAAAGTTTGCGCCAGTACCAGCTGACATCAGGTTTCAGATGATAAGACCAAAAGGATTGACCTCTAAGATAAAGTGCATCAATCCACTTCACCCATAATACATCCTGCTTAGTAGACACAGCCCAGATGAACTTGGCCAGTAAAACTTTGTTCCAATTTGAGCCCTCTTTAAAACCCATACCACCTAATGATTTAGGGAGACGAACTTGTGACCATGAGGAGCAATGGAACTTACTGCGATGGCCATTGGCACCCCATAAAAAATTACGACAAATCCTATCAATTTCTTGAATGACACTAATTGGAAGCATAAAAATTTGCATCCAATAGTTACGAATACCCAGTAAAACCGAGAAAATCAGCTGAGTTCTCCCTGCAAAAGATAAGTGTCTACTCGCCCAAACATGGAATCTAGCTTACAGCTTCTTGATAATCTCACTACAATCAGCAACTTGCCATCTTGTGGGTTTCAGCGAAACTCCCAGATACTTCAAGGGAAAATGGCCTTCTTCTATCAAAATAGAACTCAGAATGTTATTCTTAACATCAGCCGCCACACCCCCAAAGTAAATGTGAGATTTGTTCAGGTTAGCAGACATCCCTGAACTCTGACTAAATCTCAAAAAACCATCCATTAAAAGATTAAGTGATCTAAAGTTCCCCTTACAGAATAAAATCAGATCATCTGCAAAACAGAGATTAACAAGATGCAAATTCTTACACAAAGGGTGAAAATGAAACTCTCTATGTTGAGCAACTTGGTTAAGAAGCCTAGTGAGATATTCCATAACCAACACAAAGAGCAAAGGAGAAATAGGATCTCCTTGCCTTAAGCCTTTCCTCCCTGCAAAGCTACCTTGTAACCTCCCTTTCATCATTAGAGAATAAGAAGTATCAGTCAAGCATATCATAATCCACTTAATAAACTTACTAGGAAAACAGAAAGTAGCCATAATATCCTCCAAAAAAACCCAATCTATTGAATCATAAGCCTTACTCAGATCAATTTTAATCAAACACCTAGGAGTAATATTCTTCCTAGTATAGCCATGCAGTAAGTCTTAAAGAATTAATATATTATGGGCTAGCTGTCTATTCTTGATAAAGGCTCCTTGATTTTGAGGAAGAATTTTAGCCAACCTTAAAATGATTATCATTCTTGTTTGCACTTCCTTACTAGACTTTTAGCTCACCCCCCCCCCCCCCCTTACTTTTCTCCTTTCAGGTAGACGATAGGTTTTCTGCTTGGCACGCATGGTGATCTGGGGAGTTCCATATTCAAAGTGTGTATGGCGTGATGTGCAATGAACGAAAAATGATTTAGAAACTCCAATAGACATTTTAATGAGTTTTATTATGTTTATTTACATTTCTGTGTGACTTTGCTATTTTCTATTTTAAATTGCATAAAAGATATTATATTTTGATTTAAACAAATAGTCTCATGATTCATGTTTTAATAAGGCTCTACTAAACCTTTTGAATAATTGTTGTATTTTTTTCTAAATAAGCATCAATTAGTAGTCTTTTGCAAATGATAGTAGAATAGGCCGTTTGACAAAGAGTGAACTGATAAACGAGGTAGACGACTTGTTTCGGTCTCTCCAAATTACTAAATTTGAAACTTGTATCCAGCTCTGGAGCATAATGATTCATGGGATGTGTTAAGTTGGTAGAGTAGAGAAAGCCATGGAAAAGTTCGATGAAATCTCATAGAAGGGGTTGGTTATCCTGATGTTGTTATTTATATATAACACAATATTAGATGGACTCTGTAAGAAAGGATTGTTATTAGAGGCTAATGAAGTGTTCATGAAAATAGAAGAGAAGGGTTGCTTTGCTGATGCCATTTCATTCAACATTTTAGTTCAGAGTTTTATTCGTGAACATGATACTGAGAAGGCAATGGAGCTTATTGGAATAATGCGTGAGAGGAATTTTTCAACTAGTACTGATGCATTCACTTCAATGATACTGGAAGTTTCCTTGTATGATTCTCATTTTCTTTCACTCATGAAGTCACTTCCAAATGTACAATGTTCTACTGGTTCTTCTTGTTTCTGCGTAAACGGTCAAAGAGAACAATTATAGGACTAAAAAGTAGTTATTGTAGTTTAGTTTAATTATGCTTTTCTCTTCAATGAATGAATATTTTAGATTATTTTTTAATGAGAGTTATTTAATATTTTAATACATTACAAGAAAAAGTATAATCCCAAAAAAGGGCATGAAAAAAATGAAAAAAAGAAGGAAATAAATAAAAAAAATTGACGAAAGAAATGACAATTGTAGTAAGGAAAGGGAAAAATGAAAGGAAAAAAAAGCATGAAAAATGAAGGGAAAAAAAGTAAAGAAATAGAAAAAAAATCATCCTCAAAATTAAAGAAAATATAACTATTATTATATATATGGCATAATTATATTTTTTTTTACAAATTTATGAGAAAGAAAACCCTATAAAAAATCAACTAGTAAATTAAAAAACCAATAAAAAGTCGAAAGCTGAATGCCATATTTATGTAAACTTTTTATGTAAAATCTACTTCACAAATGGATGTAGAGATAGTGTTGCATATTATTGATCACAATATTGACTTAATTTAGGGATTATACTTTTTGTAGTCTTGAATTTTGTCTTATTATCTGTTTGGACTTTGTGTTTTAATAAATTACTTTTTAGATATTGTATTTTGTAAAAATGAATCAAATAGACCATTAAACCTGATTTTGATAAATAAAAAAATTGAATATGGCATAATGATTGTGTTTTTTTTTTCTGAGTTGTTAATTTGGTGAATTATTTGTGATTTTAGTCCAAAAAACTTCGATCAAAATCGAATTTAGGGGTTTATTTAACTTTGATCAAAATCTAGTTTAGAAGTCTATTTAGACTATTTTACAAAATTTAGTGTTCAAAAAGTATAAACCATTTAATTTATAATATGTTTTCAAATAAAATAGGAATTATATAAGTATAAATACACTAATTTATTAAGTTTAAATACATATTTGAATTAATAAAAATGTTGCTACACCTAGCAAAAAAAAAAACATTCCGAACTAAAATATCATTTGAGATAGAAAATTCAGTTGATCATATTTTTTTAATTTTTTTTTTATTATCCAATATAGGAAAGATAAAGATGAAATATTGCATTAATAAAACCAGATAAGAATCTTTTTATTTATAGCAATATAAGTGAGAAGTTCGTTATTCATTTCCATTATGCATGGGAATAAAAAACTATCTATAAAATTAATATCTAATGGTATACTTTGAACATGTATCTGATTTTTCAAGAATAATTATAACTACCTAAATACACTACTAAAAAGAAATTAACCTATCGGATACGAGACATCAGTTTTCCCATAGCAATCTCTCTTATGTAAATTTAGGACATATTTGGAAGTTTCTGTATAATTATTAGGGTAGTAATTTCATTATATTTTAAAATAAAATATATGTTTAGATGTTAAATGATAATTATTTATGAATTCTTATTGTGAAGTTTGGGAAAACAGTTAGTAATTACATATTAAAATAATATTATGTAATAATTACTATTTAAAATTGATAATATTAGTAGTTATACAGTGTAATTACACATAATTCTCATGGAGACTGAGAATTTGATAGTGTAATTTGAGTGCTCCAATTTCCTCCAATTACATGATTCTCGTGTAATTACATAGTTAGACAAACACACAAAATCTAGTATTTACTCCGAATTACACCTAAATCTAATTACAAAATGATTTTCCAAATGCACCCTTAATATAAGTTGTGTCGATTGCAAGAGGACTGAAAAGGAATATGGATGTGCAAAGTTGGAAACAAACAGAAAATAGAAAAAGTAACATTAGTATATGGATAATGATGATATGGATTATTTGGATAGATGTAAATTTAGTAAATGAAATTATATATTTCCCAAGTAATTAATAATAAATGAGTAACTGTAAGTATTTTATATTTTTTAATAATATAAATAAGAAGAGAAATCATCCTTCCTGCCTCTAATGGTGTACTTGTTGAAAGCAGGTTTTCAAAGTGCGCAGCGAAATGTGATTTATGGCCCCAATAGATTTCAAAAATTTTGTATTACATATATTAATATAATAGAAGAACATTTACCTCTTGAAACCATCAGGTGTCCTTGCTATCTTCTTGTATACTAAATGATTATCATATCCAAGCACGCAAGACTCACATTAAAGTCTTCTAGATCGTAATCTCAACATAATAGGACGTGTTTGGGCAAGGAAGTTCTTGGAATACCCAAGTTTAGTTCTGCAAAGTTTGAGAATTTTTTAACGTATAGTTTTCCAAATATAAGTTTTTTTCAATCTAAGCTACTCATAACTTAGAATTTATAAAGCTTATACTTAGGGAAAGGTGAGTTTTTCTAAGTATTTAACTAAAAGAGTTATAAATTTATATTTTTAATTATAAAATTTATTTTAGCACACTACATGATTAATCCGGGTACATCGTATATAGTGTTGGCTAACGAAGTCGGATTTCCTGAGGGAAGGTTTTTCTGTATGCAGCTAAGGACAACTGGTAAGTCAATTATGATTTATGTGTCTGCAACATGAGTTAACTAGTGTATTGTTTGCTAGAAGTAGGGCTTATATGCTAGTTAGAGAGAGAGGGCTCATTGGGAGACAGTCTCTAGGCGTGTTTACACTCCACATGAGATGTTGTATATCGGTGGTTCGAATTATGCCTGAAACCTTGAGCTAAGTAGCCAGGTAACCTAGGAGTCTGAATGATCATAGCGATGCCTATGCTCCATTATTATGTGTTATTTTAATAAAGTTTGCGACCGTGAGAATTGACCAGATGATAAGCAAACTAGGTAACCTAGGAGTCTGAATGATCCTAGGGGTGCTTATGCTCCATTGTAATACGTTGTTTTATTAGTCAACTTAGCTACCATAACATTTGGCCAGGAGATAAGTAGCCAGGTAAACCTAGAGGTCTTTATGAGCCAGTGTGGATGCACCAACCCCAATTCTTTGTTTGAAATTAGTAAAAATGTCCTAGGTAAATGGTTACCCTCGAGAGGGATTTCAAAACTAGATATCAGTGTTGGGACTTGAGTCTCCACTGTGATTTGAGTTGTGATGCTCGGGGATACTTGGCAACTTCTGATTTGGCCTCTAGGATTAGTTCTATTATTAGACAGTACTTTCTACTTATGCTTTAGTTTGGATTACTTGCAGGATTTTGTGTTCAACTTCTATTAAAGGCAAGGCGATGTCGCTAGGATGCTTTGGGGTTCTTGAAATTGTTTGATTAGGGTCCGGATTTATCTGAAATCTTCAGTGTGATAAGTTATGTATTGTGAGGACAATGACTAGGTCATTGATTCCTATTGTGTGTGTTTCTACTTTATGTTGTTAATTGACTTACTAAGTATTTCTGCTTACCTAGTTGCTTATGTTGTAGGTAAGCGCAAGGAACAGTTGATGCAATGAGAGTCGAAGTTTGCCTGCGAAAGTGTACATGTGGCCCGACCTTTGGGAAGTTTGCACTTTAAAACTGAGTCTTTTGATTTTTCTTCGTAAAATCCATGAGTTGGCAAACTTATATTTGACATTTTTTATATTACTCAATTCATTTTATGGAAATCTCACAAAGTCAAATTTCTATTTAATTAAAGTTTTTTTTAAATAAAATAACTTTGGTTATTTCTTTAAATAGTGTGAATTCTATTATGCCTTTTATATCACATTTCATAAATCAATTATGTATATTTCTATTTGATTTTTATGAATTGATTATGTTAAAATCCCTTGTGATTTTCGTACCAAAGGATGGTAGCTTGTTTCCCTTTCTTAGTCTATCCAGGCACATGCTGAGCTATCAAATTGTCTAAATAGCTGAACAGATTGGGTAACTGACAGATCCAGCAGACACACTTTCCTTATAAGGATATTCTTCCCTGATTTTGTGAGCTGCGAAAGAAGGTCTTCTACCTGCTATAATTAGGAGTCTTTGTAGCTAGGGAAAGACACTTATTCACATTCCATATTGTTTTATTATTATTGAAGAGTGAAACTTGTATTTGTGTGAGATTAAGAGTGGAAATACTTAGTCTTGTGTTGTAGTGCATGTTTCACATTTTATTGATACACTTTAGGATTTAAGGTGCAATTTCCATTGTGGATACTTATGCAATCTTCGAGAGGAGAGCTATTCAAAGTCTTTCTTCGGGAGGAAGAAAGCATCAAGGCCTTCAAGAGAGGAGTCAAGCAAGTCTTTCTTCTGGAGGAAGAAAGCAGTCAGTCACCATCGAAGGGAGTTCAAGTGAAGCACTGACTATTGTAGAAATGGGATTGGTGGTGTGATACAAAAAAGTGGGACAACAATATAGAAGGAGTCTAATTGTGTATAAGATATTGCTTTTGTATTTGTGTTCATTACTAATAAGTTTCTTCTCTAAGTGTGGCTCCATGGACTAGGGTAACCGAACCATGTAAAAATATCTTGTGTCGATTTTTTATTGTTCTTGTGATTACTGGTTTAAATCTAAACTATTAGTATCCCTATCTGATTGATCAGATTGTATGTTTGACCCATTTTCTTAAGATAATTTTGCATGTAATGTAAGTTGTTTATTACTTGGTAATTTATTCAGAAAAACAGAATTTCAATTTGGTATCAGAGCAGGCCACTAAATTGTTAGTGACATCTTGTGATTATCCGTTTTTTGTATGCTTTCTACTATGTCTTTTTTTTGCAGAAGGGGGATCAGTATCACGTGCCCCACTATTGAATGAAAAATTATCCGTACTAGAAGGTACAAATGAGAGCCTTTATCAAAACCATCGATGAAAAGGCTTGGAGGACAATTCTATCAGGATGAACAGCACTTGTTGACACTGATAGGAAAACCGGTGTGACTACATTAAAACCTGAATTGCCTTGGACAACTGAAGATGAAAAATTATCAAGCTACAATAATAAAGCACTCCAGACTATCTTTAATGGTGTTGGAGAAGGTCATATCAAACTCATCTCTTCATGTGAAACTACCAAGGAAGCTTGGGATATTCTTCGAATCCAGTTTGATGGTATGATTGAGGTAAAAAGATCTATACTTTTAATGTTGACTACTATATTTGAGGAACATAGAATGAAAAACTCTGAAACATTATCTGAATTTTATGAAAAACTTTCAAATATTGCTAATGAATTTTCTGCTCTTGGTGAAAAATTAACTAATACACAAATTTTTAGAAAAATTGTTAGAGGCGTGACCGATGTAACATGCTGGCCTTGAGGGCATGTTACAAGCTAGGTTGGTGCTTGGTCTGATGCGCACAAGAGGGTGTTGTAACGTCCTGCGTTTCGGATACCTTGAAACGACTCGGGTCGAGATTTTTTCCCCAAGTTAAGAATATTATTTTAAATAATATTATATTTGTTTGGAATTTATTTCCATGAGTTGTTGCTAGCCAAATTATGAATTTTGTGTTTAAAAGTCAAGATAAGACTTTCGTTCTTGGACCGACACAAAAACCCTGATCGAGTAAAAGTCTCAGAAAATTAAATAAAAAACTATGGCAAATATATTTTGGGCATAAATTACATTCGTAAAAGTTAAAGTTTGGTCAAACATAATAAACCAAGGGAAAATGGAAATTTTATGGCATTTTGTGTTAAATGCTTAATTTTACCGAATTGGGGAATTTTATTCCATGAATGGACCTTAGTTAAATTTTATTATATGATTAATTAAATTAAATGTGAGACATTTAATTTAATTATTATGTGTTAAGTTTTGTTTTTAAAACTTAATAAGAGTGAAAAATGTTATAAGAAGTCAAATTGGATTTTTCTTCTTAGGAAATATTTATTAACCTTTACATATAAAAAAAAATAATCACATATATAAATAAAGGGTGGCCGTCCATGTGAGGGAAAAATATTGGGTAGACCAAATTAATTAAGTTGAATTCCATTTTTAAATATTAGGGTAAATAGGCAAGTGGATAGTAAAACACTCAAGTGTTTTTAGGATATTTTAGAGAAGTCTAAACCTTTCTAACCCCCCAAAACCAACCACTCTCTCTCACTTTGACTCTCATCTTTTTTTGAAAACTCTCTCCATCTTCAACCTCAAGAACACTAAGAAGGCTTGGAAGCATTAAGCTTTGGTGTAGGAAGGGTTTCTCTAAGGTAAAGTATCAAAAAACTTGACTTTGTAAAGTTTTTAACCATAGGTCTTTCAATAGCTAACTATCCATGTTGTTGGGGGGAGTTGGTTAAGGTATTAAGAGTTTTGAAGGACTCAAAGCTAGTAGGAACATCAAAACCTGGAGCAAGAACAACAAGAGGTAAAAAGTTTACTTTTTATGGTTGTTATTGTATGGTTTTTTATTTTTAAGCATTATTTTGTATATTTAATGCTTAAAGTTTCTTATTGGTGATGTAATAATTCTATGGTAGTTGCTCTATAATTTTATGATGCTTGTGTGTTGATTTTTGAAAATAGGGACCAAAATCCCTAAGGGTTTTGGCCTAAAACAAAATACATGTTTTGAGCTGTGACTTCCAAGGGGTCAAGCATCCACTGTATATTGATTTTGTAAAATTTAATTGTATTGTGATGTTTTTGAGATTGATTACATAAAATTGTGCTTTCGAAACACTAAAAAAATGTTTAAAAATGAGTGAGTTATGCTATTTCAAAGTCTAGCTAAAAAACTGTTTTTTTTTTTATTCTTAATTTCGGGACCAAGTTTGGACAGCCACTGTATAGGAAAAATGAACCCATATTTTTCTAAAAATTGGTGGACATAATCTTGGCATAACCTAGTATTTCACTGTAAAATTTGGTAACAAAATACTGAACCTTTTGAAAGTTATTAAGTGCCAAAGTTTGGAAAATTTAAGGACTTGAAAATAAGGTCATTTTACCTCATTGTTGGAAAATAATTTCACCAATCAAAAATGGTCCTTTTGACCTAAGATTTTTACAAATACCTAAATGGCATACCAAAAATGGAATTGGAAAATTTTGGTAACAATTGGGTAAGTAAATTTCAAGTTATGACCTAACAAAGTATGTAGTTAAAAATGTGAAAAATAGGGTTTTCACACTTAGTGTAAAAATGAGATTTTGGAACTTAAGGTAAAAACTGAAAGATGCTTATTGCAAGATAAAAACTTGGTAAGTCTTGAAAACATATTTTGACCTAAAATACCACTTTGAGTTTAGTGTGAATTATTTTTATTAAACAACTTTTTTATTCTTTTTAAAAATAAAAAGATTTAATTTATTAATAAGTTAATAAATTAAAAGATGGTTTAAAACCCTATATTTTAAGAAAATAATTAAGTAAATTATTCTTCTAGTAAGTAAACTTGATTAATTGATTTCAGAAAATTAACTAGTAAAGATGGGAAATTTTGAACGGTTTTCCTAATTAAGTTCAATTAAACTATTTTCATAAAATGGTTTTAGAGATTAAAACCTTAAGAAAAATAAAAGGAAAATTAAGAGTTATTTTCTTGAAAAAAATAATTAAGGAATTTAATTAGTATTTTCTAGATATAATACCGGCTAAAATCTTCTATATATTTAACCGACTTGTTGAAAGTACGGGTTAATATCATTACCTTTAAGGAATAAGACTTTTAGCGGATTGTGGGAAAATACTATTGTGATACTCGAGCATAGGTATCGAGACCATAGGGTAGGTCTCCCCGAGACTTAGGGTTAGTCTCAAATATGTTTGTATGAATTTCCTTAATGGGTTTAAAACCAAATAAGGATCTTTAATCCTTACAAATGATTTTTTTAAATGACCAAACTGCCCAAAATAATAATAATGAATTATGAAGTGCCATAATTAATCTGAGTATACTGTATGGATAATTACAGTATTGGCTAAGCATAACTGGATTATACATTGAAGGGTGAAATCTTGCTAAGAGCAAAGGACTCCAAGTAAGTCAACTTCTATTGTGTGGCTGCAACATGAAACGACTATTGTATTGTATGTTAGTATGGAAACACATGCACATATATACATTGTCGTAGAAAGTTTGCTTAGAGACATTAGTCTAGTTGGTGCTGATTCAAAAAATATGACTGGTATATATCTGTCATATTCTAGACAGTTGATCCCTGTCACACTGCTTGATTTTGTTTATGTCTAGTTCGTTACCGCGACGAGTGACCAAGAGGTGTGGATTGCTGGTTTAATCCTAGGGGCGCCAAAATGAATGGGACCTAGAGGCCCCCATGCCTACTTAATCAATGAACGACTAGAACCCGAGAAAGTGCTCTGATAATTTATTCCCAGATAATAGCCATGAATATTGGCCATTCAGTGAGAGTGTCTAGGGATACTAGGGGTTGCCAAGTTTGAGTGAGGCTGAACACCCTAGGGGAAACTGCTCACCAGCACCATTGATTAACATAGAAGTCTCTGTAAACCCGTGTAACTTCGATTACACTCTTGGATAAGTAGTGATGCTCTAGGTAACTTGATGGTTACCCTTGTGAGGGATTTACTCTTGGATAAGTAGCGATGCCCTAGGTAACACGATAGTTACCCTTGATAGGGATATTTATTGGCTAGATCTTAGTGTTGAGACTCGGTTCTCTCTTACATATTAGCATTTATGCTGGAGGGCATGTTATGCCCGAATTGTTGGAAGTTTTCGAGCGTTGGTATCAAATTATATTGTGATATATTATATCTGCTTGCTCTGGGATTTTCTGAGTGCAGGAATTTATCTGGTTATATGAAATAATTTGTCATTAGTTATCAAGCACGACCATAAGTTTTCCAGGATGCTTTTGCATTCTTAAAATTGATTGTGTAGGGTCCGAATGGATCCAAAACCCTAATTCTCTGCATGATTTTGTTTTAAAGTTGAACTTACTAAGCATTTTCGCTTACCTAGTTGTTTCCTATTGTAGGTAAGAACAAGGGCAATGTAGAGCAGTGAGTGCTGGAGTCTACCTTGCGAATGTACATGCGGACCGACCTTTTGGGAAGCTGTTTATTTTTGGAAATGTTGTGTTATTTTCATAAACTAGGCTCACTCTACTCTTTATAAAATATGTTTGTATTAAATGTTAAGTATGGCCATACGACTTTTAAAAAGTTTTTTTTATATGGGTTTTTGAGACATTTGGTTAAATGAAAACGTTTATATTTCCGCATTATCAAGTCTTAAAAATCTGAGTCATTACAGGTGTAGGCTGGTGAGCATGCTAATGCCTAGTTTGTACTGCAGTGGCATTTTCGTAAATATCTTCAATATTGCACAAAAATGGATGGGACTTGGTAGGCTCTATATTAAAGGGGACATGAATGCAATGGTGCAATCGGATTTAGGAGATTCAGAGTTTGGCGAGCTAAGAGCCAAATATGTCTCCCAAGAAAAAATCATATATGTTCCTAGTAGAAGGCTAAAAGCTCAAAAGACTCGTCGTAGGGGGAGCACCTAGTGTCAACTCTCCACCACCCCCCTGACGCAGGTGCATCAATTGAGCTACTACTAGTTGGGAGGGCTAGTAGGGCAGGCATATGAGGACCACGAGGGGTCTCATATGTCTCCATGAGTAGGAGCACTCATGGACATTACCCGGTCTCCCTGACAGTGCGTTGAAGTGTGCTGCCAGAGGTTTATGGGTACGATTCTCTTGGCTTGCTGGTATGCCACTTGCATGGAACATGGCTCAAACCTCTGAGAGATGTCGTGACGTGCCGCAACCACGAGTCTTGACACGAAATGGCACTGAAAGTCATTCGTGGGACTTACTGGAATACATGCATTGAAGGGTGCACAATGCTTGAGAATGACAGAGGTCCAGTGTGTGCTACTAGTCTGGTAGCTAGTCTCGAGGGCCTGCCAACATACGTGAAGGCATGGTTCCTTGAGGATTGGACAATGGACATATGGGACTCCTTGGTCTGCGACGGGAGTTATTCTGATAGTATCGAATGGGGCATGACGAGAGGCGTTGGCACGTCAGCTTTGTGTTGGCTCATGGCCACACCTGCTACCTTGGCTTGTGAATGTCTAGGTGAGCATCGCTGTTGGGATTTGTCTTGCCATAGAAGGGACCTATGGACAGTTATAGTATCTTGGCTATAGAACCTTGATGCACAGATGCACTCATAGATGCTTGAGAGCATGACTCTACGAGAGCTGTTAGATAGACAGTAGTGTGTAGAGGCACATGGTCACGTGAAAATGTGCCCATTATTATCTGAATGGTTAGAAGGTTGACCTTGGCTCAGAGGAGTCAAGGTACCATACGGGCATTTTCGGTGTCAAAATGTCAGCCCGTGAAAGTTGGTATCAGAGCCTGGTTCATCTCATGTGTGGGGTGAACCTGGTTGGCCCATCCTATAAGGGATGTAGGCGTGCAGAAGGACCAAAAGGTTCTGGATGCTTGAACAAATGTCGTTGAGTTGTTTAATCACCTTGAAAGGATTAGTAGGCTGAGATGGGATAAGACTTGGTTTCTCTTCTTCGTGGGGATACTGGACATCCTAGAGAGGGGACAAGTTATGGTTACTTCGAATTAGAAAGTTCAGAGATGCTAGAAAGACAACAACCACGGTCAATTATGGAGAGGTGCTGCATTAGAGTTGGGACTCGTTGACATGAGACAATGTTTGATCAAGAGGTCAAGGTTGTATGCTTGGTTCACTAGTTCAGGTTCGCCTGAGTGACAATGTAAGTCACACGAAGCGTTGTTGTTGAAAAGGGAACTTGTACACAAGAGTGTGGAAGCATAATGGTGGCCACCAAACGCTTGGTAACCACGACAGCGCTCGAGAGTGTACAACTTTGAGGAATCACAAAAAGATGAGCATGAAATGCTTCAGTTGCTACTTGTGTGCCAAAGAGCATTACATGGAGACCAAGGTGGCAGTGGCCGCAGATGTCAGAGGATAGTCGTACTTGGAAGTGTTTGCATGTTATCTTGTTCTGACCCGAAGGGGAGGCGCTGAGACAATGGAGTGGGATGTGCTGGCTCACAGAGATGTTAACTTGTGTGAGAAACACTAAGGCGTTGTAGGGAATGCTAAGTTGTGGAATGTATGCATCAAAGCTCAGAAGGGTCGAGTAGACCGCGCGTAGTGGTCAGAATTGTACTAGAGTTTCTTGAGTGCTACGTCAAGGAAACTTAGTACTACAAGAGGGCTTAAGGAGGTCGAGATGGTGATAGAGTTTAAATGCGGGCTGGAGGGCCTTTCTATTAGGACTTAGAAACCATAGGAGCCTAGAAAAGCTAAGAAGTGCTAGAGTTTGTATATGGGTAGAGGGTTGTATCGAGAGAAACTTAGTGCTTCTTGGAAGCCAGGAGGGGGGAGATGGTAGTATGGATCAGATGGGTATCTATGTCGAGACTGCATGCATAAGAGAATCGGCAGTGGTGCTATACAAAGTAGTTGACTCGAAAGTCACATCATGTGGGGTACATTTCTAGATTTGTTGTGTGCATGAAGAGTTGAGGCGGTCACGCGTTCTTGTGTGTGGGCAAGTTATCGAGGACGCCAATAGTTGAAGTTTGGGAGAGACCTTCATGGTTCAAACATCCAAATAGCAGACCGATGTTCCGTTACAAAAGCATTGAGATGAGTTATCATGGAGATCCTTAGTTGTTTAGAATGTAAGGTCAATGAGGCTCAAAGACAAAGACAGAGCTAGTTACCTAGGGTGAGAGTCGTCAGGACTCAGGTAATAAGGTAACATCAGTGCAAAGTTTGCCTAAGGTGAAAGTCAGCAAGACTCGGGTACTAAAGCAACGTAGAGATGTCAAATGGCGAAGAATCAAAATGACTGAAACATTAGTTTAGCATCATCTTCAAAAGTGATAAATGAAACGAGGGACCGCACGAGAGAAAGCAATTAGCTTGCGAGCTATACCTTGAGAGGTACACCTTGAGAAGAGAACTTATCCCCATGTTGATGTGGGGGAGCCCACTAATTCATATGTTCGAAGGGTCAGGGTACTTTTTTAGTCTTGGTGTGTGAATCCAGAGGGAAACAGAACAACAGACAGGTTGTACAGTGCAAAGGCATGCATGACTAATGCGAGTGGGTCTGGTGGCCAAGTGAAATCGTAGATGGACAGTATGCATGGACGTAGGCTAAGACCAAGATTAGGCAAGTTTTGCAGCATTTTATGGGACATGTTTAGTGTTTTATGAGGACATGTGTTTATAAGAACACAAGCTGAATGATTTAGAGAACGTATACCGAAGGGAGATAGTAGATTAGGACAACTTCAGACCTCAAGAGGGAGGTAGTGTGCAGTCAAGTTGGTCAAGATTCAACATACGGTCTAAGTTAAGCACGGTTGATTTGGGGGTAGAACTTGAGGCACGATGCTAAAGAGCCAGCATGTACTCAAGCCAGAGTGCAGTGTAGTGGTTTTGAATGATGTCATATCATTGACCACATTGTAGAAGCTCAAAGGAGCGGTTATGCTTATGGTCAACAATGGCCATTTTTCATCAAGTCGTGGGTATGCAGTAAGGCCGGAGGGCTAAAAGTCTAAGAGGCTACTTCGCGAAGTCTGTGTGCAGGGGTGCACTAGATACTGCATAAAGACTATAGTTGGCACGAGTGTAGCGTTGAAGAGTGACATGCCTTCAGCAGAAGGATGTTTCGTAGGTGTCGTTGGGAACGGTTTGTTTGTGAACCTCATCTTGAGGGGTTCGCCTTAATTTCTTCCTTGTCAATAGGAGTAAGCATTGGACAATTGGTGGGATAGCAACAATCATATGATGTGTTGGCTTTGGGGTCAATGTTGCAAGGGCTGCTTGGTTGATTGGAGGGACATCATGATGGACTCGGAGGAGTTCATGTGTGCAATGAGTATTCGAGTGCAGAGGCACTACTTCATGGGAGAATTCTGAATAGCAACAGTGGTACATGGTCTTTGATCGATTCCAAGAGTGGACGTGGGAGATCACCACTTAGTGGGTGAATCTATAGTGGTAGAGGGACAAGTTCATACTTAAGATTCAAAATAAGCATGGAGTGAGCTTAGGAGTCGAGGCGGGAAGATTGGCCAGCTGTAGCGCACCAAATTTTTTTCTTAGATTAATTAATTTTGTGCTTTGTTTTATTAATACTTGTTAAATGTTAGAAATTTTTTTAGTTGTTTGAATTGTTTGGTAGGAATTATGTGAATTTAATTGTTAGTTATTTTATTTAATTGGTAAGAAAATGAGTTTTTGTTGAATGCACCAAGGTGCATGGTAGGTAGTGATGTACCTTATCACTTGGGTATGTGCATGTGCATTGTTGCATGGTGAGCATGCAATAGATTTCCTACAAATTATTTCCTTTTTTATTTAATTAAAAGAACTAAAAATAAAATAAAAGAAGAGGAAAGAGGAGATAGGCGTGTGGACATAGTGGGAAAGGGGGGATATGTTTTCCTATTTTATTTGGCAATTTAATAATTAGAATTGATTATTATAGATAAAATGGGAAGGAGGATTTGTCATCTTTATCACATTCATTATTTTCTTTTTATTAAGGCTATCAAATAAAAAAAACAAATAAAGGAAAAAGAGAAAACTTACCCATTTCCCATTAGTCTAGTTGTTTCTCTAGGTTAGATAAAAAGGAAAGAAGGCAAAGAAAAGAGCCATTATTCTCATTGGGACCGTCGGCTAGAGAGAGAGAGAGAGGGAGAGAGCGTGAGGTAGAGAGATAAAGAAAGGAAGAGAGAGAGAAGAGAAAGGAGGAGGAGGAGAAGAAGAGAAAAAGGATTTAAATCCTAGGGTATGTATTTTTTTGTATTTGTGATTTCTAGTTCATCTCCTCATTTGTTTCTTGTGATTTGCTAAGTTTGCTCTTGGTTGTTGTTGGTTTTTCTTCTCTTCTTTGTGTGGGTTTCGAAACCCTAGGCTTGAACAAAGTGGTGGTCATAGTTTGGGTTCTTGTGTACTATCAAGAGAAGTATTGATTTCCTTTCTCAATTTTTGGTTTTGTTTTTGTAAGAATATGATTTGATGAGGGTTGGTGTTTGGGCAAGATTATAACGTTTTGATTAGCCTTGTTATTTATGGATGTTTTCGAAATCATGTTTGGAATTAAGGCTAATGTTTTGGTTACTTTGACCTTGTTGAATAATTGTTTTGGGTATGATTTGCACCATTTGGCATAATTAATGCATGGGTTGTTGTAATGGCTTGTTGAGAAGCATGTTAGGTGGTTGTAATTTTGGATTCAAGAATATAAACCCTATGTAGGTTTTGGCCAAGGCATATGTAGAGAATGCATGTTAGGTTTTGTTTATATGTTTCTCTGGATGTTTCCATGAACTTGGTCGTGTTATTTGAGAAATAGGAACATACTAGGGTTCATGTGAATGTATATGAGGTTATTGGAATTTTTATGATGATATTAAGTGGGTTTCGACCTATAGGGGTTGTTGATGTATGTTGGTCATTTTTCTTTTTATTTGATGTCACATATACTCATTAGAAATATGCTAGGTTATTTAGTTAAATTAGGAACTTGTCTTAAGTCTCTTATAAATGATGATTGGATGATACATGAAAGTTTTGGTTTGAGTAATTGTTTAAGCATGATTAAAAGTGTGTTTCATGTTAATTATGCTTGCTGTATTTTTTTTTTTTATGATGATGAAACAATGTTTGATATGCTCAAGTAATGCCTGAAAATGATGTATGAGTTTATGTAAACAAAAGGGCATTTTTATTTCTCATATAAATGGTGTTTTTATCAAATTAACACATGCATTTTTTTGTGTATATTTTATGAAGAAAAGTGTGGTTTTTAATCCAAGTTTGTGATTTTGAATGAATTAATAGTTGCTGGAATTTTTTTTAAAAAAATAAGAAAGGTCTTTCAAATGAGATAAATAATGTTAGTGCATCAAATAAATTATACCCTAAGTTATGTATAAGTAAAAGTGATATTTTTAAAATGTAAATATGAATTTTCCACATTATTATTTTGGTGCAGTTCTTTTTTTATTTAAATGATAAAATTTTTTGGTTTAAATTCACTTATGATTTTTTTAAACAAAATAAATATTTGTTGAAACTTTGTGTTATTAAACTAAAATAATTATTTTATTTAAAATTAAAGAGTCTTACACCTAAATAATTCAAATCTTAAATAATATAAGTGAAAATACATTTTTCCCACACTTTAAATTATAAATTTTTCACATTTAAACATGTATTTTTTTTTATTAATTTAGAAAAGCTATTTTCTAAAGGAAACAATAAATTTATTAAGTATTTCCAAATGGCTACAAAGTTTGTCATTTTTCTATGTTATTTAAAATAATAAATGGAATTATTATTTTATGAGAAATTAGAAAAGACTAAATGAATTATTTTATAAAGTAAATATAATGAATTAAATTGTTTAAATCAAACTTTGGGATTTAAAGAAACAAATAATGGTATTGGAATTATGTTGTTGAATTTTATTTGGAAGGGCAAGAAATAAGCATGTGGGAATTATCATTTTAAAGCGTTAAATTTTAACAACGCTCTCACATATGCATGTCGCATGCAAATGCATTTTCACGTTCAAATATATGCATATTGTTCAACCATATGGTTTTTACTTTGTAACCATGAAGGGTCAATGGGTAGAATTAACATTATTCTTTTATGATTTTATGTGAAAATGTGTATGTTTGGAATTACTGGGCAACTTGTACCACGTGTGCATGACCCATGCACACGTGGGGTATATGTGATAGGCATGAGTATTGTTATTTGAATTCTAAGAGACGATGTTTGATTATGATTATAGGATCGTTGTGAGTTTTTCTCATTTTTCCTTTGCTCGAACCTGAGGTAAGGAAGTTAGATAGGATTTCTATGTTTATGCTATGAAATGGTAAGATTTGTATGTTATAAGGAAATGATGTGCTATGTGTGATGATAGACCATGTAATATGAAAAATGAAGTTCTATCTTGAAATATTATGATGAGTACGATGCAACATGTGTTTTCTTTGTTTTGATGTGAAATGGATTACATGTGTTTGTATGATGTATGAAAAACAAAGGGTTGCTAGCGTGCTAAATGCAACACAACAAAAGAGTTACTAAGGATGTGACGTAACTCATAGGGTGGACACACCGAGGTTATTAAAGGACATGGGATTCTGTTTACCTCATGAGGACGTCTTTCCAGATTTATGCTTTTGCTAGTTACCTCAAGATGTGACTTAGACAATAGTGGAGCCATGATCACAAAGAGTATGATTTATGATGTGTGATTATGATGTATGATTACGATTATGATTATGATTATGAAGGTGATATGATATGATTATGAAATAAATATGATATGGTTATGGTATGATATGCTATGAGTTTTACGATATGAATATGTTCTTCTTGTGTTTCCTTGAATATTTTTGTATTTGTTTGTACTTCCTTACTGGGTTTTTAGCTCACCCCCTTACTTTCCCCCTTTCAGGTAATAAATAGGGTTTTTCTCTAGCACGCGCTGTGATGTAGGGAGTTCCAACGTCTGGGTGTGTATGGTGTAGGGGTATCCTATGAATGAATAACCAATCAACATAAGCGGTGATTTTTAAAGAATCATGTGATGGACTTTAGTTTTAAACTTATCAGTGGGACTTAAATTTTTATTTTCTTTAAATGTTGCATAAGAACACTTTATTTTTATTTTAAACTAATGGCCCCAACTTGCATGTTTTATCAAGGCCCCACTGA
Organism: Humulus lupulus; assembly: GCF_963169125.1. Taxonomy (NCBI): domain Eukaryota; kingdom Viridiplantae; phylum Streptophyta; class Magnoliopsida; order Rosales; family Cannabaceae; genus Humulus; species Humulus lupulus. Next base: position 231,098,380 of record NC_084794.1, read on the forward strand.
ATTGCATATGTTAAGTGGTATTTTCTAATTATTTATGAGATAAGAGACATTTTTACAGAGTAATGGAATAGGGTGCTTTACAAATAGTATCAGAGAATAGTCGTTCATGGGATCGCTCCAAACGTTTGAACTCAATCAACAAATGTGCCAGAAAGACAAACCTACTACTGTGAAAGAGAAGACAATTTCCTTGAAAATGTCCAAGGAAGATTTAGATGAGGAAAACAATGATGAAATGGCCTTGCTATTGGGAAATTTCAAAAGAATACATCAAGAAAATTGGTGGCAAGAAAAATCCAACAAATATCTCAAAATGTAATTTCTCTAAGCCCTTAGAAACTAACAAAAAGGGAATTTAGTGTAGGGAATGTGAGGGTTGTGGAAAAATTCAAGGTGAATGTGCCGACAGCTTAAAATGAAAAAAGGGCTAGCCACAATATGGAGCGATCAAGATTCTTAAAACAGTGATGACGAGGGATCAAACAGTCTTGATTTAATATCTACCGTTATGCCTGGCTTACCATTTTCTGTGGAGGAAAGAGAAAAACTAGTTTGTCTCAATGGGTTGATCTCGCAGGCTGAGGATTCAGATTTTGATTATGATACATCTAAGTTAGATGTTGAATCCCTACAAGAGACTTACAAACATATGTATTCTCAATGGCTTAAGGTATGTTCAGAAAATCGCATTATGGCAGGTAAAAATCTTAATCTAGAGAAAAAGATAGAGGAACTCAATATCTGTGTGATCAATTGTAAACTAGAAATTGTGTTAAGAGACAATGAGAATAAACGTCTCTTGAAATAACATGATCATATAGAAAAAGGATTCAAGATGCTCAATCATGGTTCTGTGATATTTGATGATGTGTTGTGTGCAAGTCAAAAGGCTTGAAATTGTGGAGGAATTGGAATGGAAAAATCAATATCCAGAGAAAAAGTTGTCACGTTTAAATCAAAAAAATTTCCTATTTCTCACAATTTTGTCTCTGCATGAACTGCTGTTTTGTTTGAAGGTTCAATATCACAAACCGAGGTATCTGTCAAAAGAAATTATTGTAAAAATGTAGATATACTCAAAAGGAAAACAAATCCTTTTGTTCCAATATGTCATTTATGTGATGTTAAAGGGCATATCCGACCAAGATGTTTTACCTTTAGATTGTTCAAAACGAATTACCTAAAATCTCATGTTTCGCCAGAAAATTCATCCACAAAAAAACATCACAAACAGGTTTGGGTAAAAAGGAGAGAAATCAAATGTCAAGTTTATCTTGTTTAAGAACTTTTTCTTCTGATGCATGGTATTTTGACAGTGGTTGTTCTCGTCTCATGACAGGTGATAAAACTATTCTTATTGATTTTAAGCCCATGAATTGTGGAGCTGTTACCTTTGTAGATGGTGTTGCAGGGAAAGGAACATTAAACTTTGAAGGTTTACCAAAATTAAAAAAATGTTCTTTTAGTAGGTCTTAAAGAAAATCTTATTTTGTTGTGAATTTTTCTCGTGATGAATGTGTGGTTCTTGATAATGAAGGAAACAATCTGTTAAAAGATCTTTGCTCAATTGACAATTGTTACACTTTATCCCAAAATCTGACATGTCATATGGCTATAGAGTTTTTGCATGAGAAACTTGGACATATTAATTTCAAAATTTTGAAAATACTTTCAAATGCAGGGCTTGTTCGTGGTTTGCCTTAATTGGGAAAATAGTTTAGGAAAATGTGAACCATGTCAACTTGGTAAGCAACTCAAAAAGACACACAAGGTATTTCTGACATTAATTGTAATGCCCTGAATTCTCCGATGTGTTTAATGGTGTAAATAGTAGGTCGGGAGGGCCATACTTGCTTAATTGTGTTATTAATTGATAAAATGCATGTATATGTGGATTATATTATGATATGATGTGAAATGCATGCATGTGAGTCCATATTTCTAATTACAGGGGTGTGATGGTAATTTGGTCCGTTGAGGGTAAATTGTTTATTTGCACGCATGTCGATGATATATTTTGAGACCACATTATGATGTGGGTTTGTTCGAGCCATTTGGCATGAGACGATCATGGTAAATTTAATATCTGTTTGGTCATAACAGGCTTAAGCTCGGGGCTCGGGGTGAGTCTCGGGGTGTTTTAATGGTTATAATGTTACCGGGCATTAAAGGGTAACGGGATGGGAATTATTGGTGTTTGAGAATATTGAGATTAGCGGGAATTGGGAAGCGTTAATTATGATTAATGGGACTAGTGGAAAGTGCCAACATTACCCTTGAAATGGTATTAGAAGCCTTAAATGACCTAGGGGTATTTAGGTCATTTGGCTAGGATATATGTGAACTTTTAGATGGTTGTAGAAACCGTATAGAAACAGAGCAAGAAATCCTCCTTTCCGTACATCCATTTCCTCCATTTTCTCTTTGGAGTTTTTGAGCTCAAAGTGTGGAATTAAGCTAGGAAATCAAGGGGCTGTGATTGTAGACTTGGTTCAGCCATTAGAGAGGGTTTAATTCCAGGTTTGAGGTAAGTTTTATCCATTAATTTTCTAGTTATACTCTGTTTTAGTTTTAAGTTGTCAACTTGTAATCACTTGGTGGATAGTTGGAATCAAGGGGAGTTTTTGTGTATGTCTAATTGGGTTTTGATGAGGGTGAGTTATAGGTGAGATTTAGGGGTTAAATTGGGTGTTAGGTTGGTGTTTTGGGTTGGTTTGAAGGGCTGGTTTCAGAGGAAAATCGCAGGGGAGTTTGCTGGTGCGTTGCTGATTTTTGGCTGAGCAGGGTAATGAGCCGCGACACGGCATAGGTGCGCCGTGGCCCAAGGCACCTGTCAGGGTTAGGCCGCCTTTGTTTGGAGGAGCGCCGCGGCGCGGCTAGGGCGGGCCGCGGCCCTTAGGGCATTTTTGGCCAGAATAGTGTTTTTAGCATGGGGATTCAAGCCTAAGGCCTCGGGGTTGAACCTACTACCCGGTTGAGTAGTGTTTGATGTCTCAGAGGTTAGGTTTTGGTTTGGGAACCTCTTATTATTCATTTTATTGATGGAATCCCATAATTGGTTATGACCAGGTAACCGCTAAAGGACCAAAAGGTTGATCGTTCTCAGGGTTATTCTTTTATTCATTCTAGCTCGAACCAGAGGTAAGAAAACTGCACCCCAAGTGTGACATGCATGGATATTCATGAAGCATGCTGGTTGTGTAAATATGGACTTGGATTGAATATGGAATGTTTAGCATATGTTGCTCACTTGTGCATGGTACTGACTCATTAGTCAGATTAGTCAGGTTCGGCAGTGGTACTGGGCACTGGTCACGTTGAGCTGACTCATTAGTCAGGACGGCCCTAGCGTGTTAACACAAGCCAACAAAGATTAGATCTAATCGACTATCATCATTGAATGACTCAAAGAGCATTAATGCCAGGCCGACCCCGAGGGTCGATGAATGAAATAAGCGCTTGGAGGCTAGTGGCTTACCTAGCAGCCACTCTCTCACTTGAAACAGTGACATGCTTGACAGTCACTCAGTATGGTTTACCAGAACCTGTTGAAGGCTAGTGGCTTATCTAGCAGCCACTCTTCCATTTGTTTCAGTGACTTGCTTGTCAGTCACTCAGTATGGTTTATCAGGACCTCATGTGATGTTCACTCATTTGTTTGAAAGCTTCATGCTCAGTGAGATTATAATGATAATCATTTGATAATGTTTATGAATAGTGTTATGTTTTCTTGCTGGGCTTTGGCTCATGGGTGCTATGTGGTGTAGGTAAAGGGAAAGAAAAGCTCACCTAGCCTTGAGTGGAGAGCTGATGTGGTGATGTGTACATATGCGGCCGCTTGTCCACCACGGCCAAGGAGTTCTCAGAGGAACTAGGGGGTTTACCCTACTTTTGCCGCTCAGGTCGGCGGGATTGTAAATTTAAAACAGTAATGACCATTTTATACTGAGAACAACTTGTGAATGTTTTGATTAGCTCTGCAGAGCAGTTTGTAATGAAAATATCCATTTCCTTTTTATTAGTTTTATACCTTAACCCGTTAATTACACTTAGAGCACGTTTTTGACCAAAGGACTCGGGTAGCGAGTCAAATTTCCAGTCCACCGTTCACTGTAACTGTTCTGGGGTAACCAGGGCGTTACATTAATACATCAAAAGTGCTCGAATTGCTTCACATGGATCTAATGGGTCACATTCAAGTTGAAAGTATTAGTGGTAAAAAATACATATTTGTCTGTGTTGATGATTTTTCTCGCTTTACTTGGGTTGATTTTTAAGAGAAAAATCTTATACATTTGATGCTTTTAAAAGTCTGTGTTTAAAATTGAGAGTTGAAAAAGATTGTAACATAGGGAAAATTATTAGTGTTGTACCCTAAAATAGCACAAGTTCATTTACTCAGCTTAGGTACAACTGGCAGATGAATGTGTGGAAAAATAGCCAAGTTGGATATTTGGTTAACAATGATGTAAGCAGCTCGAGACTTAATTCAGTCCGCACACATCGTACAGGTTGCTATCAAACCGCCTCTTAGGATAACATTCCAGTTTGAGACTTATAGTGGCCAGACCCACATTTGGGCGCTCTGAGATTAATATGAACTAAGGTTCAGATAGCCTTTAAACACCAGATTGGATGAGATATCCAGCTTGTGGAAACCTAGTCAAAACACATACTGAAGGATCCCAAGAGATTTGGAGGCACCTTATACGCTCATTAATGCCTAGACTGTATTGCATATCTATCATTAATTATCCGAGATAGCAGGAGTATATTCTATTATGTTATCAAATCATATCACAATGTAAATGGGAATAGTCTGTATTAAATGTATACCTTATTTATTCACGTGGTTACCCAAACCTGTCCAGGAAATTCTCCTATAAATATCAGGAATAATGGACAGGGAAAGGGACGACCTTTTTGTATTACTAAAACTCTGCAGAAATTGTGAGAGAAAAGCAATAATGTTGTCTCGTGGACTAGGTAGATTTTAACCGCTGAACCACGTAAAAGTTGTGTCTGTATGAAGGGGTTCTTATTTTTCATTACGGTTTACAATTTAGCATTAATATCCCTTTAGATTTCTTAATCTACTGTTGGCGAAAAACCACATCAATAGCTTGGTGCTTTCATTGAGAGGAAATTAATGCTTCACAAGTTTCAGTCGACATTCATCATGGTGCGCACTTGATCGATGCATGACAATGATATGGAACAGCCGGTGGTCAGGAGGCCCATCATAGCACTGTTCCCACTAAAAGGGACCTAGATGTTCAACAACGTCCTAGGAAACAACTGGTGGGTCTAACGACGCTGGGAGTTCAGCATCACTCCCACCAAATCCTAATCAAGGATATTTTAATGCCATCGAGATGGAAAACGCCCAATTAAGGAGCCATCTTGCTAGGGAAAACAGACAGATCGAGAAGGTCTTGGCTCGGTTACCCCTCTTGCGACCGACATTGATGTTGGAAAGAGGCAAAGTGGGTCTCATAAGTCCCACGGCAATAATCGGTTTGAACCTAGTTGATCTGTCAAGACTGCCACTCTGATCTATTTACCTTCAGAGCGAAATCATCAAAGTGCTTGGTCCAATCGTCATCATAGGGGTCATCATCATCATGTCATTCGGTCGGTCAGGACTACGACCCCCAGCTCTGTACCTTCTTCATAGGTTCCCAGGAATGCCCACAACAACTCAACAGGGGGCTGGGACAAGTTTGCAAAGGCAAAATGTTCCAGTGAATCCTCATGTGCCATGATCAGAACCCTAGGTATAGAGAACACCAGACATTGGGGTAGAGCCGAGGCGGCCTAATTTAGTTCGTCCCAATGGGACAAGCATAGCCTCATCAATAAGGCATCTGCCATCAACGGTTTGACATCCTACACCACCTCGCCCACAACAAGATGCTCCAACTCATGGGATTAGTAGGAGAAATTCTCCCCGATTTGTAGATACTTATGCCCCACGGACACGTGCTGAGAATCCCGGTCCTCGATCTTAGCCGCAGGCCGTAAGTTTTGCAAATGAAAGTTACTGGACGGGGAGCCAGCGTGGAGGCAGGTCTGAGAGCAACCTGAGAAATCACTTGAGCTCAACATAAAGTCCTCGATATAATCCGCAGCTCGACCTGCACAATCATTTGAACTCACAAAGAAGGCATCTAGCTTGTAATGAGGATGTTAGTTATACTCAACATGAGGGAGGTCCGTCCATCGTACGTGACAATGGGAATGTCCCCCCTAACCAAGCTCGAACATGGAGGGATAACAACCCATCAAATGTGTACAATAGGATAGGAGCTGTTAAACAGCCCCCAGCTAACCTAGGGACCAAGGACCTAACCCTTGAGAGACTGGCTTTGATGGAGGAGCAGATGAAGAGACTCTTATCTGGAAAGGGAATGGACGATTGCAACTCAGATGAGGAGCTCGAACGTTTCGCTCCAAACATTGCAGCAGCTACATATCCTATTGGCTTTAGGATGCCGAACATGCCGACATTTGATGGAAACACAGATTCATCCAATCACCTCGGGATGTTCAACACAATGATGATGGCCCACAATGCCGGGCTCAATGTAAGATGTAACCTGTTCCCCGCAACTCTGGTTGGACCTGCCAGACAGTGGTTTAAACAATACAATAAGCATTCGATAAGCTCGTGGGAGAAGTTGGCTTCTGAGTTTAAGAGAGCATTTCGAGCTTCATAGGCAGCTCGTGTGGAGGCTGATTCATTGGCCAATGTAAAACAGCAACCTAGTGAATCGCTGAAAGCTTATCTGAGCATATTCACCAATGTTGTAGCACGGGCTAGGGACGTTGATGATAGCTCCAAGCTTATGGCGATGAGGATAGGAATCCTAGTGGGAGGCAACCTATGGCAAGAACTCCAACAAAAAGGAGTTAAAAGTGTAGATGAGTTCTTGGCTCCAGCTCAGTAGTGGATAAACCTGGAACAGGCGCAGTTTGCTGTCACAAGAACCAGCCAAGCCCCTATCCAACCAACTGGAGCGGTGATAGAAGTTGCAGCTATGGCTTAACCTATTACCCAGAATAACCAAATGGGAAACAACCAGAGGAATGGGAATGGCGAGGGTGGCCAGAACAGCATGAAGAAGAACAAGTTTGTGGAGAAATTCAAGACCTTTTATGCCACCTACACTGACCTAACAGACACCTGGGAACATATCTTCCTAGCAAATTCTAATCGCCTCCCGTGGAAGAAGCCAGAACCTTTAAGGCATCAGAGGGCGAAGATAGACCCTTCAAAGTTCTTCCGATTCCACAATGACATTGGTCATAACACCGATGATTGCCGATAGATGAAGGGTGAGATTAATACTCTCATTCGGGCTGGACCATTAGCCCAATACGCCCGAAATTGAGTAGTCCCAATCAACCAGCCGGGCAGAATCCCCATCCAGTATAGGTCAACCTGGAGCTCAAACGAATCAGGTTGACCCTCCCCTGATAGTAGGAGGAGATATAACTACTATTTTCGGAGGACCTCATTTGGCAGGCACGAACAGCAGGGCCCAGAAGAGGTATATTAATGAGTTGAAAACTCATAACGGTGTGGATTTTTTCCTGGAGCAACGGTTATTGAAATAACATTGGTTGGAAAAACAACTAATCATTTTCACGGAAGAGGGTGTTAGCCACGTTCAGTTCCCGCCTAATGACCCGCTAGTGGTAACTGTGCATCTCACTAATACGGAGGATACTGATGGATAATTGAAGTTTTGTAAATGTGATTTTCAGGTCAACCCTAGAAAATATGGGATTGTTCGTAACCGATTTGAAGGTGACCTCAATGATTCTATACGGATTTTCCGGTGAAGGAACGATGGCCATAGGGACGATCAAACTAGTGGTTATGGTGGGAGAAGAAGCATGAATTGTCTCTAAAATACCTGAGTTCGTGGTAATCAATTGTTCGGCCGCATATAATGCGATTTTGGGACGTCCCGCGCTAATGGCTTTTGAGGCCATCACCTTGATCTGACACTTGGCAATAAAATTCCCCTCAACCTCGAGGATATGCATAGTAAAAGGAGACTAGCTCGCTGCTAGAGAATGATATAGCATTGCTATGAAGGTAAAATCACTACCCGGGCAACAGGCGATGGTCATAAGTGAAGGAGGTGAGAAGTCCCGTGTAATGGAAGTCACCCATGGGATGGCAGAACCTCGAGAAGAAGATGACGAGGTCGCCCATTGGGAAGACATTGACCCGCGAGTAGGTGAAGACAAATCTGAGCTTAAAGCAATAGAAGAGCTTGAGGGAATAAACATCAACCCAGAAGGACCTTCAAGAGTTGTCAAAGTTGGAAAAAATCTTGAAGTCGAAAGGAAGAATAAGTTGGTCGAGTTCCTAAGAAAGAACCCAAATGTCTTCGCCTGGTCGCATGAGGATATGGTGGGAATCAATTCGAGTATAATAATGCATACTTTAAACTTGGATAAGAATGTGCCTGCAAAGTCCCAAAAATGGAGGCTTTTGGGGACAGTGTGATCTGAAGTGCTAGAAGAAGAAGTAGCTCGCCTACTTAAATATGGATTTATCAGGGAGGAAAAATACCTGATCTGGGTTGCTAACCCGTGCTGGTCCCGAAGCCAAACAGGAAATGGAGAACTTGTATTGATTTCTCCGACCTCAACAAGGCTTGTCCCAAGAATTGTTTCCCACTACCAAGAATCGATCAGTTGATAGACACCACGACCAGTCACGAGTTCATGTCTTTCATGGACGCGTATTATGGATATAACCAGATCGCGATGAACTCTGCAGACCAAGAGCATACCAATTTCATGACCGATCATAATGCATATTGCTACAAATTTATGCCATTCTGGCTGAAAAACGTCGGAGCTACATACCAACGATTGGTCAACAAAATGTTCGCTAACTAGATCAAGAAAAACATGGAGGTGTATGTCGATGATATGCTCATCAAATCAAAGACTACCAGTAACCATGTATCTAACCTGGAAGAATGTTTTGGCATATTAAGAAAGTACGACATGAAGTTAAATCCCCAGAAGTGCACTTTCAGAGTTGCGTCAGGAAAGTTTAGGGGGTTTAAAGTCAACACAAGGGGAATAGAGGCGAATCAAAAAAAAAATCAGGTCGTTGTTAAAAATGCCTTCGCCCAGGTCGCGTAAGGATGTACAAAGTCTTACTGGAAAGGTGGCGGCTCTAAACCACTTCGTTTCAAAAGCAACTGACAAGTATTTACCCTTCTACAACTTTCTCAAGGGAAACAAGAAATTTGAATGGAGCGAAGAATGCAAACGGGCATTTCGCGACCTAAAAATGCACCTAGCTGAACCCCCCGTACTATCGAAACCGACATCTGGAGAATGTATGTTCCTTTACCTAGACGTGACAGAAAACGTGGTTAGTGCTGTGTTAGTTCGAGAAGAAAATCGGGTGCAGAAACTCGTATATTATGTAAGTAAGAGGCTTCTCAGAGCTGAATCGCGATACCCATTGATGGAAAAGCTTGCGTTCTATCTCATTTTGGCTTCAAGGAAGCTCAGGCCATATTTCTAGTCCCATTCTATTCACGTCTTAACTGACCTACCTTTAAGGAAAGTTTTGAAAAAGCCTGAAACGTCGAGTAGTCTATTAAAATGGGCCATTGAACTTAGCCAGTTCGGGATATTATACATGCCACAAATGGAAATCAAGAGCTAAGCCATTGCTGATTTTGTAGGTTTTTAGGATGAGCTGATAAGGGAGCCGGTGTAGGAATTATGGAAAAATTTTGTTGATGGATCGACTAACAAAAAATGGATCGGGAGCAGGGATAATCTTAATCTCACCTAAAGGACATCGGTTCCATAAATCCCATAGGTTCGGGTTTGAAGCATCTAACAACGAAGCAGAATATGAGGCCCTACTGGCAGGGCTAAGGGTGGCAAAAGAGCTCAAGGCAAAAGTCATCCAATGTTATAGTTATTCTCAGCTCATTGTCAATTAGATATTTGGGGGAATACCAAGCTCGAGGCATCAAGATGGCGGCCTATTTGGCTAAGGTAAAGGGCGAGTTGTCTGAGTTTGAGTTTAGCTCCGTTGAGCAAGTGCCTCACGAGCAGAATTCCAACGCTGATGCTCTGGTTCGACTCATTACCACCAAAGAGGCAGATACATTGAATGTGATTCCAGTGGAGTTCTTGGAAAGCCTGAGTATAACAGCAGGAACGGTTAAGGTCAGAATGATTGACATAAAACTAACCTGGATGACTCCCATAGTGGAGTACCTCACAACCAGAAGGCTACCTAATGATAGGAAGGATGCGAGAAAGTTTTTGTATCAAGCTCTGTGGTATGTCATGATTGAGGGGATCCTATATCAACGAGGGCATTCGTTGCCACTCCTGCGATGTATTCTGCCTGAGGAAGCACAGAATATTTTGCAAGAAATAAACAAAGGCTTCTGTAGAGACCATGTTGGGGGGCAAAACCTAGCTCTAAAGGTATTGACACAGGGTTATTTTTGGCCCACTTTGATAAACAACTCGATCTCGTATGTGCAAAAGTCTGACAAATGCCAACGCTTCGCCATAGTTTCCTGAGCTGCTCCAGTCAAGCTAACCATGATCTCATCCCCTTGGCCATTTGCAGCATGGGGAATTGACTTAATTGGTTCCCTACCAATAGGAAAAGGAGGAGTTTGTTATGCAGTAGTCGCAATCTATTATTTTATGAAGTGGGTAGAGGCTGAACCTTTGGCAACCATCACCTCGAAGAGAGTCCTGGATTTTTTTGTGAAGAATATCATATATCAATTTGGACTCCCTAAAAAGTTTGTATCAGAAAATGGAACTCAGTTCGATAGTGATCTCTTCACAGACTTTTGTGAAAAATATGGCATAACCAAGAGTTTCTTGTCGATAGCGTACCCACAAGCCAATGGGTAGGTCAAAGCCGTAAACAAAACCTTAAAGGAAAACTTGAAGAAAAGACTAGATGAGGCCAAGGTATTATGGCTCGAGAAGCTCCCACAGGTACTCTGGGCCTACCGGACCTCACATAGAACCTCCACAGGACATACCCCTTTTTACCTAACCTTTGCAAGAGAGGTTATGCTCCCAATTGAGGCGATGGTGATGACCCATAGACAGAAGACCTTTGATCAAGATCATAATCACGAGCTACTTAGTGCATCCCTCGATCTAATTGACGAAAAATGAGAGGCATCACAATTACAGCTCGTCTGTTATCAAATGAAGATCACTCGTTATTTCAATTCAAAGGTTAAGGGTCGCAGACTTGGATTAGGCGATCTGGTTCTCCAAATGGTCTTTTTAGAAAATAAAGATCCCAAGGACGATGTGTTAGGACCGAATTGGGAAGGACCATATTAGATCGTGGAGATCTTGCGTGAAGGAACTTTCAAGCTAGCCTGGTTGAGTGGAGAAATAGTTCCTTGGACTTGGAATGCCCTACAGTTAAAAAATATATTATTAATAGTTTTGTTATTTTTAATGTTTTTTAAATTACCCTTTATGTAATGCTTATTTATAAAAGTCATTTCAGTTTAATAGCGGTTGGATTATTAAGTAACCAATTTTATCATTTTGATTATCACGAGCTCATTTTGTAAAAGCAACCAAGAACATTTATACGTTCTAGTTGCTTGAGGGCACATGACCGAAGAGAGCTTTAAAGAGAGTTCAGCATATTTAGATAAAGATTAAAACTTAGATTTTGGGAAAAAATTATTATTCAACAACCCTTTGAAGTTCGAATTTTCAAAACTCCTAACACGAACCAAGTTTGAGAAACCTCTAATAATAAAACCCTTGATACAACCAGGTCCGAGCCCTGATTCCTAACAGGTATAAAGCTACTAAGCCTATTAAAAACCCTGGATATAACCAAGTCTGAGGCCTAATTCTTAATAGATATGACACAAATAAGCGAGCAAAATCTTAGGATACAATTAAGATGATGATAAAATCTATCTCGTTCTAAAGTTAACCCCTAAGATTTCAAATGTACAAAAATCTAAGGATTCATAAACATGAAAACATAATAGGCTAAGGGAAATACAAATAGATCACAACTTAGATGTATATTCAAAAAATATATATTGTCATCTCAAGGAGAAAAACCTTGACTTGAGCCCAAAGGAAATTGTTTTGGTCCCAATGGACTTTATTACAGACGCTAAAAATAAAAATAATGAGTCACTGAGGTCCGTCAGCTCGCTCCAGTGAAGTCACCTCCTCTCCATCTCCCTCAACAGCTTCAGAGGCTTCGGCGATCTCCGATGGTTCCTGTGAGAACCGAATCTTGAACCTGGCAAGATATGGTTCCCACAGCTCGGGCTGCATAAAGGTGAAGTTCCCATCCTGGTTGAAAGCCCAACAACAGTAAAGCATCTCCTCCATTTGAATAGATGACTCCATAGCTTCCTCCTTGGCCTTGACCTCAACCTCAATCAGCTTCTTCTTGAGTTCTTCATTCTCGGCTTGAAGCTGGTCCACTCGATGACTCACCTCCACAACCTGATTCTGGGAGGCAAACAGAGCAGCTTTTGCAGACCGCTTGCTCTCCTGGGAAGAAACCAGGGTGGCTTTGGCCCTTGTTGAGTGATGCTCAGGACAGCTCGGAGCTCCTCGTCCCTGGCCTTAACTCAAGAAATTCCTTGAAATTAAGCCAGGACAGATTGTAGAAGAATAAGACATATCAAGAATAGTTTATGAAAAAAACTAAGGAAAAAAAGAAAAGTGTGAGAAGGACTCACAGCGAGGTTCATCCCCATGGCAGATTTGAGAAAATCCTCAGGAGTGCGCTCTTCTATAGCCCTTAAGTCTCTGGTGTGGGCTCTATAACCATGGCCGACCATATGGCTTTCCACCTCGTACATAGTACCCCGAAAAGCCTCGGGGATCTTGTCCAGGTCGAGCGGCTTGACCGGAATCTGGACGATGGGAGCCTCGCCTTGGATTTCTTGAGTATTTGAGGGAGGCACGTGTCAAGGAAAGGGAGGAGGGGCTTGTTGAACCGTGACTATTGTTACCAGAGCTGAGGGGAGTTTCCTCTGTGGCTACTCTTGACCAGAGCTGGTACCTTTGTCTTTAGTTGGAGACAGGGTGGTGCCCCCAGTCTTCGGAGCTGTTTTCTTTGTCACTCTGGCCCTCTTCACCACGGGACTAGCTCTGGCCCCACCGGCCTTAAAAGCACCCCTCAAACACAGGGCTTCTGGAAACTCCATCTCTTCGCCTGAAAAATAATGAACGGATGATTTAGATTAAAGAAGTAACTAATCAAAGTATTATAAACACAAGATAAAGAGCAAGAACCCTACCCTCTAGGCCAGGGGAGGAATCTATTACAATCAGCTCAGGGTTATTGACCGGGCTGGGCACAACCTCTAACTCTCTGTTTAACGGAGGTGTGGGAGAATCTAAAATTATGACCTCCTGGGTCCTAGGGGGTTCAAGTCCTTCCTCGGGGTTGGACTCATCTACGTACTGCCTAAAACCAAGGGCATATACGCCCTAACATAGGGAAGGCCAAGTCCTACAATTTGTACCATACTCTTCAAAAATGGTGGACCTAAAATTGAGGGTGTTGTCAACCACGATGGTACCTTTGGGGTAGCTATGGTCATAGCGTACCACAAAATGGTCCACACATTGGAGGAGGGTTGTTTTTAGGTCTGAATTGATAGGACAACGACTAACGAGTTGGTTAGGGTTGAACCAAAATAGTCTGTAACTGGCAGCAGCCCAATCTAACTCTCTGAATGGTATGGGTTACCTTGGCCGGAGGGGCCGGCTGCTGCCCCAGATGTAGCTCGTTCTGGGTCAGCCTCCTGATTATCCTCAGGAGCTCACCTTTTTTGCACCAGTGATGCCATGTCTTCCTCCTCCTCAATGTCTTCATTGGCTGGCAAGGCTTCTTGAGGATGGGGGAGCTCGGGGATGACAGGAAGAGGAACTCGGGTCCTGAGAGCCAGCGTCTGGACCATGATGATCAGGTTGCAGACCACCATGGTGTTGTCATTCACAACATGATGATAGTCTTTCTCTGAGGGAGGAGGACTAGACAGAGTCTCACATTGACCCCCAAAGGTCTCAGATCACCTTGTCCTCGTAAATATAATTGCACAAGGAAAGAACTCAATCAGAATAAAATATGTGTGTGAAAGTGATAAAAAGTCCACGTGTTGAATTCATAAAAATAGAAGACTTACGAGGACGGTTGAAGTATCGGTGTTAGCAATTCTTGAACCCATTTGACATAAAGAACAAGTCTTTACAGTCATTTGGGTGACTGGGGAGGTCGATGACGGATGCTGAGTTAGGAAAACGAGTGAGGTAGTAAAAACCGTCACCTCACCCTTTCTATTCGAGACTGGCCTTGAGGCAAAAGATATACATAATATTCTTCGGAGTGGGGACCTCCCACTCGTGCCCCAGAAACAAATACTTTAACCCTGCCAAAAGTCTATATAAGTTTGGTGGGAGCTAGAATGGAGCCAGTTTGACGTAGTTCAAGAAGTCTACAAAATACTGGTCCAAGGGGAGGAAGGCACCCACCTTCAGGTGCTCATCACTCCAAGCTCTGTAGTTGTCTTTGAGAGGGGCGCAGCTCTGCTCTCCTTCCAGCACAGGTCGGGCATGGAGGTCATCAGCTCCCATCTCAATCCCATGACTAAGCAGGATCTTGTTAACTTTCCCTTGCGTCGTGATCTGGAATACTATGTGTTCAACCTTGAAGAATGCGTTGGGGTCGACCATGATTTCCTCTCCACTACAGGGCTAAAATCAGGGATGGGAGAGTCAGAGGCGACTTGCTTCCCTTGTCTTTACTTTGAGCAGAGGAGCTCAAAGTGTTTTTCTTTGCGGAGGCCATAATTTAGATCACCTGACGATGAAGCGACCTATTAGTGGCGACCTAAGATGATTACTAGCTACGGTTGTGGAGGTACGGAAATCTGAGAGTTTAAGTGGTTTATTTTTTGGGTCTAACAATTTATACGAGCTAAGCTAAGTCCTAGCCTCAACGCATGGTTCCACGCATGGTCCAAGGCCACACGCTTTGATTTCTTAAAATTTCGTGATACTCCAGGATTCGTGTGTCAGACTCGTCAGACCTACTACTTTTCTTTTGAAAGCGGTTTAATGCAAAACCGCTTAAGGAATTGTAACCATTAAGCTACCCAGGACCAAACCTAAAAACCCTTCGACTTCTACACCCCAAGCAGGTATTCAAATCGATTTACCATTAGAATTTTCTTTGAAAAGCCTAGAAAATTTGCCCAATTTTATGAAATCATTATTTCTAAATAAGCATAGTATTGTTCATTTAGCCTAAACTGAACCCTATTTCCTATTTACACTAAGACGTAACCTAATCGACAATGAGCAAAGGATGTTTTTCACAGTAAAAAAAAACTCATTGGAAAGCAAAGAATTGAAAAATTCAAACCAGGTGAGGAAATACTTACAGTCTGTATGATCTGTTCAAAGAAAGTGTCGATACGTCCACAAGAAGTTCCCTGAAAGCTTCTGAAAATCTGAAAGGCGATGAAGGGTTTTTGGGAGAAGTGGGAGCAGAAAAGGGAAACTTTGTTTTTGAAAAAGGAAACTTTATATCTGGTTAACAATGATATAAGCAGCTCGAGACTCAATTCAGTTCGTACACAACGTACATGTTGCTATCAAACCGCCTCTTAGGATAACATTCCAGTTCGAGACTTATAATGGCCAGACCCACATTTGGGCGCTCTGAGATTAATACGAACTAAGGTTCAGATAGTCTTTAAACACCAAATTGAATGAGAAATTTAGCTCATGGAGACCTGGTCAGAACACATACTGAAGGATCCCAAGAGATTCGGAGGCTCCTTATACGCTCATTAATGCCGAGATTGTATTACATATCTATCATTAATTATACGAGATAGTAGGAGTATATTCTATTATGTTATCAAATCATATCCCAATGTAAAAGGGAATAGTCTGTATTAAATGTATACCTTATTTATTCACGCAGTTAACCAAACTTGTCCAGGAAATTCTCCTATAAATATAAGGAACAATGGATTGGGAAAGGGACGGCCTTTTGTATTACTGAAACTCTGCAGAAATTGTGAGAGAAAAGCAATAATGCTGTCTCATGGACTAGGTGGATTTTAACCACTAAACCACGTAAAAGTTGTGTGTACGAAGGGGTTCTTATTTTTCATTACGGTTTACAATTTAGCACTAATATCCCTATTAGATTTCTTAATCTATTATTGGCGAAAAACCACGTCAACAGTTAGAATACGAATTGATCCTAGGAAATAATTTAAAAATAATATTTATGATGAATTTTGTAAATCTCTTGGCATAGCTTGTAAATTTTCAGTCCTAAGACACCAGAAAAAAATGGAGTCATGGAAAGAAAGAATTGGACTTTTCAAGAAATGGCAAGAGTGATGTTAAACAACAAAAAGCTCTCCAAGAGATTATGGGCTGAAGCCATCAATACAGATTGCTACATTATTAATCGCATCTATCTTCGACCAGATACTTCTAAAAATCCATACAAAATATGGAGAGGTAAGGAACCCAATGTAAGTTACTTTCATGTGTTTGGGTGTGAATGTTATGTGCTTAAATATCGTGAACATCTAGGAAAATTTGATGCCAAAAGAGATGTTAATGTGGGTAATCCATCAACAGTAGAGCTTATCGTGTGTACAATATGAAAACTCAAACCGTTATAGAGTCTACTAATGTTGTGTTTGATGATGAAAAATATTTTTAAGCTATCTCCAGTGAAGAAGAAATAACCAATCTTGTTGGCAAAACTATCAAAGAAGCTTAGGCATTTGTGTCTATACCTGAGGACACCAATCCAGGTCATGATACTTCTAAAACAGAGGTATCAACTTCCATACAAAACAGTAACAAAATCTCTGAAAAATGTTGTTGGCCTTGTTCAAAAGGAACCTTCCTCCAGAATAAAAAAGAATCATCCCATTGACCTGGTAATAGGTAATATTGTAGAAGGTATTGTAACTCGCAAAAAGTATGAAAATATTTTTCAATATGAGTGTTTTGTTCATTAATTGAACCTAAAAATGTGAAAGAAGCACTTTCTGACGAATCTTGGATTAAGGATATGCAAGAAGAACTTGAGAAATTCACGAGGAATGATGTTTGGTACCTTATACCGAGACCTAGCCACACAAATGTGATTTGTACTAAATGGATTTATAAATATAAAAGTGATGAATTTGGTACAATTGTTAGAAACAAGGCTAGGTTAGTGGCTTAAGGATACACACAAATTGAGGGTGTATATTTTGATGAAACTTTTTCTCCTGTAGTTAGACTTGAATATATTAGGTTGCTTTTGGCTATTTCATGTATTTTTGGTTTCAAACTATTTCAAATGGATGTCAAATATGCCTTTTTGAATGGTATTTTGAATGAAGAAGCCTATGTTGATGTTGACGCCGTTTTTCGTCAACTTAATTATGAAGAGCACTAAACAAGAATGTAGAAAAAATAGAAGAATTAAGAGGTTTTTTACGTGGTTCAGCAGTTAAAATCTGCCTAGTCCATGAGTCACTGTTATTATCACTACTCTCTCAAAGCTTTGGATGAAAGCAATTTGGCAAAATTTCTCCAGTGCAATTTGTGTGTTAATACAAATGAATTACTCCAGGTTATTTATAGACTTGGTTGTAGGAATATCATCCCCAAATTCAAGGAAGTTACAATCAAGCATTCAAATATGAAATAAATACATTAAAAGCGGTAATTACATAATATCCCATGATAAAAGGGATTTAATACACAGTAATAATGAATCCCTACAAAATAGGGATTTCATAAAAGCCTTTCTGTGTGACAAATGTGTCATCGATCTTGATCGTTATGCCGATATGCTTTCGAGACTAGCCAAGCTTCGAGCTCATCATTCCAGTTGTATCCTCCTCCTTATCCACTAATTCAGTCGAACTCATTCCTCAGAGAAGGTTGATGTCTTCGAGCCTGCAGCTCAGGCTCGAACTCTACGACTCATGCTCGAGTGCAAATAACAGATTTAGAACCATTTCGATAATTCGTATAAGAGTACTGCATTTTTAGGCTGTCTATTTCATCTCAAAATTTGGTTGTAATATTTTGCCCCCTCAAAAGTGTTGGTTTGAATCCTCTGAGAAGGAAACTTTTGAACTTCACTTTCGGAAAACGTGCCCACCTACCACACTCAAGTGTGAACACATGTCACCAGGGAATTTCTTACCGAGAGTACTCGAGTACACTTTTTCCTGTGCATGTCCTTTCCCATTCTCTTTTTGCCACCAACTTTTTGAAATCAAATGTGATCCCTTAGATCATTTTTTTTATCCTAGAACAAGGGTTTAGATCCCTTCGACCTTTACTATTCATATTGCCTATATATACCCTTTCTTTTTCCCAATTTCTTTCACTTTTTCTTTTTAACTTTCCATTACTTAGAACAAAAAGATACGAACCAGAACTTTGTATGTTTTCTAAGAATAAATCAGATATATATATGAAATCCCCTAATTCCCCACTCGATCCCCCTTCGAAGGCAAGTTTCTGAGGATCTCTTTGCATTGTTACTATCAGTAGACTCTCTAGTTTTACATCAACTCCCATTGTGTAAGTTTTCCAAACTGTTCTTTGTATTTTTCATGCAGTTCTCACTATTTCTTATTGTATTTTTTAAAACTGTTTTTGCAAGAGGCAGCTTCTTGATTTGGATATATTCGTAGTGATCGGAAATCTGTTTAGGCAAAAGGTTTGGTAAAAACCAATAAAAATGGAACCTTTTTTAGGTTATGGGGTCTTGGGTTTTAGGTTTCG
Organism: Humulus lupulus; assembly: GCF_963169125.1. Classification (NCBI taxonomy): domain Eukaryota; kingdom Viridiplantae; phylum Streptophyta; class Magnoliopsida; order Rosales; family Cannabaceae; genus Humulus; species Humulus lupulus. The sequence continues at coordinate 231,117,241 of NC_084794.1, forward strand.
TGTAGCTTAAGGATAAAGGTTTAAGATTAGGGTTTTAATGTATGTATCCCAATAATATCTCCTTTTTATACTCCAAACTAAAAGTAACTGCCCCACTCTCAAGTGGGTACACTCTCGATGCCCCAAACTTTTTAATAGTTTGATGTTGGCATTTGAGTGAATCTCGCTATTTTGAGCCTTCAAGCTCGATTAAAGCGATCTCATTGTCTTAAGCTTGTAAACTCGAGTTATCAAGATTTAATCTTTCCATACTTTTAAATAATGGGCCCTCACCTTTTTCCTTCTTGTTAGATGTCGCAAACTTCAAAGAATCGGTGGGGCCCGACCTTGCTATCCCTTACCACCCACCATCTCCTCGATCTGAATCGTTGTTTACACGAAACCAACAGTTGATCCATGAGCACAAGGAACAGCTTGAACGGGAATACATCTGAGTCCACTTTCGACGCCAAATAGACGAGGTCAAAGAGAGAAAAAGGAAGATGCTTCAATTTTCCGTGTATCCAAACCCAAACCTAGAAATCCAACCAATTCCTTTAGATCCAAAGTGTAGGGTCACCATAGCGCTTTCTCCGGATGAGCTTTCATTCAGCCTTATGGATAACATTTCGAACCAGTCGACCACCTCTAAAACCATTTCCATTCTAGTCTCAGAGGATTCTTTCTTCAAGGCTGAACATTATCAGAGCTCCGTCACCTCTACCGAGCATATTTTAAAGTTCTGTGTCCACCATGGATTGAAGTTTTCCGAAAAGCTGATGTCCGGCCCACAAGCTCCAACGAAAGGAGTTGCTATGCTCCGAGTAATAACGATCCTGAGAGGAAGGTTATGCTTGCGGGCTGGAGTCGCAAGCACATGCGAGCTGGGGCCTTACTGCCACTAATGGACTATTTCTAGAGCTTCCTGGATTATGCTGGCATCGCCCCATTCGAGCTCTAAACCAACTCGTACAGAGTCCTGACCGCTTTGAGGTCACTATACCACGAGATGAAGTGAGCGGGACCCTCAGCGCATGAGATTGTATATATCTTCTACCTCAAAAGTAATCCCTCCTAATCTCACGGCGAGGATGGCTTCTGCTACCTCACGAGTTATCCAAAGGAGAAGGGGTTGTTTGAGGATATTCACAATCACCCTCCAAACTTCAAATCCATCTTCTTTTGGACAGATGGCCTCGCTCTTTCGCGATTTTACTACTCCCAGCGTATTCGTAAGTATCTCGCCATGGTCTTTCTTTATTCTCTTTTTCTTTTATTTACAAGCTTGAAATGCTCGCTCAAAACTTTCTTGCAGCCAACTATTACTGACCACGACCAACAAAGGCCATGAAAGATCACAAGGAGGAAATTCTCAAGCCTCCTTACGGTCGGGGGTCCCTCAATTAACTCCTTCACAAGGATAAGCTCTGAGCTTGTGGTCTCCTGGGCGAAGGCGAGCCCACCAATGACTCGAAATCCATACGTTTCCTCCAGAAGGAGATCCTCAAGCTCGCAAGCCCAGGCCTTTGTTCCTCGTCTACCTGAGCTTCCATTCTCAGGAACTGAAGCTCAGAACGAGGCTTCACCAAGCTCAGCGGATGGAGGTAAAGTAGTGTTAGACCTGTCCAAGTTGTCTCCCACTCTTCTTTGGTAGAAGCCTAATTTAGTGGTTCTTTTTAATGACCCTAGAAATAATTTCATGGTCTAGTCGAGGGTAGATCTTAATGTCCATAGGTTTGATAGTTTGTTGGGGAAGTACCAAACTATTTATAGTCTGTTGGTATTAAATTATCAAATCAAAGATACGCAACGGAATATATGGACCCATTTTAATAAATATTAATACCAGCCAGGATCATACACATATAAAAATATTAAATCACATACAAATAGATCAAGGATTACCTCTTGTAGCCTATCAAGTGACCTTGAGTCTTTTGTATAAATCAACGATCTTCCTATCCAGTGTTCTGAGATCTCACGCCCTGATCTTCCAGAACAATCCTCAAACACACAATGACGTATGTGGGCAAGTAGAATTCAAAAAGGTTGATTTATGTGACTCCCTAGATGTACTCAACACATGAGATCTAGAGAGTTTTGACAGAGAGAAGGTTTAGAATAGTTTTCAGGTTTAGAGAAAATTATCGCTTTAGAGAGAGTTTGTATTTTTATTATTCAAAATAATAATCAAGCCTTCTTCTAAATATCACGTACTATCAGATTTATAAAGATATTTAATCTAATTAAATAATATTTATTTAATTAAAATATAATTCAAATTAAAAACTGATTAGATATTTTTATTTAATTATTTATTTAAATCATATCGAAAAATAATAATTAAATAACTGATTAAAAAACTTATTTGAAAATCAAAATTCAAATCTCAGGGTTAAAAATTCCTGAAGCTAGGCGCCACACACTGTACTGTATAGTGTGTGTCGCCCAGTCTTATTAGGGTTTCCCTAATTTTCTCATTTGTTTATTTAATCAACTTTTAAGGCAATATATTTATCCCTACATAAATATCAGTTAATTAAAATTAATTTTATCTTAAAATATCAGTTTTAAATTAAATAAATAAATATCATATTATAAATAAGATATTTATTATTCTCTATCTTTATATTAATCCAAATAAGATTAATATTAATTTTAACAAAAATTTTTTAAAATAAAAACTATATAGTTAAATAATTAATTTATTCACAATTAATCAATTACCCATAATTATCACATAATTATTTCCTTGCCCTAGAAAATTAATTCCTTTGCAATTTAGTCATTTCTCTTTACAAATCTTTCTTTTGGCATCATTACCCTTGACAGTGTAGGACAAAGGTGATCTGGGGACCATGGACCTATAATACGAAGCTCCAATAAACCAAATTATTAATTAAACTCTTTAGTTTGTGTTTGGTTAATAATTCATACATTGTTATTGTTTAATTCGTGCCTGGTACATAATCCATACACTTTGACAAATTTTATTTCATTTTTATTGATGCTACATTTTCGAGCTTATGGTATGATGGTATACCACTTATGCCCCCTTAAGGGATAATTGTGGCATAAGTACCCAATGTTTGGGTTTTGTACGCGGCATAGACCCAATGTTTATTTTTAGTGGCAAAAGTACCCAAAGTTAGTAAAACTGTAATTCCGTCAGTCTCCTCCGTTAGACTCCGTTAGGCAAACACGTGTCACGTTTTTATTGGTCCAAATCATAATTATTTTTAAACATTGGGTACTTATGCCGCGTACAAAACCCAAACATTGGGTACTTATGCCGCAAATATCCCTAATATATTATTGAGTTGGACCAATCACGAAGTGACACGTGTTAGTCCAGCCATCACGAAACGGAACCTAACGGAGGAGGCTGACGGAATTACAGTTTTACTGACTTTGGGTACTTTTTCCACTAAAAATAAACATTGGGTCTATGCTGCGTACAAAACCCAAACATTGGGTACTTATGCCGCAAATATCCCCCCCCCCCCCCCCCCTTAATATCCTATGATTGCAATCTTAGGTTATTTAATTTTGAGCGCTTGCAAAAAAGTATAACAATAAAATTACACAGAATTTGAATAAAAATCAGTGTTTTATTGATAAAAGGAAAAAATTAAGTAGAAGATTGGTTATAACTGAATAAACATCATTCCAACATTACTGATAATAAGTTCGTAGATGCTTCCATTCCAAGTTAGTGATACCAATTCTCCATTTACTCTCGCTAGTTTATAAACACCAGGTCGAATAATGGATTCAATTTGGTATGGTCCTTCCCAATTAGACCCGAGTACACCTAGCGAGGGGTCTCGTGTGACCAAAAACATGTGTCTGAGCACCAAATCTCCCAATCCAAATTTTTTGTCTCGAACTCTCTTGTTGAAGTATCTTGTAGCCCTCTGCTAATATCTAGCATTCTTAAGTTGGGCTTTGTCTCGTCTTTCTTCAATTAGGTCTAGAGTTTCTTCGAGTTGAGATTTGTTTGAGGTTTGGTTGTATGCCTCGCGTCTGATTGTTGGGATTTCGACCTCAATAGGTAGCATAGCTTCGCAACCGTAAGCCAGGGAGAAGGGGGTATGTCTTGTTGAGGACCAAGTTGTCGTTTTGTAGGCCCATAGGACTTGTGGTAACTCTTCTATCCATTTGCCTTTAGTCTCTTCGAGCATTTTCTTAATAGAGCTCTTCAGAGTCTTGTTCACTGCTTCGACCTGACCATTTGCTTGTGGATGGGCTACTAAGGAAAATATTTTGATTATCCCATTCTTTTCGCAGAACTATGTAAATAGTTCGCTATCGAAATGGGTTCCGTTGTCTGATACTATTTTCCTTGGTACCCTGTATCTGCAAATTATATTATTCACCACGAATTCCAAAACTTTCTTCGAGGTGATGGTGGCCAAAGGTTCGGCCTCGATCCATTTTGTGAAGTAATCGATAGCAACTGCAGCATATTTTTCTCCCCTTTCTTCTGTTGGCAGGGATCCGATGAGGTTGAACCCCCATACTGTGAATGGCCATGGAGAGCTCATCATGGTGAGCTCAGTTGGTGGAGCTCATGGGATTGAAGAGAACCACTGATACTTGTCACAGCGCTTAACATATTCGAACAATTCTGCTTTAACTGTAGGCCAGAAGTATCCTTGCCTAATCACCTTTATTGATAATCTATGCCACCCAGTGTGGTCTTTGCAAAATCCTTCATGGATTTCTTCTAAAAAGATCTGGCTTTGGGTGGAGTTACACACCTAAGCAATGGCATAGAATATCCCCTTCTGTACAATCTTCCCTCCAAGATAGTGTACCTTAGTATCTTGTACATGAGTTTTGTAGCCTCATTCTAGTCTGCTGGGAGGCTCCTGGTTTTGAGGTAGTCAATTATGGGAGTCATCCAGATAGTCTGCGAGTCAATCATGTTGACGTCTTCTTCTGGCTAGGCTATGCTTGGGACCGGTAGAAACTCAACCACACCACATTTAGTGTATCAGCTTCCTTAGTTGTGGCAAGCCAAGCCAAAGTATCTGCATTCGAGTTTTTCTCCCGCAGAACTTGTTCAATGGCATAGAACTCGAATTGCCCAATTGCTACTTTGACCTTCTCCAAGTAAGCTACCATTTAGATTCCCTGAGCCTAGTATTCTCCTAAAACCTGGTTGACAACCAACTAGGAATCACTGTTGTAGTGGATGGATTTTGCTTTAAGCTCGGATGCTATCCAAAGTCTTGCTAGTAGTGCTTCGTATTCAACCTTGTTATTTGACGCCTCGAAGCCAAACCGCAAGGCTAAGTGAAAAAAAAATTCATTCAGAGTGATTAAGATAATTCCTACCCCCAATCTGTTCTCATTCGAGGACCCATCGACATAAAGTCTCCACAACTCACGGGCTGGGGTTATGACTTCCTCGTTGGTGATTCCCCAACATTCAAATATGAAATCCACTAAGGCTTGGCCTTTGATTTTCGTTCATGGATGATATGTGATCTCGAATTATCCGAGCTCAACTGCCAATTTTAACAATCTTCTGAATGCCTCAAGTTTTGACAACACTTTCTCAATGGTTGGTCAGTCAATACGTGTACAGGATGCACTTGGAAGTAAGTTCGGAGTTTTCGAGATGCATGAATCAACCATAAGTCTAGCTTTTCCATTAACGAATATTTTGACTTTACCCCCAGTAACCTTTTACTAACATAGTAAACAGGTTTTTGTACCTTCTTATCCAATCAAACAAGTATTGTGTTAATCACATGCTCGGTTGTGGCGAGGTATAAGTACAACACTTCCCCTGTGATTGGTTTGAATAAAATTGGTGGTCCATCGAGGTGTTTTTTAAGAGCTTGCAAAGCGAGCTCGCATTCGTCTAACCATTCAAATTTCTTGGCCCTTACCAAAAGATTAAAGAACTAAAGGTATATGTTTGTAGATTTTGATATGAACGTACTAAGGTCGTCATTCGTCCAGTTAAACTCTGGACATCTTTATGTTTTTTAGGTGAGGGCATATCGATTAATGCCTTGATCTTATTCAGATTTGCCTCTATGCCTCGAGCATTTACTATGAATCCGAGAAACTTTCTCGAGGATACTCCAAATGAGCATTTTTGTGGGTTAAGTCTCATATTGTATTTTCAGAGTATAGCAAAGCATTCTGCGAGATCATCAACATGGTTACCGTTATGTTTAGACTTGACCAGCATATCATTCACATAAACCTACATGTTGTTCCCTATTTGCTCAGAAAACACCCTACTTACAGATCTTTGATATGTGGACCCAGTGTTTTTAAACCTGAAAGGCATCACATTGTAGTAGTACAAACCTTTATCAGTCATAAAGCTCGTATGTTCCTGATCGGGTGCATGCATGGCTATCTAGTTATATCCAGAATACGCATCCATGAACGACATGATGTTGTAACCCGCAGTAGCTTCTACGAGTTGATCAATTCGAGGTATGGGAAAGCAATCCTTTGGACATGCCTTGTTGAGGTCCGAATAATCAATGCAAGTTTGCCACTTGCCATTGGGCTTCAAAACTAACACGGGATTGGCTATCCAATCGGGATAGAAATCATCTGAGATAAATCGATTTGCCTTCAGCCCTTCGACCTCCTATTTCAATGCCTTCTTCCTTTCATCATCTAAAAGCCTTCTTTTTTTTGTTTAGGTGGGAAGCTTTTTTCTATGTTAAATGCATGGCTTATAATGTTTAGGCTGAACCCAATCATGTCTGAGTGCAACCATGCGAACACATCTTGGTTTTCCCTCAGGAAGAGGATTAATTGCTATCTCACATCCTCTGGAAGGTTCTTCCCTATCTTTACCAGCCTAGTGGTATCATTTTCATCGAGCTCTACGTCCTCGAGCTCTTGAATTGGTCCAAGATTGGCCCTATCCTCTTCTATCCTGGGGTCGATCTCTTCTTCAACCTCATACACTGTCTCACTTATTTCTCGGATGACCAAGTGCCTCACAGATGAAACCGGCCCCAACCCAGTCAGGGTTAGTCTCCCAAGCAATACATTGTAGGCCGAAGGGGTGTCTACCACAATGAACTCCGTTATCTTGGTTACCGAGACTAGATAGTCTTCCAAGGTCACTGGGAGCTCAATAGATCTCGTGCTGGCTATTCCTTCCCCTGAAAATCCATCCAACGTCATGGCATAGGCTTTCAGATCTCGAACGGAGAGTCCCATTTTTTCCAAGGTGGCCTTATGGAGGATGTTGACCAAGCTCCCATCATCTATCAGGACTCGGCTCACCCTTTTATTGGCAAGCTAGAAGGTAATAACCAAAGGGTCATCATGGGGGAACTGGACATGTGAGGTGTCTTCTTCAGTGAATGTAATGGGTTGGGTTTCAACCCTCTGTTGCTTCAGAGCTCGGGGTTCAGGTTTATAGGGAGATATGTCCCTCATCTTGAGCTCGTTGACATATCTCTTATGGGAATTTCTTCCTAACCCAGCAATATGCGATCCTCCGGCAATGGTTACTACATATTCCCCATCGATCGGGGGAGCTTGGTTATCCTCCCTTGCATGTGGGGTCGTATTATGTTGGGTAGGATGTGTAGGAGCTGCCCTCTGTCCAGGCAAAGTTTGGACCTGATTCCTGTTTCTAACATACTGCCCAAAGTATCCTCTCGAGATCAATCATTCGATCTCATCTTTTAGTTGTCTGCATTAATCGGTGGTATGACCAATGTCCCTATGAAATCTGCAGAATTTATTGGTATCTCTTTTAGACTTCTGATTCTACATTGGATCAGGACGTCTGAAAAGGACCTGGTTCTCGTTTGCGATGAAAATGTTCTCCCAAGTGTCTGTGAGCTTGGTATAAATTGTGTAAATGGAGAAGTATTTATCTCCTTTTTTCTTCTAACCCTCGTTAGCCTTCGAGTTATTCCCTTCATTCTTCTTTCTCATTGAAGGGTTATCTCCTGAGAGCCGCGACGTGGAGGGCGTAGCCGAGGTTGAGGATGAGTTAATGTTTTTCGTTGTAGTTATTATAGGCTGAGAAGTCAGCTTTAATGTCGACCTCGTCTCTTCTACATTGAGAAACCTCTGGGCCCGGTTGTTGAACACGATTATTGTCCTCACGGGTTTCCTTTGCATGGCATCCCACAGGGGACTCCCTGGAAATACTCCAGCTCATATTGCCATGAGATAACCACTATCATCGACATTTCGAGCATGTGCCACTTCTATGTTGAATCTCGTCAGGTAGTTTTTTAATGACTCTCCTGGTTGCTGCCTAACATTAGTCAATGCTGAGGCCTCAGGTCTGACATTCTTTATGGCCTGGAATTACTTCTTAAACTTATTAGACAGTTGTTCTAGTGACGAGTTCGAGTGTCTCCAGAACTTGTCAAACTAGTTTTTCTCTAGTCCAATGAGTGTGGTCGAAAAGAGCATGTGCCTTTGCTCGTATCCAACGTTGCTGGCTCGCATTATTGTGTTAAACGTACTCATGTGGCTATATGGGTCAAAAGTCCCATCAAAAGGTGCCATGTAACACCCTGGATAACCAAGTTCGTTACACGGTATGATTATAAATGTGCAAGACTTCCATAAATACCCCCAGGCTCCCCCGAGCCGGGTATAAATCCCCGCCGTGACTATTTCGCCAAACCGCTCACTAGGATCATCTCGAGCCATATGCTGCAAATATATCCACATAATAATGTGGTCTTAACAATTTACCACAAATAATCACATCTATGCCCTCAATAGGCCAAAATTACAAATATGCCCTTATAAGCTAAACAGGCCCACATGCATATCTAATACTCATAAACATGCATTTCACATATCCATATAATCATGCTTATCACATAATCATGCATTTAATCATTTAAATCACACATAAACCAATTATGCCTTCCTGGCATGCTGATCAAGGACCTTAAGCCTTATTAGCGATTTTGGGTCGTTTCAACTATCCCCTCCTACTGAGAATTTCGTCTCAAAATTTACCTGAATAACTCAGGATACTGATCCCGCATTGCTGACTCAAGCTCCTAGATCGCTTCCTCGACCCTGCTATTCCTCCATAATACTTTAACCAGAGGAATTGTCTTGTTCTGTAGAACCTTATCTTTCCTGTCTAAGATCTGAATTGATCGCTCCTCATAAGACAAATCTGTCTACAATTCCAAGTCTTCATATTTCAACACATGTGTCGTATCTGAAACCTACTTCCGAAGCATAGAAACATGGAATACGTCATGAACTCCCGACAACGATGGTGGCAAGGCTAATCTGTAAGCCACCTGCCCGACCCTCTCCAGGATCTAAACGGGTCCAATAAATCTAGGGCTCAACTTGCCCTTCTTTCCAAACCTTCGAACCCCTCGCAGCGGTGAAACTCGCAGAAACACATGGTCCCCAATCTAGAACTCCACATCCCTACGCTTAGGAATAGCGTAGCTTTTCTGTCTGCTCTGTGAGGCAAGCATTTGAGCTCGGATCTTTTCCATAGCCTCATTAGTCTTCTGAACCATGCCCAGTCCCAAATATTTCCTCTCACCCATCTCATCCCAATTAATGGGTGATCTACATCTCCTCCCATATAACATCTCATATGGAGTCACTCCAATCATTGATTGATAACTATTGTTGTAAGAGAACTCAATCAACGGGAGATACTTACTCCAAGATCCCTCAAAGTCAATCACGCATGCTCTAAGCATATCCTCTAACACCTAAATCGTTCTCTCAGACTGTCCATCAGTCTGAGGATGAAAGGACGTGCTGAACTTCAACTGGGTCCCCATAGCCTTCTGCAAACAACCCCAAAACTTGGAGGTAAATATAGGATCCCGGTCTAACACAATAGACTTAGGAACCCCATGGAGAAGTTCAATCTCCTTCACATACAACTCTGCATACTGATCCACTGTATTAGTCATCTTCATTGGAAGAAAATGAGCTGACTTGGTGTATCTGTACACTATCACCCACACTGAGTCATGAAGCCCCACTGTCCTGGGTAATCCTCCCACAAAGTCCATCGTAATATCCTCCCATCTCCACTCAGGAATACCCAAAGTCTGAAGCAACCCCACAGGTCATTGATGCTCAACTTTCACCTGCTGACAGGTCAAACACCTGGCCACGTACTCCACCACATCCTTTTTCATCCCAGGCCACCAATACAACGCCCGTAGATCCTAATACATCTTCGTCGTACCCGGATGAAGTGAGTACGGGGTAGTATGCCACTCGTCTAATATTTCTCGTCTAATCCCCACATCAGTTGAAACACAAATTCGACCCTGATACCATAGAAAACCAACCTCATAAATAGAATAGTCCTTAGCTGCTCCCGCTAAGCCATTCACTCTAACCTCCTGCAATTGTGCATCTACTAACTGACCCTCCCTAATCTGCTCTAGTAGGGTCGACTGCAAAGTAATGTTGGCCAACCAGCCCACCACCAATTCTATCCTCACTCTGGACATCTCATCAGCCAACTCCCTCGATATCTGCGTAGAACTAAACAACTGCCACGAGCCTCTCCGGCTCAATGCATCTGCCACTACATTGGCTTTCCCTGGGTGGTAAAGAATATCACAGTCATAGTCATTTACCAACTCCAGCCAACGCCTCTGCCTCATGTTCAGATTCTTTTGGTTAAAGAAGTACTTCAAACTCTTGTGGCCAGTGTATATTTCGTACTTCTCTCCATACAGATAATGTCGCCACACCTTCAGTGCGAATACCACCACTGCTAATTTCAAATCATGGGTAGGGTACCGCTGCTCATAATCCTTCAGTTTTCGTGATGCATAAGCTATAACCTTTTCATTCAGCATCAACACACAACCCAAACCCAACCTCGACACGTCGCAATAAACCACAAACTTTCCTTCCTCTGAAGGAAGGCTCAACACAGGTGCAGAAATAAGTCACGACTTCAATTCTTAAAAAACTTCCTCACACTTGTCTGACCATACAAACTTCAAATTCTTCCGTGTTAATTTTGTCATCGGTGCAGCAATCTTTGAGAACCCTTCCAAAAACCGTCTATAGTAACCTGCTAACCCGAGGAAATTCTGACCCTCTGAGGCATTCCTTGGCCTCGGCCAATATCTAACTACCTCCACTTTGGATGGACCCACCTTAATCCCATCTTCACAAACAATATGTCCAAGGAATTTCACTTCTGGTAGCCAAAACTCACACTTCTTAAATTTGGCATACAACCGGTGTTCTCTTAATCTCTGCAAGACCTGTCAAAGATGTTGCTCATGCTCTGCCTCTGAACTGGAGTACACTAAGATGTCGTCGATGAAGACAATCACAAACTGATCCAAGAAATCCTTGAACACTCAGTTCATTAAGTCCATGAAGGCTGCTGAGGCATTGGTCAAACCAAATGACATGGCCAGAAACTCATAGTGCCCATACCTCGTACAGAAGGTCATCTTCGGTATATCCTCGTCCTTGATCCTCATCTAGTGATAACCAGATCGAAGATCAATCTTCGAGAATACAGTCTTTTCCTGCAGCTTATCAAACAAGTCGTCAATCCTTGGTAGAGGGTACTTGTTTTTTATGGTCAACTTGTACAACTCTCTTTAGTCTATACACATTCTCAGAGTCCCATCCTTCTTCTTCACAAACAAAACTAGAGTACTCCAAGGCGAGAAGCTAGGCCTGATGAACCCCAAATCCAGAAGCTCCTGTAACTATATCTTAAACTCTTTCAGTTCTGTCGGTTCCATTCTATATGGTGCCCTCGACACTGGCTCTGTCCCTAGTGCAAATTCAATGACAATTTGAATCTCCTTATGCGGCGGCAGCCCTAGTATATCTTCAGGGAACACATCCAAGAACTCACGAACTAATCTGGTCTCTTCCGGCCCTGTTGGAAACACTCTAGTAGCATCCACTACACTAGCCAAGAAACCTATACATCCTCCCTGTAATAGGTTCCTAGCTCTCAGCACTGATATCAAGGGTATGCGAGGTCCACATACCGCTCCCACAAAAACAAAGGGATCCTCTCCCTTAGGCTCAAAGGTCACCATCTTCTTCCTGCAATCAATGGTAGCCCCATATCTAACCAGCCAATCCATTCCTAAAATCATATCAAAGTCCTCCATACCTAACTCAATCAAATCTACTGATAACTCCCTACCATCAACCATCACTTGCAGTGCTCTTATCCATCTCCTAGAAACTACCAGTTCCCCTGTAGGCAATATAGTCCCGAACTCCGCAGTACAGTACTTACTAGGTCTACACAATCTATCAATCACCTTACTAGAAACAAATTAATGTGTAGCACCAGAGTCAATCAATACAATAAAAGGAGAGCCAGCGCTAGAAAGCTGACCTGTCACCACCGAGGGACTAGCCTTGGTCTCTGCCTGTGTCAAGGTGAACACTCAAGGTGGAGTCAAGCTGTCCAACTTCCCTACTTCCCCTTTCTTCACTGTTGAGTAGTCTTTCTTGAGGTGTCCCACCACCCCACACACATAATAGGCCTTGGCTCGACATTCGCCCGGATGGTGTCTTCTACACCTCGTGCACTCTGGGTAGCTCCTCCATGTGTCATTGCCTCCCTGGCGGCCACCCTGAACACCCTGACCCCTCCTATCAGGACCGGCAACGGTCGAAGTGTTAAGGGCCTTCCTTTTCAAATCATTGGGCCCTCCGCCCTTACCAGATTCTGAATATGGTGGTACTACCCTACGAACCTCCCGTCTCGTAGCGTTCTCCCACCAAATCTTGTTCTACGCTTCCTCGGTGGTAAGAGCCTTCTCAACAGCCTAGGCATAAGTCGTCCCCCCAGGTACTGTTGTAATTCTCACATATCGGGCTATCATAGCATTAATCCCTCTGATAAATCTGTCCTACCTAGCGGCGTCAGTAGGCACAAGTTCTAGTGCGAACTTCGCAAGTCTGTCAAACTTCAGTGTGTATTCTGTAACTGTCATATTGCCCTGTACCAACCCCACAAATTCATTCACTTTCGCTGCCCTGACGGAAACATTATAATTCTTCTGACTAACCAAGTCCTTAAATTCGTCCCAACTCAGAGTAGTAACATATCTAGTCTGTGATGCTACTTCCCACCAGAAGCGGGCATCCTCCCTCAACATATATATGGCACAGGCCACACTGTCCTGGCCCTTTACCCTCATGAAATCCAGGAAAGATGTAATCATGCTCATCCACTGTTCGGCCTTTAGTGGATCTGGTCCCCCTCAAAAGTTGGAGGATGCTCCTGAACCTCTCATACAACGGCTCCCACCTATTCCCAACCTCCAATGGCTAAACAACTGGTGCCACTGCAGGTGGCACAATAGATGCAGCACTCCCTGACAGAGGCTGCTGTCTCAGAAGATGAATCTACTCTTCCTGGCTCTAAAGTCGGGCTTGCATGTCTGCCATAATCTGCTGCTAGTTCTAAGGGATGGCGGAGGGTTCAGTCCCTAGCCTCAGACCCAGTGTCGGCTAGTCGTATAGATCGCCTTGGAGGCATAGCTATCCAAGTTAATCTGCAATTAATGACTCGGTGGTCAGACTATGATGACAAGGTAACAATCTTTCCATAATCCACCATTGGAACACAACCAATCACAAGCAATCAAGATATAATATTTTATCCAAATATTCATCCACATACAACAGCAATGCTAATAAGCACGCCTTACTATCATCACACAGCATTCAAGGGCCAGGCCCTATCAGTATCTCATGCTCCCTATTAATCAAACAGGTAACAGCATTCATATTTCTTTCAAACACTCAAAAATATAAACACAAATATACAATTACCAAACCCTAAGTCGAGTTATCTTTAGCGGGGAATGTACAATGTTTAGCCAATCTTCAAGTACCCTTAAACCTAGGATGATTTGATACAAAGTTGTAACACCCGGGATAACCAAGGCCGTTACACGGTGTGATTATAAATGTGCAAGACTTGCTAATCAAGTCATATAGTTGAAAACGTGACCCTAAAGTCATAATCAAGTTAGGGTTAAAAGATTTTGGTCATAAATGGGAAATTTCTCATTTAAATAAATGTTTAGTACATGGGATCCCAAAAATAGGTTTTAAATGTCAGTTTACAAAATTTCAGAGTTATATACATCCATAAGCTACTCTAATGGAAAAATACACATTTCAAGTTTTCTTATCCCTGCACTATTCCTCGGTCGTAGCGGAGGAGCAGCTGACTATGATTCTGCCCCAGAGCTCTCCAACTCAAGACTAGTCCACCTTGCCCTTGCCTTTACCTACACCACGTAGCACCCATGAGCCAAGGCCCAACAAGAAAACCATAATGCAGAGCATAAACGATACAAACAATCAAATAATCCATAAAGTTTTGACCAGGTATTCACCATGCCATAACAATTATCTACTCAGAGAGGTCAAACAATTATTCTTAAGCCATTCATCTCAGTATTAAACAAGTTATAATCAACCGACAACAATGATAACATATCAATATTCATCATATAATACTCAGGTTCGACACCCTTAGGTCGCACCCTCTAATTAACCCACTGTCTCCGGCTCAGTTAGGTCGAGCCCAGTGCTTAACCCACTAGCTCTGGCCCGCTTAAGCTAAGCTCAGTGATTATTTAGCTGTCCTCAACTACCAATTGTTGAGCCGCGTCCTGTGCGCAAATATCAGTTCCGACACTCTTAGGATGTTTATTTTATGTATACATGGCATATTATGATCACACAACATATGCATTCAATTACAAGGAATCTCAGTTCCACATAATCACATAAGGGTGCAGTTTTCTTACCTTTAATTCCAAGTGCTTTAGTTAATAGAGACGACCCTTGAGCATGATCCAATTTCGAGCCCTAGCGTACACCTAGTCACAATCCATAAAATGGTACTTTGATAAGTTTTAATTCTAAAGGACAAACCTGGGACCAAACTCGCACTCTCGGGACCTCTAATTCCACCAAACGAAGTGATGAAACCGTCCCCTGAGCCCCCAAGCAAAAACCCTAAAAGAATTCCCAAAAACCAAGTTCAGAAAGCTGAGTAGCGCTACTAGGTGGGCTACAGCACTAGAGTCAGAGACTCAATCCCCCCAGAAAACACAGCCTAGCGTTGTAGCGCTCCTAACCTTGCGCTACAGAGCTACAACCAGAACATGCAAAATTCTGGGTTTTTCTCATCGAACTTTCCCGAGCCAAAACTCAAAAAACCCACTCCAATCATCAACCAAACTTAAAATTGAACCCATAACTCACTATAGCTCACCCAAAACACCCAAAATAACACCAAAACCTAGCTACCCACCTCATCAAACATAGAAATCAAAATTTAGCTCTGAATCTCAAGAACACTAACCAAACCAGAAAATCCAGACAATTAAGGCCAAAAATTGTTACCTCAAGTGGATGAATCCGACCCTAGGTTGCCTTCAGTGCCCTTCCAAGCTTTAACTCCTCCAACTCCCAAGGTTAAGTCCTTAAACTTCATCCAAAATCCAAACTCAAAAATCATCCTCAACAAAACTCAGCAAACTCAGAAAAACCTTAAACCTTTCCTCAACTTGGAAGCTAATTCTAGCTGAACTCCCTAGTTACTCCAAGGATCAAAGCCCCAAATCCTATCCTAGACTTCCTTTTGAGTTCTCAGCTTCAAAATCCTCAAGGGGGAGTGAGAGAGGGAAAATCGTGAGGGAGAGAAATCGGTGAGTTGAGTGCCTCTGTTTTCCTTATTTTTCCTTCACTGCTTCTACCACTTTCTACTATAGTCTAAGGAAAATATATTATATCAGTTATCCCCTCTAATAACCAAAAGACTCTTTTACCCTCCCAACTAAAACTAAGCCTTTTAATTAATCTAAGGGTATATTGGTCATTTGCTCCCAATTCCCGTTAATCCCTCGAGTCTTCCTAATATTTATCACTTAAATCTCATCATCTAATTAATCACCAATTATTTTTCCCCAATGTCTAAAAATCTCCAATATATTTCCCAAATTTCCAGAAATACCCCTAGGTTCCCCCGAGTCGAGTATAAATCCTCGTCGTGACTATTTCGCCAAACCGCTTACTAGGATTGTCTCAAGCCATATGCTGCAAATATATCCACATAATAATGTGGTCTCAACAATTTACCACAAATAATCACATATATTCCCTCAACGAGCCAAAATTACAAATATGCCCTTATAAGCTAAACAGGCCCACATGCATATCTAATACTCATAAACATGCATTTCACATATCCATATAATCATGCTTATCACATAATCATGCATTTAATCATTTAAATCACACATAAACCAATTATGCCCTCTCGGCATGCTAATCAAGGCCCTTAAGCCTTATTAGCGATTTTGGGTCGTTACATGCCACATGGGGTATCTTAAATCCATAAGAAAATTGAGTGAATCTTACAATCAATTTCTGGTGTTTCCTAGTATCATATACAAAATCCTATCCTCAAAGAATGCTTTCAAAATTGTTGATGAGACTATGGTGGATATTCAGAAAGGCACTACCTACAAGGTAAAATAGGTAACTACCAAAGGGTCTTCCAAGCGTGTCAAGCCTGTTGAGCTTACAATCAAGTCCACTGATGGGTCAGGCGTCTCTGCGGATGTCCCTGCCTGGGAGTTTGAACTGTCTGCCTTGAAGGCCGCCATTGGAATCATTCAATCCAACCAAACTACCTTCCTGGAAAAAATTGATGCCCTTGCCGAGACTCAAAAGCTTCTTCTTGACATTGTACTCAATCCTCGTGCCTCTTCATCCAAGCCAAAGAAGTATTCGGTCTCTCTTTCATTGTTTTTGAGTTTTTTTGTTGTTGGTTTAAGACTTTGTTTATGTTTTGAAGTTTTCTGCTTTATTTTGAAACTGTGGTTTATACTTTGGCCCTTTGATAGTCAAAAAGGGGGATATTGTAGTTGTTATTTTTTTTAGTTTGGACATCTTTCTCAAAGGGAGAAATTGAATTTTCAGTTTGATATTTTGATATATCTCTTCCTTATTCTAATTTGTGACATTGTCTAATAGTTTTATGCAGGGGGAGTTTTGGTTGGTTTTTCAAGTTCAAATTAACAATTTGTTATGAAGGCTAATTGCCAAAGGGAGAGATTGCAAAATCCATAAATTGGCAAACTTATATTTGGCATTTTTTTTTATATTACTCAATTCATTTTATGGAAATCTCACAAAGTCAAATTTTTATTTAATTAAAGTTTTTTTATAAATAAAATATATTTGGTTATTACTTTAAATAGTGTGATTTCTATTATGTCTTTATATCACCTTTCATAAATCAATTTTTGCATATTTCTGTTTGATTTTTATGAATTTATTATGTTAAAAACCCTTGTGATTTTCGTATCAAAGGATGCTGGCTTGTTTCCTTTCTTAGTCTATCCAATCACATGCTGAGTTGTTAGATTATCTAACTGGCTGAGCACATTGGGTAACTGACAGATCTGACAGACAAACGTTCCTTATAGGAATATTCTTCCTTGATTTTGTGAGCTGCGAAAGACGGTCTTCTGCCTACTATAAATAGGAGTCTTTGCAGCTAGGAAAAGACACTTCTTCACAGCCCATATTTTTTTATTATTATTGAAGAGTGAAATTTGTATTTGTGTGAGATTAAGAGTGGAAATACTTAGTCTTGTGTTGTAGTGCATGTTGCGTGTTTTATTGTTACACTTTAGGATTTAAGGTTTAATTTCCATTATGGATACTTATAAATTCTTTGGAAGGAGAGCTATTCAATGTCTTTCTTTGGGAGGAAGAAAGCATCAAGGCCTTCGAGAGAGTAGCTAAACAAGTCTTTCTTCGGGAGGAAGAAAGCAGTCAGTCACCATCAAAGGGAGTTCGAGTGAAGCACTAACTATTGCGGAAACAAGATTGGTGGTGTGATACAAAAGAGTGCGATGACAATATAGAGGGAATCTAATTGTGTATAAGACATTGATTTTGTATTTGTGTTCATTGCTAATGAGCTTCTTCTCTGAGCGTGGCTCCATGGACTAGGGTAACCGAACCATGTAAAAATATCTTGTGTCGATATTTTATTGTTCTTGTGATTACTAGTTTAAATCTAAACTATTAGTATCCATGTTCGATTAATCAAATTGTATGTTTGACCCATCTGCTTAAGACAATTGTGCATGTAATGTATGTTGTTCAATACTTGGTAATTTATTCAGAAAAATAGAATTTCATGCTTAAACTATGTTGGGTTTACCATAATACTTTTAAAGCTTTTGTGTAAATATTTTTAGTGTGTGAACACATTACGGTAAAAGTTTTATTTTTTGCATTTTGAGACCTTTTAAATGTTACGAATGGTTTTAATTCTGCAAAATTTGTGTTAGTATTTTCGGGTCGTTACGTGTATAGTGACAATAAGCCTCAAAAACCAATCTCATTAGAAGCATCTCAAGAGGAGTTACCTTATGTAACGACCCGAAAATCACCAATAAGGCTTAATGGTCTTGATTAGTATGCCGGGAGGGCATAATTGGTTTATGTGTGATTTAAATGATTTAATGCATGATTCTGTGATAAGCATGATTACATGATTATTTGGATACGAGATGCATGTCAACGAGTATTAGTATGCATGTAGGCCCTGTTTAGCTTGGAGGGGTATATTTGTAATTTTAGCCTGTTGAGGGCATAAATGTGATTATATGTTATAATTATGAGGACCACGTTATTATGTGGATATATCTGCAACATGCAACTTGAGGCAATCCTAGGGAGCCAGCTAGCAGGAAAGTCACAACGGGACCCAATACTTGGCTCGGGGCGAGTCAATGGGTATTTTGGGTATTAGATGGTTATTTGGGTTATCGGGTTATGGAAATAAATAATTGGAGATATATTTGAAGTTAGGAAGCCTAGGTGGGTGTGCTGGGGAATTTTACCATTTTGCCCTCAGGGACGTTTTTGGTACCCCAAGCCTCTGGATTAACTTAACTAATTAGGAATGGATAAGACAAAATTAAGAAAACGGTAGAACAAAGCCCAAACCGACCCTTTCTTTCCTCTCAGCTCATTTCTAGCATTTCAATAACTTTCTCCCAAGGAAGCTTGTGAACCACAAGAGGACTTAGCTAGAGATTCAAGAATTTAAGCTGGGACTTTGGAGATTAGCCAAGGTTAGCTAAAGGATCTAATCAAAGATTAAGGTAAGTTCTGAGTTACATCTTTGGTTATTTAATTTTGTAGTTGTGGCTGGGTTCTAAGTAGTTATGGGTTTTTGGATTTAAAGGTTGAATTAAGGCAGAAGACTTGGGGGTGAGCACAACAATCTCTTGGAGGATTGGTTCTTCAGTGAAGGTAAGCTTCAATCTATGGTTTAGTGTTTGAATTCTGGGTTTTCCTGGCTGGTTTTGGTGTTCTTGAGCTTGTGGGTTTCACAAATTCAAATGTTGTTTTGATGAGTTTCTAGACTAGGTTTTTACTGGGTTATGTTGCTAAAAACATGTTAGAATGTTTTTTATAATTGGATTGTATCATTAGGATAGTTTTGGGTGGATTTGAGTGAGTTTTGGGTGTTAAAAATGGTGGATTTTCTGGGTTCGAAGGGGTTGGGCCGCAACATAGTTCTTGGTGAGCCGCGGCTCTCTAGAACAGATGGTGGCTAGGAATGAAGGGCGGGCCGCGGAATGGGGAATGCTGAGCCACGGCCCGTGTCTGTTTTAGGGTGAGGCGGGGCCTCTGGTGTGGGGCAAGCCGCGGCATAGGAATCTTGGGTCGCAGCCCTTAAGGGAATTTTTGGCCTTTTGGAGTTTTTGAGCACCAGAACCTAACCTAGGGTGCTCGGGATCGATCCCACTACCGTGTTTGGTGGAATTCGATGTCCCGGAGGTTAGAACATTAACTGGAAACCTTTATACAATTATTAATGGAATCCCTTATCTCGGTTGTGACTAGGTATAAGCTAGGGCTCGGGAAACGAATCGTGCTCAAGGGGCATCTCTCATAATCAGAATACTTGGAAACTTAAAGGTAAGAAAACTGCACCCAGTTGTGAATTCATAATGGGACTAAGGGTTCCCTAATCTTGTATGCTTTATGAAAGTTGGTATTATGCCATAGGAATACTAAACCAACGGCCTAAGAGTGTCGGAGTTTACATTGGTGCACAGGGCGCGGCTCGACCACTGGTAGCTGAGGACAGCTTAATATTCACTGAGCTCGGTTTAAGCGGATCGGAGTCAGTGGGGTAAATAGAGGGTGCGACCTAAGGGCGTCGACCCTGATTATTGTGTAATCTAATTATTATTGTTAACTGTTGAATATGATGTGTTGAATAGTTGAGTGTTAGCTTGTGAATTCATGGATATGTCTATGAGTTATGTGACTAATATGGATTGCAAAGTGTATAAATATGCTTTAAGAGTTATGTGATTATTATCATAGTATGCGCTACGACGTTATGTTTTCTTGCTGGGCCTTGGCTCACGGGTGCTACGTGGTGCAGGTAAAGGCAAGGGTAAGCTTGATGAGCCCTGATTCGAAGATCTCTGAAGGCAGAATGTACATGACCAGCTGCTCGGCCACCACGGTTGAGGATGAGACAAGAACAGGAGGAGCATAAATGTCTGTTTTTCCCTTAGAGTGGCTAGCAGTTGTTCGTACCTTGAAATTTTGTAAACTGACTTTCAAATGTTGTTTCTTTTGGGATCCCTTGTACAAAACATTTATTTATATGAAATGTATCTTTTATGACCAAAACCTTTTTAACCCCAGTTCATTAATGGTTTTAGTGACACGTTTTCAACTTAATGACTTGATTAGTGAGTCTTACACTTTTATAAATACATAGTGTAACGGTCTTGGATACCCAGGGTGTTACAACTTGGTATCAGAGTGTCCTAGGTTTAAGGGTTCCTGAAGACCGGCTAGACATGTACATTCGCTGCTGGAGACAATCTCGATTCAGGGTTTGGTAAATGTGTATATGTGCTTGTATGCTTATGTGCTTGGGAAGAAATATGATTGTTGATATCTGTTGCATTAATAGGAAGCATGAGATACTGATAGGGCCTGGCCCTTAACTGCTGAGTGATAATATTGAGACGTGCTTATTAGCATTGCTATGCATGTAAATGAATATTTGAAGGATTAACTGCATGTTGCATATATATGGGTGAATGTATGGATGAATGCCTATATCTTGATTCTTTGTGATTGATTATGTTCCATTGGTGGATTTTGGAAAAGCATTTACCTTGTCATCATGGTCTAATTGTCGAGTCATTGATTGCATATTAACTTGGATAGCTATGCGTCCAAGGAAATCTACGCGACTAGCCGGCACTAGGTCTGGGACCGGAGGTGATGACCAGGGCCAGATTCCTCCGCCAGTCTCTGAGTTGGCAGCAGATTATGGCAGAGATGCAAGCACGACTTCAGAGCCAAGATGAGCAGATTCGTCTTCTACAAAAGCAGGCTCCATCAGGGAGTGCTGCACCTATTGTGCCACCTGTAGTGGCACCAGTCATTCAGTCAGTGGAAGTTAAGAACAAGTAGGAGCCATTGTATGAGCAGTTCCGGAAGTAGCATCCCCCAACTTTTGAGGGAGGACCTAATCCACTGAAGGCTAAATAGTTGATGACTATGATTACTACTATACTAGACTTCATGAGGATAGAAGGTTATGATAGAGTGGCATGTGCCACATGTATGCTGAGAGAGGATACCCGTATTTGGTGGGAAGTGGCATCACAGACCAGGGACGTCACTACTTTGAGTTAGGATGGATTTAAGGATTTGTTCAGCCAGAAATACTACAATGTTGCCATCAGGGCAGCGAAGGTTAATGAGTTTGTGGGGCTGGTGTAGGGAAGCATGACATTACTGAGTATGCCCTAAAGTTTGATAGACTTGCAAAATTTTCACCAGATCTTGTGCCTACAGATGCAGCTAGGCAAGACAGATTTATTCAAGGGCTTAATGTTATGATAGCCCGGGATGTGAGGATTACAACAGTACCTGGGGGAACGACTTATGCCCAGGTTGTTGAGAAGGCTCTTACGGCTGAAGAAGCGGAGAACAAGATTTGGAAGGAAAGTGCCGCGAGACGAGAGGGTCACAGGGTGGCACCTCTATATTCTGGGTCAGGTAGGGGCGGAGGCCCCAGTGATGTGAAGAGGAAGACCCCTGACACATCGACCACTGCTGGTCCTGATAGAAGGGGTCGGGGTGCTCATGGTGGCCATCAGGGTGGCGGTGAGGCATGGAGGAGTTATCTGGAGTGCCCGAGTGTAGTAGACGCCATCAGGGCAAGTGTCGGGCCAAGGCCTACTATGTGTGCGGAGCAGTGAGGCACCTCAAGAAGGATTGCCCAACAGTGAAGAAAGGGGAAGTAGGAAAGGTGGACAGCTTGACTCCAGCTCTAGTGTTCACTTTGACACAGGCAGAGGCCGAGGCTAGTCCCTCAGTGGTGACAGGTCAGCTTTCTAGCGCTGGCTCTCCTTTTACTGTATTGATTGACTCTGGTGCTACACATTCATTTGTTTCTAGTAAAGTGATTGATAGATTGTGTAGACCTAGTGAGTATCGGACTGCGGGGTATGGGACTATATTGCCTATTGGGGAACTAGTAGTTTTTAGGAGGTGGATTAGAGCACTTCCAGTGATGGTTGATAGTAGGGAGCTTTCAGTAGACTTGATTGAGCTAGACATGGAGGATTTTGATATGATTTTAGGGATGGATTGGCTAGTCAGATATGGGCTACTATTAACTGCAGGAAGAAGATGGTGACTTTTGAGCCTGAGGGCGAGGATCCTTAAGTTTTTGTGGGTACGGTATGTGGACCCCGTGTACCCATGATATCAGCATTGAGAGCCAGAGACTTGTTACAGGAAGGATGTATAGGTTTTCTGGCTAGTGTGGTGGACACTACCCGGGTTTTTCCAGTAGGGTCGGGAGAGACCATATTGGTTTGTGAGTTCCTGGATGTATTTCCTGAGGATCTACCAGGATTGCCGCCGCGTAGGGAGGTTCGGTTTGTTATTGAGTTGGCACCGCAGACAGAACCAATATCAAGAGCACCATATAGAATGGCACCAGCAGAGTTGAAGGAATTGAAGATATAGCTACAGGAACTTTTGGATTTGGGATTCATCAGGCCTAGCTACTCTCCATGGGGCGCTCCAGTTCTGTTTGTGAAGAAGAAGGACGGGACTTTGAGGATGTGTATAGACTACAGAGAATTGAAAAGGTTGACCATCAAGAACAAGTACCCTCTACCAAGGATCGATGACTTGTTTGATCAGTTGCAGGGAAAGATGATGTTCTCAAAGATTGATCTTTGATCTGGTTATCACCAGCTGAGGATCAAGGATGAGGACATACCGAAGACGACCTTCCAAATGTGGTATGGGCACTATGATTTTTTGGTCATGTCTTTTGGTTTGACCAATGCCTCGGCAGCTTTCATGGATCTAATGAACAGGATGTTCAAAGATTTCTTGGATCAGTTCGTCATCGTCTTCATCGACGACATCTTAGTGTACTCCAGTTCAGAGGCAGAGCATGAGCAACATCTTCGATAGGTCTTGCAGAGGTTAAGGGAGCATCGGTTATATGCGAAGTTTAAGAAGTGTGAGTTTTGGTTGCCAAAGGTGATTTTTCTTGGGCATATAGTTAGCGCGGAAGGGATTAAGGTGGATCCGTCCAAGGTGGAGGCAGTGAGAGATTGGTCGAGGCCAAGGAGTGCCTCGGAGGTTCGGAGTTTCCTCGAGTTAGTGGGTTATTACAGACGATTTGTAGAAGGATTCTCAAAGATTGCTACATCGATGACAGAGTTGACACAGAAGAATCAGAAGTTCGTTTGGTCAGAGAAGTGTGAGAGCAATTTCCAAGAGTTGAAGCAACAACTTATTACTGCACCTGTGTTGAGTCTTCCCTCGGAGGAAGGAAAGTTTGTGGTATACTGTGATGCATCAAGGTTGGGTTTAGGTTGTGTGCTGATGCAGAATGAGAAAGTTATAGCTTATGCGCCACGGTAGCTGAGGGAGTATGAGCAACGGTATCCTACCCATGATCTAGAATTGGCAGCAGTGGTATTCGCACTGAAGGTGTGGCAACATTACCTGTATGGGGAAAAGTGCGAGATATACACTGACCACAAGAGTCTGAAGTATTTCTTCACCCAGAAGGATCTGAACATGAGGCAGAGGCGTTGGTAAAGGATTACAATTGTGACATTCTTTACCACCCAGGGAAATCCAAGTAGTGGCAGATGCATTGAGCCGAAGGGGCTCGGGGAAGTTATTTGGTTCTGTTCAGATTTCCAGAGAGTTGGCAAATGAGATGACCATGGCAAGGATAGAGTTGGTGGTGGGCCGATTGGCCAATGTTACTTTGCAGTCGACCCGACTAGAGCGGATAAAGGAAGGTCAATTGGTGGATGCGCAGTTACAGGAAGTTAGACAGAATGTCTTAGCGGGGATAGCTAAGGATTATTCGATTTCTGAGGTTGGTATGCTTCGATATCAGGGGCGGATTTGTGTTCTAGCAGATGAAGGGATCAGACGAGAGATACTAGATGAGTCTCACACTACCCCGTACTCGCTTCATCCGGGTACCACGAAGATGTATCAGGATCTATGGACATTATATTGGTGGCCCGGGATGAAGAAGGATGTAGTGGAGTATGTGGCCAAGTGTTTGACATGTCAGTAGGTGAAAGTTGAGCATCAGCGACCAGCGGGGTTGCTTTAGCCTTTGGGTATTCCCGAGTGGAAATGGAAGGATATGACTATGGATTTTGTAGGAGGTTTACCCAGGATTGTGGGGCTTCATGACTCGGTGTGGGTAATAGTGGATAGATACACCAAGTCAGCTCATTTTCTACCAGTGAAGTCGGCTTACATGGTGAAGCAGTATGCAGAGTTGTATGTGAGGGAGACAGTTCGTCTCCATGGGGTTCCTAAGTCTATTGTATCTGATCGAGACCCTATCGTTACCTCGAAGTTCTGGGGTGCTCTGCAGAAAGCCATGGGGACTCTGTTAAAGTTTAGCACAGCCTTCACCCTCAGACTGATGGACAGTCTGAGAGGATGATTCAGGTGTTGGAGGATATGCTTAGGGGGTGCGTGATTGACTTCAAGGGATCTTGGAGTAAGTATCTCCCATTGATTGAGTTTTCATATAACAACAATTATTAGTCCACGATTGGAGTGGCTCCTTATGAGATGTTATATGGGAGGAAGTGTAGGTCGCCCATTCATTGGGATGAGATGGGGGAGAGGAGATATTTGGGGCCAGACATGGTTCAGAAAACAAATGAAGCTATTGAGAAGATCCAAGCCAGAATGCTTGCTTCGCATAGTAGACAAAAAAGCTACGCTGACCCTAAGCGTAGGGATGTGGAGTTCCAAATTGGGGACCACGTGTTTCTGCGAGTTTCACCACTGCGAGGGGTGAGGAGATTTGGAGTAAAGGGCAAGCTGAGCCCTCGATTTGTTGGACCTTTCGAGATTCTAGAAAGGATTGGACAGGTGGCTTATAGGTTGACCTTGCCACCGACGTTGTCAGGAGTTCATGACGTATTCCATGTTTCTATGTTGCGGAAGTATGTCTCAGATTCGACACATGTGCTAAAGTATGAGGACTTGGAGTTGCAGCAGATTTATCTTATGAAGAACGACCGATTCAGATTTTAGATCGGAAGGACAAGGTTCTAAGGAATAAGACAATTCTGCTAGTTAAAGATTTGTGGAGGAATAGAAAAGTCGAGGAAGCGACCTGGGAGCTTGAGACGATGATGCAGGATTAGTATCCCGAACTATTTAGGTAAATTTTGAGGACGAAATTCTCAGTAGGAGGGGATAGTTATAACGACCCAAAAATTACCAATAAGGCTTAAGAGCCTTGATTAGTATGCCAGGAGTGCATAATTGGTTTATGTGTGATTTAAATGATTTAATGCATGATTCTGTGATAAGCATGCTTACATGATTATTTGGATACGAGATGCATGTCTACGAGTATTAGTATGCATGTAGGCCCTGTTTAGCTTGGAGGGGTATATTTGTAATTTTAGCCCGTTGAGGGCATAAATGTGATTATTGTTATAATTATGAGGACCACATTATTATGTGGATATATCTGCAGCATGAGACTTGAGGGGATCTTAGGGAGCCAGCTAGCGGGAAAGTCACAACAGGACCCAATACTTGGCTCGGGGCGAGTCAAGGGGTATTTTTGGGTATTAGATGGTTATTTGGGTTGTCGGGTGTCGACGCGATTTTTCGCCAACAGTGTATTACGTAATCAGCTGGAATAAACTAGTGCTTAAGGATAAATCGTAATAAGAATAATAACTCTTAAGGATGCTTAGAATGATATAGTAAGAACACTCGTTCCTTTTTACGTGGTTCGAAGGCTAAAATCCCCCTAGTCCACGAGTCGATATTATACTGTATATCTCTCTATATTTTGACAGAGTATTTGCATTACATAGAGAAAATCCAACCCCTTTCCTATCCAAGGTCTTGGTATTTATAGAAGAACCATCCCAGGATAGGTGCAGGGGTCATCACGTGGATACCCATCCTATATGTGACCTGTCTTGCACAAATGATGACTATTACAATATATATTTAGGTATGGTCTAATCATTAGGTAAAATTGATCATGGGTCGTCTGGCGTAATCGGACATGTGATGTATGATCATGCATGTTTATGTTACGTGTCTGAGAATTCAGGGATAAACGGACATGTAATGTCTGACCACGCACGTTTATATATAACGTATCCAGGTTTACAAAGGCTCCTGGACATGGCAGATCTTCAGCGTACCCTGACTGGGACATAGCACCAGCTCGCGACTAGGACGTGATGCTTTATATGCGTCTCCAGATCGTGTCTTCATGCTTTGTATTCCTCTGCTCGTGTGATTACCTGGGGAGTCGCACTGCCTTCGCAGAGGAGATATCAACTTGTAGATCCTTTAGTACTGTTCGTAGCTAGCCAGCTGTACTCGAGCTACATAAAAGACCCAGGCTGAATATCAAGGCGTACATCGGGTTATGGAAATAAATGATTGGAGAAATATTTGAAGTTAGGAAGCCTAGGTGGGTGTGCTGGGGAATTTTACCATTTTTCCCTCGGGGACATTTTTGGTACCCCGAGCATCGGGATTGACTATATAATTAGGAATGGATAAGACAAAATTAAGAAAACAGTAGAACAAAGCCCAAACCGACCCTTTCTTTCCTCTCAGCTCATTTCTAGCATTTCAAGAACTTTCTCCCAAGGAAGCTTGTGATCCAAATGAGGACTTAGCTAGAGATTCAAGAATTTGAGCTGGGACTTTGGAGATTAGCCAGGGTTAGCTAAAGGATCTAATCAAAGATTGAGGTAAGTTCTAAGTTACATCTTTGGTTATTTAATTATGTAGTTGTGGCTGGGTTCTAAGTAGTTATGGGTTTCTGGATTTAAAGGTTGAATTAAGGCAGAAGACTTGGGGGTTAGCTCAACAATCTCTTTGAGGATTGGTTCTTCAGTGAAGTTAAGCTTCAATCTATGGTTTA
The DNA here is from genome assembly GCF_963169125.1 of Humulus lupulus. Taxonomy (NCBI): domain Eukaryota; kingdom Viridiplantae; phylum Streptophyta; class Magnoliopsida; order Rosales; family Cannabaceae; genus Humulus; species Humulus lupulus. The sequence continues at coordinate 231,144,764 of NC_084794.1, forward strand.
GTGTTTGAATTCTGGGTTTTCCTGGCTGGTTTTGGTGTTCTTGAGCTTGTGGGTTTCATAAATTAAAATGTTGTTTCGATGAGTTTCTAGACTAGGTTTTTGTTGAGTTATGTTGCTAAAAACATGTTAGAATGTTTTTGCTAATTGGATTGTATCATTAGAATGGTTTTGGGTTGATTTGAGTGAGGTTTGAGTGTTAAAAATGGTGGATTTTCTGGGTTCGAAGGGGTCGAGTCGCGGCATAGTTCTTGGTGATTCGCAGCCCTCTAGAACATATGGTGGCTGGGAATGAAGGGCGGGCTGCGGAATGGGGAATGCTGAGCCGCGGCCTATGTCTGTTTTAGGGTGAGGCCAGGCCTCTGGTTGGGGGCAAGCCGCGACATAGGAAGCTTGGGTCGCAGCCCTTAAGGGAATTTTTGGCCTTTTGGAGTTTTTGAGCACCAGAACCTAACCTAGGGTGCTCGGGATCGATCCCACTACCGTGTTTGGTGGAATTCGATGTCCCGGAGGTTAGAACATTAACTGGAAACCTTTATACAATTATTAATGGAATCCCTTATCTCGGTTGTGACTAGGTATAAGCTAGGGCTCGGGAAACGAATCGTGCTCAAGGGGCATCTCTCATAATCAGAATACTTGGAAACTTAAAGGTAAGAAAACTGCACCCAGTTGTGAATTCATAATGGGACTAAGGGTTCCCTAATCTTGTATGCTTTATGAAAGTTGGTATTATGCCATAGGAATACTAAACCAACGGCCTAAGAGTGTCGGAGTTTACATTGGTGCACAGGGCGCGGCTCGACCACTGGTAGCTGAGGACAGCTTAATATTCACTGAGCTCGGTTTAAGCGGATCGGAGTCAGTGGGGTAAATAGAGGGTGCGACCTAAGGGCGTCGACCCTGATTATTGTGTAATCTAATTATTATTGTTAACTGTTGAATATGATGTGTTGAATAGTTGAGTGTTAGCTTGTGAATTCATGGATATGTCTATGAGTTATGTGACTAATATGGATTGCAAAGTGTATAAATATGCTTTAAGAGTTATGTGATTATTATCATAGTATGCGCTACGATGTTATGTTTTCTTGCTGGGCCTTGGCTCACGGGTGCTACGTGGTGCAGGTAAAGGCAAGGGTAAGCTTGATGAGCCCTGATTCGAAGATCTCTGAAGGCAGAATGTACATGACCAGCTGCTCGGCCACCACGGTTGAGGATGAGACAAGAACAGGAGGAGCATAAATGTCTGTTTTTCCCTTAGAGTGGCTAGCAGTTGTTCGTACCTTGAAATTTTGTAAACTGACTTTCAAATGTTGTTTCTTTTGGGATCCTTTGTACAAAACATTTATTTATATGAAATGTATCTTTTATGACCAAAACCTTTTTAACCCCAGTTCATTAATGGTTTTAGTGACACGTTTTCAACTTAATGACTTGATTAGTGAGTCTTACACTTTTATAAATACATAGTGTAACGGTCTTGGCTACCCAGGGTGTTACACCTTCAAGGGTTGTAGAGCAACCGACATTGCCTAGAAGAAGCCAAAGGCTTAAAGAGATTGGATCACAAAATGAAACCTCTCAAGTGAAGACTCTTTACCTAGTAGAGGGAAACCATAAGGGAGACACTTGGAAGTATCCTATGGTACTTCAAGTGGAGGATGATCCTAAATCTTTCCAAGAAGTTATGTCCTCAAGGGACTCTAACTTTTGGAAAGAGGCAATAAATGATGAGATGGATTCAATTATGTCTAACCACACTTGGAAGATTGTTGATCTTCCACAAGGATCAAAGCCAATAGGTCACAAGTAGGTATTTTGAAAGAAATACAACACTAGTGGGACCATTCAAGCCTATAAGGCAAGATTGGTGGCAAAAGGGTGTGGAAAAAATGAGGGTATAGATTATTTTGATACATTTGCACTGATAGCAAGGACAACATCTATAAGATTGTTGTTTTCCTTATCATGAATACACAACCTATATGTTCATCAAATGGATGTAAAAACGGCATTCCTAAATGATAACCTCGATGAGGAGGTGTACATGGAACAATCGAAAGGGTTTGTTCTAAGGGGAAATGAACATAAGGTGTGTAGGCTTGTTGTATTATTATTTGGTTTAAAACAAGCACGAAAACAATGGCATGAGAAGTTCAATGAGGCCATTGTTTCGGAAGGGTTTAGACACAATAGTGCGGACAAGTGTTTATACTCTAAGACTTGTGATGACTATGTCATCTTAGTGTGTCTATATGTTGATGATATATTGATATCAAGTAATGACATGAAAGACATTATAGAAACGAATAAGTTTCTATATTTTAAATTCAAAATGAAGGACCTTGGAGAGGTTGATACCATATTAGGTATTAAAGTTAGAAGAAATATTGATGGGCATGCCTTAGGTCAAGCTTATTATGTTGATAAAATGCTTGACAAGTTTGATCATCTTAATATCAAAGAGACATACACACCCTTCAATCAAGGTCAAAAGCTTGAAAAGAATAAAGGGAGAGCGGTGGTTCAACTAAAGTATGCAAGTGCAATTGGGAGTTTGATGTATGTCTCTCATTGTACTAGAGAGGACATTGCATTTGCGGTTGGTAAACTAATTAGGTTTACTAGAAACCCGAGTATCTTGGTAAACTAATTAGGTTTACTAGAAACCCAAGTATCTTACATTGGAAGGTTGTTGAAAGAGTATTTGGATACCTTAAAAGGACCAAAGAATTGTGTCTCCAATATTCTAAGTTTCCTAAAATACTTGAGGGACATTCTGACGCAAGTTGGATATTCGGTGTTGGAGATAATCTCTCCACAACTGGTTGGGTGTTCACCCTTGGTGAGGGTGCGGTTTCTTTGGGATCTAAGAAACAAGCATGTATGTGTCACTCAACCATGGAGTCTGAGTGGCTAAGAGATCTCATGTTGGAGATATCAAAAACCGTGGTTGATGTATCGATGATTTCGATACATTGTGATAATCAAGCCACTTTGATTAAAGCTTACAACAAAATTTATAATGAGAAGTCTAAGCATATAAGTAAAAGACATGACTATGTGAGGGAATTGATTGATAAGAGTATCATATCAATTTCATATGTGAAATCATGTGAGAACTTAGCGGATCTATTTACCAAACCTCTTGGGAGAGATTTGGTTAGTTCTACAAATAAAGGGATTTGACTAAAACTCCTTGACAAATAAATTTCCCAATGATGACAACCCAACTCAAAACTTGTTTACATCGAGCGTAGATTTCAATGGGTAAGAACAAGTCATTCGATAAGGGAATAGTTTCAACATTAACAACTTAAAGGTCCCATCAAGGGTGAGTTAATGTTGGTTGCTACCAAACATGAGGGTTAAGCCTTAGGCTTTTAATGAAATTCAGCTGAAGAGCAACAAGCAGCTCTAAAGGTAGCAAAGATGTTGTAAGAATTTCACCTATGTGCACCTAAGGGTGGTGCCGCCTCTCTAGAGAGTAAGAGTTTTCTCTCCGGATGGTTGATGAATGGATCGAGCACAAGGCCATTAAAAGTGTTGAGCGTGAACAATGGGAAATACATAAGTAATCAGATAGAGGTGTGTGTGTGAGACGTTACCAGTTTTTATCACTAGGAATGTTGAGCTCAATCTTTTAAGAAAACCTTAGCATTTCAATTTAAGCTTTGTAGTGTACTCACTAAGATAAAGTTCAAACTCAAAAGGTACTTTACTTTATGCACTAATATCGTTTAACTAGAGAATTGAGGATGTATTTAACCAAGTGGGGGAAAGTTTTGATTGGTTAAATACATGGTGAAATTTTTTAGGCACGAAGAGGTGTAAAAACAATAACGATTTTACAAAAGTCAACATGTGAAAGTTGACTTTCGTTATAGGCATTTATAAATCACCTTTTTGGGTCCAAAGTGTTTCTTTAAAGTATATAAGAGTACCCAAAAAATTTGGGAGCATTTGGCGGTGTTTTGAGACAAACTTTGGAGCGTCAAAACAGAGGCATCGACGATGTGTCGCCTCTGGGAGGCAACGCGTCACACTACCAAAAAATGGTAGTCCGTATGACACGTCTCCTGGTGCTAGGTGACGCATCACCTGGTAGGCGATGCATCGCCTTATGCCAGGCGATGTGTCACCTGGGTTGTTCGTACGTGTCCATACAATTACGTGTTTTAGCTCCAAAACTTAAATTTAAATGTTCTAACCTCATTGGTTAAGTCTAATGAGGGTCATATACTATTTAAAGGGTTGATATGAGTTAATTGGTGAACAAATCACTCACATCTCTCTCTCTCTCTCTCTCTCAAAAAGAAGAACTCTCTCTCTCTCTAGCTTTGGAGATTACTAGTTTTCTCCAAGATCCTCATCAAGAAAGCTTGGCTTGTATGAAGACCCAAGGCTTGTGTATCCCAATCTCATTCCATTGTAGTAGCTTTAAGCATTTCCATTGAGAAGGCTAGGAAAAGTGAGATTTTTAGACAACAAATCTACATTTGTGTCAAGCCTTGCAACTTTTATGTTTCACATAAAATCATATCTTTGTGATTTTATGTTCTAAGGGTTGTTCTTCAAGAAAGGTGTACTATGCACTTTGCTCTCTTAGTGTTTATGTAATTTGTGTTTACTATCATTAAAGTTAGATTACTTGTATCTTTTATTTTGAGTTGTAACACAAAACTAAAGTTGTTTATAGCCTAACCCCAACAAAGGTGCTACCATTAGATCATAGTTATTCATTATAAAGCATGAGAAGGCATAAAAAACCTGAGAAGGCACCAAACTAGATGAGAAGGCACAAGACAAGCCAATAAAGGCACAATACTAGCTTGAGGCACAATACAAGCTGATTTACCATGCTTTGAGCACTGTCCCCATGGGCTTACCACAACGCCCGACCAAACCGCCTCCTACTGCAAGCCTCCGACCACACTTGAGACGCTTTTGTTCATTGTTCCCCAAGTCCCCCGTCGAGCCTCCACAGTTGTCGACCACCACCACCCATACCGATTCTCCTCACACTGCCACCCCACAACCCTCATTGTGGTAGAATCTTGCAGCCCCACGAAACCACCACCACCAAAGAGAGAGCCTGATCCCCGTGTGGTCGATTGGAGCCCAACCCCATCCCCATTTGGTGTCGGGAAATCCAATAGCTTATTGTTATTTAAACACTATAATATGACCATAAGTAAATAAGATTGCTTTGTACCCAATAACCAAAATTCAGGCCCTCTAATTAGGTACAACTCCTTAAATAAAAATCCATAAATAGTCAAAGATTTAACAACTATAGAAGAATTTATGCATGTATTTAGTGCATGTAATGTCTTAATCTTTTTCCACCTATTTTTCTGCTTTCTTTACCATGTGAAGTGAAACTAAATAAATAGCTTTGAATTCTTGATCACAACATTAAAAGAAAAAAAAAGAGCTTGTCAATATCCAAAGAAATATATATACAGAAAGGACCTAACAATACATATTCTAAAGTATGCATTAGTTATGATGCAGTGTTGGTGTTGAGAAAGGACCTAACAATACATATTCTAAAGTATGCATTAGTTATGAAGCAGTGTTGGTATTGACATAAGACTGTTGGATAATCTACACAAAGAGGAAACTCTAATTCCGCATGGTCCTCTTTCGGCCACGAGGCCTGCTTGTCTGAGCATCCTTTAAAGTGCATGTGATGTTCTTCGAAGATTCTTCCTCACTTTTCTCATCATCACTTCTATCATCGAAACTTTTAGTTGTGTCTGTGAATTCATCTTCCTCTTCTTGTGGCAATTTCCCAACAGCAGCACCCTGTTCTGTAAGCTGATCTCGCAAATCTCTGAGTTTTTCTTTCTTCGAATTCAAGACTTTGAGAAACTATGAGCATAAAAACCGAAGATTTAAATGAAAAAAAGGGAAATTCTCTCTCTTTTAAACCCAAGTAAGCAATCATTAAGTTAATAACTAACAATAATCAAATCCAACACTACTGTTTTGAGGAAACTATATGTAGTAAAGTATCAATCTCCTTCTTCAATTCTTGACAATTTAACAAAGAAACATTTGAGTATCATAAAGTGCACACCTTTGCATATAATGCAGATTCAAACTCCACTTTCTCCTTGCTAATCTTCTCACTCTGTGCCAAAGACTTCTCAGCTTCCACTTTCAATCTCTCAAAAGATTGAGTTTTTATGACAACTTCCTCCTATATGAAGATAGGTTCTTCCGTTAGTAATGCATGATATTGCCTAGACAGTTGCAAAATGATCAAAATCCATGGCTCTCTATCATCCCACAAACTTAGAAACCTAGATATTATTCACTTGTTAACTATATGGGAAAACATCATAAGACATAGTAAATTGGTACTTGAAGTAATGGAAGACAGGTTCTTCCATTAGTAAGAGATGCAAAAATCTACTGTGGCCCTATATAATGCATGATATTGTCTAAACGGTTTCCAAATGATCAAAATCTATGACTTCCTATCATCCCACAAAAACTCGGAGCCTAGAGCTAGATATTGTTCACATGTTAACAATGGAAAAATATTACAAGACATGGTGAATTGGTAATAGAAGTACTACGAACTAGGAGTAGAACCTTAGAAAAGTTTCATCATACAATAAGTTCAACTAGTGTAACACAAGCTCCAACAAAGGGGAACCACAGTGGAGCATAGATTTTGCTTCCTGCCAAACTTTTGGCACTTCAGCTAGCAAACGGAAACAATATCAAAGTTCTAAATTATAACTTGACATTAGATTTATTAATTATCAATCACTCATGGAATTCAGATGGCTGGATTTCATATTTTTCCTATGCTACACTCATCAAAAAGTATATACACAGAAGAGCTAAATTGTCAAGATAGCAAAGCTATGAACACACCAAAGACTAGCATACTTACACTTAGTCTTATGTTTGCATCCATAAGAAAGTCCAATATCTCTGCTGTAGTTTTCTTACTATCAGGGGCTGGTTCACATTTCCACCGCCATTGTAGCTTAGTCCCTTCCTTCTCAAAAGACCATGACAACTGCAAATCAGGACACGACATGATAAATTAACAAAGTAGCACAACTGTGCATGATAGTCACGCTTCTTAGATTACAGCCAAAGAAAAATACATACAACAAGCACTCCACAAATACATATTTATTCTTAACATATCAAGTTATGATTTTCTTAACTATTTCATTAACTACTATGTTTTCCTGCTAGCTAGCTATATATAGTGTGTTAGTTAAAAAAAAAAAAAAAGAAATCCTGCTCCAAATTTCAATATTCTCAACATGTGTGTGTTTGGCAAAATAGACCTTTTTTTTAGACACTCGACACTTAAATAACACACTCGGTGTCTTATACCAAAAAAAAATATCATTTTGCAACTATTTTCACTAATTTCCCTTTATACAATATACATAAATCCCTTTCAATTATTATATCTTTCTTATCATGCATTATAACTGAAAGAAAATATTTCTCCCCCCAAAAAAAGTATAAATGAATAAAGTAGTGAATAATAATGTGTCAAGAATAAATTGAATATTTTTCATGTTAGGAGGGAGAGAAGAGAAAAAAGTACAAAACAAACCCTTTTATGGCCATCTCCGGCATCAGCAAAGCCATAAAGTGAATCGGGCTGTTGAAAGCCCAAGTATCGCTCGGCCAATGCCACGTACTCCGATAAAGGTTGGTCCCACTGTGCCGCTCGGCTTCTCACCTCCTCTTCCGACGCTGCAGTGTATATATATAAACAGGTAGTTGAGAGGAAACTAGGATATCTGATAAATAATTTTTTTTTAAAAAAATCAATATAAAAAATAGATAAGAAGAAGATTACCGCGGAAAATCCAAGCGTGATGGCCATCGGTGAGGAAGAGTTCGAATCGAGAATCGAACCAGGACCCTTTGACGAAGATTGCATCGGCGTCTTTGAGCTCAAGCTTCAAGCAGCTATGTCTTGGTGCCTCCATATTTGAATCTCTTTCTCTCTCTCTCTCTCTCTCTCTCTCTCTCTCTCAAAAAGAACATAAAATAAAATTATACTATATGTTGTAAATGGGAAATTCCATGCTCTATGAATAATGACATTGGCGAATCTGTTAAGTAAATCCCCTTATAAGCTCAATTCATATTACAACAGAAATTACAAGTTTGCCCTTAGGCCAAATATCAGTACAGACTCTTTTCAAAGACTCGAACAACTTCAACAACTTTCAGTTACAAACAAGAATCATCAGAATCAAGAAAGCATAACCAACTTACAAGTCAACAACTTAAACTTAACCTCCAGTATTTTACATCTATATATATACTAAGGAGATCAAGTCAGAAAAAACTACCAGATACGAAGCTTCTTTTGTCCATTCCTTTCCTTTGTGTTGAGCTAGTGAGAGAGTCTAGAGAGAGAAGCTCCAAGGAGCTCAGTTGATTTGTACATGCAAAAGAAAGATCAGAAACAGAGTTAGAAAGAGTGAGAAAAAGAAAGACAAGTCAGAGAGTTACAAAAACCAGATTATCAATCAAATACTGTGATTCGAAATCTGAAAGGAAATTCTGTGTAATACCTGTTGTGATTAGTAAAATCTCAAGCACTCTGAGGTAGCTTGACGGAGACGTAGCCCATCGTTCTGGGGTGAACTCCGAGATCAATTTTCTGGTGTATCGGCTCACACTCCCTGTTTGTTTTCTCTGAAACTCTAGCCCTAATTTCTTTGCTATTTGTGTATGTGTGCCCGTGTTCTTGTGATATAAAGGTTTTATTGTTTTATGAAAGTCTGAGTTGATAACTCAGTGTATGTGTAGCTTGTGAAATCATTATTGGGCTGGACTGGGCCTCAAATATCTTTGGTTTTTCAATTTTGCCATTTTTCATGGACGCATGATTTAAATTGCAAAAATACCATAAACTATATTTGTGTATTAATTTGTTTCTTGGAGTTGGAAGCTGCAGATTCCCAACAGTGGTATCAGAGCCAGGTTACTTGGCAAGATTCAAGACACAAATTGATACAATTAACAAGCAAGACTGGAAGAAATTGATAATCAAGAATAGGAGGAAGTTAATCCTCAAAATCAAGGGGGTTTTAATCCACAAGAATCTGACAGTGATATTGGAGATTTAGTGGATGTATCACTGAATGATCAACCTGAGATTCCTATTCCTATCCCTGATTTAAATTCTAATATAATCAATATGAGTAGTTTTAAAACTGACATTGATAAGTTTGATGGCTCAGGTGACTATAGGATTTGGAGGAGAAAGATCAGGTCTTTATTGGCACAACAAAAACTGCTAAGAGTTTTGGAAGAACCCATTGAATGGCCAGAAAATACAACCAAAATCCAGCAGGAAGAATACTTGGAAACAGCAACTGGAATAATCATTTTTAATTTAAGTGATGCAATCATCAGATTAGTGGACAAAGAAGAGACTCCAGCAGGAATATGGAGAAAGCTAGAAGAACAATTCCAGCAGAAGTCTTTAACCAATAAGATTTTTCTCAAAGAAAGAATATTTGGTTTCAAGATGAACAGATCCAAGAATCTTGAGCAGAATCTAGATGAGTTTCTGAGAATGCATATAGAATTAGAAAATTCTGGTGAGGATGAGTCTTTAAGTGATGAAAATCAGGCAATCATCATCTTAAATTCTCTGCCAGAATCTTACAGGGAAGTTAAAACAGCCATCAAATATGGAAGGACTTCTATAACCCTGGATGAAGTTATCTCTGCCCTAAAATCGATGGACTTAGAATTAAAAAATGATAAGCTAGGGGTGTGATTGGTTCGCGATTGGAAAACTGTATTTTTTAAAAGTGGATTCTGAAATGAAAATCTGAATTTAATGACTAAAAACATGTTTTTAAAAATGTGATTGATTCAATGTCAGTGAACTGTTTTTTAGTTTTAAAAAATTAAATCTGTGATTGGTATTAAATTTAAAAATATAACAGAAACTAAAATATGTGGGATTTTGGAAAATAATTTTACAAAACTGAGAAAACAAGTTTTTCTCATTTTCTAAATTATAACACAAAATTAAAATTCTGATTAGGATACAGTTTTCAAAAACACCATAACAATCATATATTTTAGTGGGTCCCCTCATTCTGAGTTTTTGAAAACATAAAATCAAATCTAAATCCAATACCAATCACTCCCTAGGCAATTCTAGTGGGGAACTAAACCTAAGCAGAGGAAGGTCTCATCAAAAGAAGCCATGGAACAATAGAGGGAGAAGTCACAGCCGAGATCCTAATAGAGGTGGAAAACCAGGAAGAGGCAGGTCTCAATCTAGGGGTCCTAAGGATTCTAATGGCTGCTTTCACTGTGGAAAACCAGGACATTTCAAAAGGGATTGCTACTTATGGAAAAGAATTAATAAGAATAAGTCTGATGACCAAAACAGTGATGTGAATCATGGAGAGAACTACTTCTCAAAACAGAAGGAAAAACAAACAACAGCAAACTTGAGTGATGGCTATGAAAGTGGAGAAGTTTATAGTGTTGCTTCTAATTTTAAAAATGAATGGATTCTTGATTCAGGTTGTACTTTTCACATGACTAATGATAAATCTTTACTTACTGATTTCAGGGAATCTAAAGGTGGAAAGGTCATTCTAGGCAACAATCAAACATGTCACATTGAAGGTTCTGGTACTCTTAATTTCAGAATGTTTGATGGTGTGGTAAGGTCTTTGACAGGGGTAAGACTTGTACCTAATTTAACCAGGAATCTAATCTCTATAAGTGTTGTAGATGACCTTGGTGTTGTGAGTAAAATTGAAACAGGTACTATGAAACTAAGCAAAGGTTCTATGACCATAATAAAAGTCTACAAGGAGGGAGGTCTTTACTATCTAAAAGGGGAACCAGTTTCAAATTGCCACAACACAGTAGAAAATTCACCTGAGGATTCTAAAGCTACTCTATGGCATAGGAGGCTGGGACATATCAGTGAAAGAGGTTTGAAATTAATGAGTGATCAGAATCTTTTATGCAAAGATAAAGTAAGTAAAGTTGATTTTTGTGCGCATTGCATTTTGGGTAAGCATCATAGACTTAAGTTTAAAATTGGGACACATAAATCTAAAGATATACTAGAATATGTACACTCTGACTTATGGGGTCCAGAAAAGGTTACTACACATGGTGGCTGTAGTTATTTCTTGTCTATAGTTGATGATTACTCTAGGAAGGTTTGGATATTTCTTTTAAAACATAAAAATGATGCATTTGCCAAGTTTCAGGATTGGAAAATTTTAATGGAAAATCTGACTAACAAAAAGGTCAAGACTCTAAGGATAGATAATGGCCTAGAGTTTTGCAATGATATATTTGACTCTTACTGTAGGAAAACAGGTATTCAAAGGCATAGAACAGTGAGACTAACACCACAACAGAATGGTGTGGCAGAAAGAATGAACAGAACTATCCTAAACAAAGCAAGATGCATGTTGTTTCAAGCTGGATTAGCTACTGGTTTCTGGGGAGAAGCTGTGCTCACAGCAGCTTACTTGATCAACAGATGTCCATCAAGTGCTGTGGAATTTAAAACGCCAGAAGAAAGGTGGTCTGGTAAACCACCAGACTTATCACATCTGAAAGTCTTTGGATGTGCAGCATATGCACACCAAAGCACTGGTAAGTTAGAGCCTAGAGCTCTAAAATGTGTTTTCTTGGGTTATCCTGAAGGTACTAAGGGCTACAGACTATGGGTAAGGGAGAAACCTGGTTTAAAAACTATAAACAGTAGGGATGTAATTTTTAATGAAAATATTTTTCCATGCACTACTACTAACTCTAATGTTTCAGGAAATAGCACTAATATTAATTCAGCAGGAAACACCATCAGTTTTGATTTAAGGCCAGCTGTTTCAGGAGATGCTTATGATTCAGGACATGCTGAATTAGAGGAACCAGACCAGGATACGGGTCAGGTGGAACAAGGAAGTGATACTGTTCAGATGGAACAGCATGAAAACCAAGAGGAAATCCCAACTGAGAACATGGCAGAATATCAATTGGCCAGGGACAGGGTTAGAAGGGTTCCATAACCTAATCCTAAGTACAGTTTTAATATTTGGAATGAGTATACAGCTTATGCATTATTAAGTACTCTAGAAGGGCAGAAGATAGAACCAGAAACTTATGAAGAAGCTATTAAATGCAAGGATGCAACTAAATGGAGTAAGGCAATGGATGAGGAAATGGACTCCTTAAAGAAGAGCAAGACCTGGATATATGTTTCTAGACCTAAAGAGAAGAGTATAGTGCAATGCAAGTGGCTGTTCAAACAGAAAGAAGGGAGGAGCAAGGATGAACCAGTGAGATACAAGGCCAGATTAGTGGCTAAAGGGTTCACTCAGAAGGAAGGAGTTGACTACACAGAGATTTTTTCCCCTGTAGTCAAGTACAAAACGATAAGACTAATGCTTGCTCTAGCAAATCAATTCAACATGGTGATTGATCAGATGGATGTCACTACTGCGTTCCTACATGGTGAACTAGAGGAAGACATTTACATGGAACAACCTAAGGGTTATATAGAAAAGGGAAAAGGACATATGGTATGCAAGCTAATTAAATCCCTATATGGACTAAAACAATCTCCCAGACAATGGAATAAGAGGTTTGATGCCTTCATGACTAAGCAAGGTTTTTCTAAGAGCTATTATGATACTTGTCTATATTTCCATGGAAGTGATATCAAGGATGTCATCTACTTACTGTTATATGTAGATGACATGTTGATAATCAGCAAAGAAAAATCTAAGGTAGACCTGGTTAAGGAAATGCTTAAATCTGAGTTTGAGATGAAGGATCTAGGTACTGCTACTAAAATCCTAGGGATCACTATTGTAAGGGACAGAGGTAAAGGGGTCTTAAAGCTGTGCCAGAAAGACTACATACAGAAAATTATTGAAAAATTTCATATGACTAATGCTAAGAAGACCAGTCAGCCTATTACTAGCCAATACAAGATTTCTAGAGATGAATGCCCTAAGACAGATAAAGAGACATAAGAGATGAGCAGAGTACCCTACTCTAATGCTGTTGGGTCTATTATGTACCTAATGGTAAGTACTAGACCTGAGATTGCCTATGCTATAAGTGTGCTAAGTAAGTATATGGCTAACCCTTGAAAATTACACTGGCTGGCTATGAAATGGATATTCAGGTACCTAATGGGAACTACAGATGTTGGTTTAGTTTTTAAACAGTCACAAAACCCAACTCTAGTAGAAGGATTTTGTGACTCTGACTATGCTGGTGATAGGGACACTAGAAGATCTACCTCTGCTTATTACTTCCTAGTTGGGGGGAGCTGTATAAGTTGGAAAGTTCAATTACAATCAGTGGTTGCTCTATCGACTATAGAGGTAGAATATATTTCTACAACAGAAGCTATTAAGGAGGCTGTTTGGATTAAAGGTGTGCTAAAGGAACTGAATTTACTAAAAAGTATCCCTATAGTCTATTCTGACAACCAAAGCAGTATTCATCTCTGTAAGAATCCTGTCTTTCACGACAGAACCAAACATGTTGAGATTAAATACCACTTTATCAGAGATAAGGTGACTCAGGGAGAGGTCACAGTGGAAAAAGTTCCCACTGAGAACAATCCTGCTGATATGGGAACTAAAGTGGTACCCCTAGCTAAGTTCAAGCATTGTATGAACTTGCTAGGAATCGACAAAGGAGACTGACCTTAAGGGTCATCAAGCTATGACCCTCAGAGTGCTATAAACCATCATTGCTCATAAGGAGATTTAGGTGGAATTTGTTAAGTAAATCTCCTTATAAGCTCAGTTCATATTACAACAGAAATTACAAGTTTGCCCTTAGGCCAAATATCAGTACAGACTCTTTTCAAAGACTCAAACAACTTCAACAACTTTCAGTTACAAACAAGAATCATCAGAATCAAGAAAGCATAACCAACTTACAACTCAGCAACTTAAACTTAACCTCCAGTATTTTACATCTATATATATACTAAGGAGATCAAGTCAGAAAAAACTACCAGATACGAAGCTTCTTTTGTCCATTCCTTTCCTTTGTGCTGAGCTAGTGAGAGATTCTAGAGAGAGAAGCTCCAAGGAGCTCAGTTGATTTGTACATGCAAAAGAAAGATCAGAAACAGAGTTAGAAAGAGTGAGAAAAAGAAAGACAAGTCAGAGAGTTACAAAAACCAGATTATCAATCAAATACTGTGATTCGAAATCTGAAAGGAAATTCTGTGTAATACCTGTTGTGATTAGTAAAATCTCAAGCACTCTGAGGTAGCTTGACGGAGACGTAGCCCATCGTTCTGGGGTGAACTCCGAGATCAATTTTCTGGTGTATCGGCTCACACTCCCTGTTTGTTTTCTCTGAAACTCTAGCCCTAATTTCTTTGCTGTTTGTGTATGTGTGCCCGTGTTCTTGTGATATAAAGGTTTTATTGTTTTATGAAAGTCTGAGTTGATAACTCAGTGTATGTGTAGCTTGTGAAATCATTATTGGGCTGGACTGGGCCTCAAATATCTTTGGTTTTTCAATTTTTCCATTTTTCATGGACGCATGATTTAAATTGCAAAAATACCATAAACTATATTTGTGTATTAATTTGTTTCTTGGAGTTGGAAGCTGCAGACTCCCAACAGAATCTTTTAATATGCCATATAAACTTTCCTGCCAGATCTTCATCTGTAGCTTTAGGCGGGTATGATGAATTTTTTACAAATACAAATTTATAATTGAATTGTTACTTTTCAACTCAACTCGTAACCTATCAAATTAAAAAGAATTGAAGTTCAAACCGATCATCGGTATTGGTCTGGTCAATTATCCAGTTGAAGCTTTTTTAAAAAAACATTTTTCACTAATTTTTTTATTATATTTTCTATTTATTTTTTTTGTATTTGTAACTAAAATAATTCTTACTTTAAAATATAGGGTGTTTTATAAAAGAAAATTTAATTTAGTTTTATATATGTATAATTAATAATTAAATAAGTATAAAATTTTAAAAAATAAGTAGACAAATCTTTAATTGGGCGGGTCGGATTACATTGGGGTTGCCAAAAATTTCAACCCGCTCAATATAATAATTGGGCGGTTTGAAATGAAGGTCAGGTGTTGCATTTTATGTTAGTTTTTTCAAGTTGGTTCAGGCCAGTTATTCAGGTTGGGCAAGTTGCAAAAATTTTTGCGGAACCTTACTTCCCACTAATATGCCTCCAACCACATTTTGGACAAAAATACTCATTTCATTAAAAATTCTCAGATTTATTATCACACACATTTCCTTTTCCCTCTCTCTCTCTCCTTTCTCTATCCATCGCGGTCATTTTTGTATCAACCCAACTTGAAATAGTCGAAATATACTGAACCAAACTGCAATTTTTTTACTGCTCGCATCTGAAAGTTTCATTTCATGTGAATAAATTGTCATTATTGGCGTTTTTGAAGAGAAAAATTCATGGACAAGTATGCTCTCATTCTATCTACTTATGAATATGAAATAACATGGTTAGATTGAGGTTTCGAACTATTCTGGTGTTGAGTGTGGTATTTTTTTTCTGCATTTTTTGATTTGTTCTTCGGGTCTCGAAGATATGGAAATCAATTTGTTGCGATTCAAAATTGATGATAAATCGATACCAAATCGATGCAAGTGCTCAAAGGTGCTAGCGCAATGCATCATCGATGCCCCATTGATGCCCCATCGATGTTATTTCGATGATGAGACGAACATAGAATTTGGAAATTATTTTCGATATAATATCGATGATAATACAATGTCATGTATGTTGGTGTGTTTCAGCATCGAAATGGCATCGGTATACCATCGATAATGCATTGAGTATAAATGTCGAACAGAAGCATCGATTTTGCATTGATGTGGCATTGCAATGTGAATAGCATCATATAGGAATCAATTTTTCATCGATTGTGCATCGATTCATCATCGATTTTACTATATCTTTATAATTTTCTTAAGCTTTTTTTTTTTGTAAATTTGCAGCTTCCAAAGTTAATATACTTGTTTCTTACAACGGTGTTTGGGAATAGAAAGGTTAGAAATGGAATTTCAAAAGTGGTATGAACACTATAATACGCGTACCATTTGATGTTGGTTACACGTAATTATTGGAGAAGTTGTATTCAAAGTTGAAAGTGGATAGGTCATTGTTTGACTTAAAGTTGGAAGTGTCATTTACATGCAATGATTTTTGCTTAGATCTCATTGAAATCACATAAGATGAAGGAGTGAGTGCTCTTATTCTTGACAATTCGAAGTCCTTAAAACATTAGGTTCATTTATGCGTTAGTTCGATTGCAAAGAACATTGCTCTTCTTGATCCATCTCCTAGAGCTAGTCTAATAAGGATTATTATAATCAATATTTCACGGTTGTTCCACAAACAGCTCCTAGACCAAGTGTATGCATCGAAGGTCCTAGTTAAAATGAATTTTTTTCCCCAAACAAATATCTTGCATGGTGATGGGTATGAGTACGAGCCTTATGTCAATGACGATCTAGTTTCCCATTTGGGTGATTATGATGATAGAGTTAAAGGGTGCAGTAGTTATGATGATAACTCCGAGGATCGGTTACCCATGCTACATGTGGAGCAAGTGAATAATGGTAATGTACGACCCGATCCAAGACGTCAAGAAAACTAAGGACGCAGGACTCCTGGCTCAAAGAGCAGTCGTCCAACTACACAACACGATAGAAATAGATGGAATTCTCTGGCATATACTGTTGAAGATATCACGTGCCCCTCTTATGTTATCCCCACGTCATGTGGAGTGAGTTGTGGAGTAATAAAGGTTGAGAAGGTTTTTTAGAACAAGTTAGAGTTGAAGACGAAGGCCCACTTGTATGCAATGAAGCAGAACTTCGAGTTTTTGGTGAATGATAGGATATATTTTTAGTTTTATTATTATTATTTCATATTATTAATTATTTTTATGTGTGGTTGTTGTATTTTTCAAGTTGTCATTTGTTAAATGGATATTTGAGAAATATTTAAAAATTTATTTCAAATATTATCTTCAATCAGTAGAAAAATAATATAAGATATTTATAACGCCATGGGTAGCCAAGACCGTTACATTGTGTATTTGTAAAGGTGCAAGACTTGCTAACCAAGTTATTTAGTTAAAACGTGCCACTGAAACTATAATTGAACTAGGGTTAAAAGATTTTGGTCATAAAAGATATACTTAATTTAAATAAACATTTCGTACATGGGATCCGAAAAGAAATAGAGTTTAAAGGACGGTTTACAAAATTTCAGGGTTATATACAACTACAAGCCACTCTAAGGGAAAAATAGACATTTAAGGTTCTCCTGTTCCTGTCCATCCCTCGACCGTGGCAGCCGAGCAATTGACTATGTACATTCCACCTCTAGAGCTCTTCAAATCAGGGCTGATCAAACTTACCATTGCCTTTACCTGCACCACGTAGCACCCGTGAGCCAAGGCCCAGCAAGAAAACCATAACATCATAGCATGAACAGTATCAATAATCAAATAATTCATTAAGCATAACCAAACACTCAGCAGTCAACAGCATTCACATAGTCAGCGAACATAACCAATAAATCCACAATCTAATATTCAGATATTCAGCAGATCATATTCAATAAAATAACATCAATAACCAAGTCATATAATAACTAAGGTCGACGCCCTTAGGTCATACCCTCTGTTTACCCCACTGACTCTGGTCCGCTTAAACCGAGCTCAGTGAATATTAAGTTATCCTCAACTACCAGTGGTTGAGCCGCGTCCTGTGCGCCAATATTAATTTTGGCACTCTTAGGCCGTTTATTTCATGTTCACATGGCATAATACCATCATACAATAATGCATAGAAGTATAGGGAAGCCTTAGTCCCAACATAGTCACACAACCGGGTGCAGTTTTCTTACCTTTAATTCTGAACGCTCTGATTACGAGAAATGACCCTTGAGCATGACCTAGTCACAACCAAGATAAGGGATTCCATCAATAATAATTGCATAAAGGTTTCCAAACCAAGTTCTAGCCTTCGGAACATCGAATTCCACCAAACACAGTAGTGGAATCGATCCCGAGCACCTTAAGTTAAGTTCCCGCAACTAAAACCTCCTTAAAGCCAAAAATGCTCTTAAGAGTCGTGGCCTTAAGCTCCCCCCCCCCCCCCCCCCCATGTCGCGGCCCATCTCCTACCAGAGGCCCAGCCTCCCCAAACAGCATACACGAGCCGCGGCCCTACACTCCCCATGTCGCGGCCCGCCCTTCATTTCAGCCCCCATCTGTTCTAGAGGGTCGCGGCACACCAAGAACAGAGTCGCGACCCAACCCCTTCAAACCCAGAAAAGTCACTATTTTCATCAACTAAAACCCAACCAAATTAACCCAAAATCATCCCAAAGACATAATTTAACTATCACAAACTCCCTAACATGTTCCCAGCAGTAAAACCCAACAAGAACCTAGCTTAAATCCTCATCCAAAACTTCAATTCAATCTTCAATATCAAAAACCCAAAAACACTTCAAACCCATCCAAAAACTACAGAATAAAACAACTAAAATCATAAGTCAATACTTACCTCAACTTCTATCTGAACCACCAAATTGTTACCGAATTAATCCCCAAGATTCCAGCTCAAATCCTTGAGTTTCTAGCCCAAATTCCTTTGGTTTCCACAAGTTAGCTTGAGAGAGAGTTTGAGAAAGATATGAGTGAGCTAAGAGAGAGAGAGAGGTGGGTCGGTTGAGGCAGCTTCTACTTATTCCTTTGTTTTGTTTTATCTTACTTAAGTTAATCCTGAGGCTCGGGGTACCAAAAACGTCCCCAAGGGAAAAATGGTAAATCTCCCCAATATTCCATCCTAAGCTCTCTAACTTCAAATATATCTCCAATTATTTATTTTCACAACCCGATAATCCAAATAAATGTCTAATACCCCTTGACTCGCCCCGAGTCAGGTATCGAGTCCTATTGTGACTTTCCCGACTAACTGGCTCCCTAGGATCGCCTCGAGTCACATGCTGCAAATATATCCACATAATAATGTGGTCTCCACAATTATAACATACAATCACATTTATGCCCTCAACGGGCCAGAATTACAAATATTCCCCTTTAAGCTAAATAGAGCCTTCATGCATACTAACACCCGTAGACATACATTCCATATATCCACATAAACATATAAGCATGCTTATCACATAATCATGCATTAAATCATTTAAATCACATATAAACCAATTATGCCGTCCCGACACACTAATCAAGGCCCTTAAGCCTTATAGTGATATTTGGGTCGTTACAATATTTATTTAAATTGAATGGAGAAGATAAAGCAGAATTCAAACTTAAATTGTTGGAAAAATCTAGGATATTTATAATCTGAGACAGATTTGGTATTTCGAACATATCTCCTAACTCACTTATCTGATTTACTTGTTCTTGGTAGCGTTGGGAAATCTTACTCAAATCCCTATGAAAGCTTGCTTCACAAGAAAAGTCAAATTCACACGTTTACTTGGTGATATTCGACCTACAAGATTACGCATGCTAGAGTTACAAGATTTGAAATTTAAATGAAGATATTTTGGAGCATTATGAAGTAACAAATGGAAACATCTAAAAAATTCTTTTCACAACCTTATCACTATAAAAAGAATGTTTTATATTATTCTAGAGACCTCTCTCTATTTCCTCTCTTTCTTCTCTTACTTCTTTTTCTATTCTTTTCCATTAACTAATTTTCTTCTCTGGGGTTTCAATGTAGTCTTTTGATACTATATTATTATTCAATGCAAGTGTTATGATTTATTCTTCATACTTGTGATCTATTCAATTTGTATTTAATGCTTGATCACCATTTGCATAATTTATATGATTTTAATTCAAAATCTAAAAAGTGAGAGTTAAATCTGCTATAGTTATTTAGACACAAATTTCGATATTGGACGAGAGTACCTGTATGGTTTGTGTAGTTCTTAGGTTTCTATGTTTAATGTATGATGTATGTTTAAACTTATCACAGAGATGTAGAAAGTTTACATATAGGTTGAGATTTATATATCCTAATAAGAATATAGATTGCTTTAGTAAACCTACTATCACAAGGAAAGAAAGAATAATAACAATATTATTGAAGATATAATAGAGTGGATAAATGATGAAATTAAATACCCTAGGTTTTTCATCCATTGAGTTATTTGTTTCTTTTAATTTTCAATTGTTAATTTAGTTATTTTGCTCTTTTTCTTTTTATTCTTGAAATCCAATTTTTAGTAACCAAATAGAACTAAGAAATTAATTCATTGGTAATTAATATTAAATCATCATGGGAATGATACTCTATTTATCACTTTATTACTTGTTTACGATTGCGTGCACTTGCGTACATAATTTTCGCAACAAGATTTTAGCGTCGTTGCCGGGGACTGTATTATTAATATCAATATAATTGATTTTTATTCTAACTTGGTTTTTTTTTATTTAATTTATGTTTCTTTTCTGTGTTTGACTTCCGAGGTAAATAAAAAAATGCTCCATCAATATTACATCGTGAGTTTTTCCCCACAACACAATGAGCCATTTTACTTCGCTTGGGGGAGATTTAATGAATTGGTGGAGAGATATTATCACAATTTCTCAAGGGGGTATCTTACACTTTTCTTTTACAATGGATTAGATGATGCAACAAGATGTTGGGTAAACTATGGAGCAGAAGTATCTGATGAACCTTTATTAAGAAGATGTCATAATGATATAATGAAGTTGTTGAATGATATGGCAGGTTTTGATTACCATTGGCATTGGGATCCTTCACTGCAAGGTTGGAGTCACCAATATCCTCCATTACTCCAAGATCCTAATATTATACCCCCAACCATTCGAGCATGAAGAGCATAAACCAGAAATTGAAGAAGTAATGGCTCAATTGAAGAACACTTTAAATTTAATGGTGTAAAACATGGAGTAGTTTAAGGACAATTATTGAAACAATCAAGGTTGTGAGAGTTATTCAAATACTGTAGAAGCACCAATGGTTGAGTCATTAGAAGAGATTGAGTGTAAAGTTGATGAACACGAGACCTTCGAAGTTATATTCACTCAAAATTTTGCTAAGTTGGATACTTGCTTGGTAGATAATGATTATGGTTTGGTGAATGAAGTAAATTTCATCCATGATCATGAAGTTATTGAAGATCAAATCACAAGCATGTTTATGGACGTGTGGAGAGTGAAAAACAATCAGAAAGGTTATATGAGGAATTCACAAATGAAGATGAGAAAAATATGACTTTGTAGGATGAGGAAGCACCTGCAATCATTGATTTGAGTTCATCAATGCTTCAATCATATACATTGTCAGTGGATCCATATTTTAAATTGATGACTCCTTCACTATTCTACTTCTTTTATGAGCTACCAAAGTTTTCTCCCCAAGCTCAACACTCAAGGTCTTGTGTTGTTGGTGTGACATGTCGAACATATTTATATCTAGCCAATCTTGAGGGCATTTGCAATGACAACTGTAACACCCTACTGCCTTAGAGTCGTTAAGTGAGTTTAAAATGTGCAACTAACTCGCTAATCAAGGTTTTAGGACAAAAGTGTAGTTAAATCATAATCAGAGTCATAAATTAGAAAATAAACCTTTCATTGAAAATTATAAAGCGTTTAACATTTGGGATCCCAAAAACATTGTTTAGAAATATTTACAACTCAAAATATAACCAGAGTTGACTAAACGACAAAATTCAAGTTTAGTACAATCATCTCCCAAAAACACCCCTGGCCGTGGCAGCCAGGCAGACCAAACATGTACGCGATGCTCGTCACGCTCACCATACTCAAGGTTGATCGACTTTTCCCTTGCCTTTACATGCACCATAGCAAGAAAACCCTCACAAGTAGATAATATATATGCAAGTCAAACACTTAACATATAAATATGCCATCAACAGGCTATACACATACGGCCATGCCGTCCCAGGCACTTTACCAGGCCCTGGGTTCGCGGTCTATACCGTAAGGATATCCTAGGTATCCCTAGGGGTCTCGCCCAGGCAACTCGCACTCTGCATGCTAAACATTGCTCTTGGCCTCTTGTCACTCTCGGCCTTCGCCGTTCCTGGCCGTCGTCGTTCCGCCATTTGTATACACACATGATATAACTAAACAGACATTTAAACACATATAAATGCAATCAAAGGGCCATGCCTCGCAACACAGTCATAGAGGACCGAGCCCTGCAACACAAGCTCTATGGGAACAGTAGTTCTCTTACCTGTGTCCTGAGCTTTCCAAGCACCGATGTCCCGAGCACAGTTCCCTAGTCCGAGCCTCACCGAAACCCTAGTCACAACGCATTAACAATATCCACCCATCAAATTCTTATCCATCAAATAACTTCGAGTCTTAATGCTAATCTCCGAGACATTGAATTCTATCAATCCGGGTGATAAAATCCATCCCGAGCCTTAACTATTAAATTCCCGAGCCTAGAACCTCTTAGAAACCCAAGAATGCCCTAAGCATCGCAGCCCTAGGGACACATGTCGTGGCCCCCAGCTCAACCCGAGGTCCTGCCTCAAAACAGCCTACATGCGCTGCGGCCCTTCCTGAAGGGCACTGCGACGCGCCTTCAATTCCAGACGCTTCAAGTTCTAAGGGGTCGCGGCTCAGCAAGAACAGTGCTGCGGCCCGACCCCTCGAGCCCATAAAAACTCACCACTTTCACCTCAAAAACTAGTCCAATTATCCCCAAAATCAAGCCAACAATCCAAACTAATTATCACAGAGGTTATACTATAGATTCAGCAACAAAACCTAACCAGAATTCTAGTTCAAAGCCCCATCAAACTCAAAGTTGAATCTTCATCTCTCCAACATGAAAAACTCTAGCATACTAGCAGAAATTCCAAACACAATCCTTATAATTTAAAACTTACCCTTTGCTTAATTGAGTCTCTGAGTTGATATCCTAAGCCCCAAGCTCCTAGCCTCCAAAGCTCTAGCTTGATTCCTAGCTTCCAATTGGTTTTCACAAATAGAACCTCCAAGATGTCTCTAAGCTTCCAAGAGAAGAAGGGAAACAGAGTGAGGGAGAGGGTGTGGGTCGGTTTAGAGAGTTCCAAATGGTTCTGTGGTTTGTTTTACGTAGTTTAAGTCTATACGGTTACCTCAAGGCTCGGGGTACCAAAAACGTCCCCGAGGGAAAAATAGTACATTTCCCCAATATTCCCTCCTAGACATTCTAACTTCAAATATATCTCCAAATATTTATTTCTATAACCCGATAACCCCATAAAATGACTAATACCCAAATTACGCCTCGACTCGCCTCGAGTCAGAGTTTCGACCCCATTGTGACTTTCTAGCTAACCGCTCCCTAGAACTGTCTCGGATCGTGCAACACAGTTATTGCACAAGTATATCACAATTATCATATTTATACCCTCAACGGGCTAAAATTACATGCATGCCCCTAATAACCAGACGGGGCTCACATGCATATTTAATTCACCTAAACATGCATCACTAATCACATATTCACACAAATCCACATATTAAACAATAATTCACATATTGCCCTCTAGGCACACTAATCAAGGCCCTAAGCCTTATTAGCATATTTGGGTTGTTACAACTATCCCTTCCTTACAGAAATTTCATCCTCGAAATTACCTGAATAACTTGGGATACCATTCCCGCATCTCTGTTTCTAATCCCCATGTCGCCTCCTCGACCTTGCTGTTCCTCCACAGCACTTTCACCAAGGTGATGGTCTTGCTCCGCAAGACTTTGTCCTTCCGATCAAGAATCTGAACTGGTTTCTCCTCATAGGAAAAATCTTGATCCAGCTCCAAATTCTCATAACTCATAACATGTGTCGAATCAGACACATACTTCCGGAGCATGGACATGTGAAACACATCATGAACCCCTGATAAGGCTGGAGGCATTACCAATCTATAAGCCACCTCTCCAACCCATTCCAGAATCTCGAAAGGGCCCACAAATCTAGGGCTCAGCTTGCCCCAAACACCAAATCGTTTCACTCCCCTCAAAGGTGAAACCCTAAGGAACACGTGGTCACCAACCTGAAACTCCATGCTCCTGCATTTCATATCTGAATAACTCTTTTGGAGACTCTAGGAGGCGAGTATTCGAGCTCTAATCTTCTCAACTACCTCATTGGTCCTCTAAACCATCTCAGGACCCAAGTACTTCCTCTCACCGGTCTCATCCCAATGGATAGATGATCTGCACTTCCTCCCGTAAAGCATCTCATACAAAGCCACTCCGATAATCGCCTGATAGTTGTTGTTGTACGAGAACTCAATCAAAGGACGATACTTACTCCAAGATCCTCCAAAATCTAGCACACAGGCTCGTAGCATGTCCTCCAATATCTGAATCATCCTCTCAGTCTGACCATCTGTCTGAGGATGATAAGCGGTGCTAACTGTAACTGCGTGCCCATAGCCTTCTGCAGGCTTTCCCATAACTTGGAAGTGAAGGTGGGGTCCCTGTTGGATACTATCGACCTCGGAGCCCCATGCAGTCGAACAATCTCCTTCACATATAGCTTAGCATACTGCTCCACAGTATAAGTCATCCTGATTGGTAAAAAGTGGGCGGACTTGGTGTACCTATCCACAATCACCCACACCGAATCATGTTGTCCCACGGTCTTCGGCAACCCAACCACGAAGTCCATGGCGACATCTTCCCTTTTCCACTCCGAAATACCTAGAGGCTGCAGCAACCCTGCTAGCCTCTGATGTTCAGCCTTAACTTGCTGACAAGTTAAGCACTTGGCCATATAATCCACCACATCCATCTTCATACCTGACCACCAATACAAAGCTCTAAGATCCTGGTACATTTTTGTCGTACCCGGATGTAAGGAATAGGGAGTGGTATGCAGTTCATCTAAAATCTCTCGCCAAATATTTGAATCCACCGGAACACAGATCCGACCCTTATACTTCAGTAACCCCATCTCTGAGATAGAAAAGTCCTTAGCCGCTCCGATTAAGACGTTCTCCCTGTAACCCCTCAACTGGGAATCATTCCCTTGTGCCTTTTTGATCCTCTCAAGGAGCGTAGACTAAAGAGTAATGTTGGATAACCGACCAACCACAAACTCTATACCCGCTCTAGTCATTTCCTCCGCTAGCTTACTGGATATCTGTCTCGAACTGAACAGCTGTCTTGGGCCCTTCCGGCTCAATGCATCAGCAACCACATTAGCCTTCCCAGGATGGTATAAGATATTACAATCGCAATCCTTAACCAACTCCAACCACCATCTCTGGCGCATATTCAGATCCTTCTGAGTAAAGAAGTACCTTAAACTCTTATGGTCGATGTAAATCTCGCACTTCTCACCATATAGATAATGTCTCCAGATCTTAAGTGCGAACACCACCGCTGCTAACTCTAGATCATGCATGGGATATCTGTGCTCATACTCTTTTAACTGTCTCGATGCGTAGGCTATCACCTTTCCAACTTGCATCAACACACACCCCAAACCCTGTTTGGAAGCATCACAATAAACCACAAACTTCTCATTGTCCGTCGGCAGACTCAACACTGGCGCGGTGATCAGTCGCCGCTTCAACTCTTTGAAACTATTCTCACATCTGTCTATCCAAACATATTTCATCTTCTTCTTTGTCAATTATGTCAATGGTGCGGCTATCCTGGAGAACCCCTCAACAAACCGCCGATAATACCCTGCCAATCCCAGAAAACTCCTCACCTCATAAACACTGCTCGGTCTAGGCCAATCTCTCACTGCCTCAATCTTACTTGGGTCAACTAGAATCCCCTCCTTACTGAAAATATGGCCCAGAAATGTAACTTGCGGCAACCAGAACTCGCACTTACTAAACTTAGCATATAACCTATGCTCCCTCAGCCGCTGCAATACCAGACATAGATGTTGCTCATGCTCCGTCTCTGACTGAGAGTATACCAGAATGTCATTGATGAGCACAATCATAAACTTATCCAAATAATCCTTGAAGACCCTGTTCATCATGTCCATAAAAGCTGCTGGGGCATTGGTTAATCCAAAGGACATAACCAGGAATTCATAGTGTCCATACCTCGTGCGGAAAGCGGTCTTTGGTATGTCCTCCTCTTTTATCCTTAACTGATGGTAACCTGACCGGAGATCTATCTTAGAAAACACTATCTTTTCCTGCAGATGGTCAAACAAATCATCAATCCTAGGCAATGGGTACTTATTCTTAATGGTCAACTTGTTCATCTCCCTGTAGTCAATACACATCCTAAGATATCCATCCTTTTTCTTGACAAACAACACTGTGGCACCCCATGGTGAGAAACTCGGTCTAATGAACCCCAAATCCAGTAAATCCTACAACTGAATCTTCAACTCCTTCAACTCTACCTGAGCCATTCGGTAAGGTGTCCTAGATACTGGCTCCGCTCCTGGTACCAACTCTATAACAAAATCAATCTCCTGCTACGGCGATAGCCCTAGCAGATCTGCTGGAAATAAATCTGGAAACTCACATACCAATCTGGTCTCCCCCGGTCCAACTGACACAACCTTAGAGGTATCCAAAACACTCGCTAGGAATCCTATGCAACCTTCCTGCATCAGGTCCCTAGCCTTCAATGCTGAAATCATAGGTACCCACGGTCTGCCAGCTATTCCCACAAATACAAAGGGTACCTCCCTCTAGTTCAAAAGTCACCATCCTACGCTTGCAGTCAATTGTCGCTCCATACTTTGATAGCCAATCCATTCCTAGGATCACATCGAAGTCATCCATCGCAAGCTCAATCAGATCAGCAAACAATTCCCTACCATCTACCTCTACTGGTAAAGCTCTAATCCACCTCCTAGAGACTACCAGTTCCCCAGTTGGCAACAAAGTCTAAAAACCCCTAGCATACAAAACACTAGGTCTACACAGCTGATCTATCACTCTAGCAGACACAAACGAATGGGTAGCTCCCAAATCAAACAATGCAGTATAAGAAGAACCAGCACTAAAGATCTGACCTGTCACAACTGAGGGGCTAGCCTCTGCCTCCATCTGAGTCAAAGTGAACACCCTGGCAGGAGCGAGACCGTCGCCCTGCTTTGGCTCCTCCTTCCTGGCTTGTGGGCAGTCCTTCTTCAAGTGATTGGCACTCCCACAGATAAAGCAGGCCCTAATCTTGCACTCACCCTGATGTTGTCGTTTGCACCGAGGACACACTGGGAAATTCCTCCAATTGTCACTTCCCCCCTGACGTCCACTAAAACCACCCCGTGCCCTCTTATCTGAACTGGGAGGAACAAAGGAATCTGGGGCCTTCCTCTTCTGCTCACTGGAGTCACTACCCCGACTGGATCCAATAAAAGGAGGCACTGTCCTCTTGGCATCGCGCTTAACAACGCTCTCTCTCCAAATCTGGTCCTCGGCCCCCTCAGCTGTAAGGGCCTTGTCTACAACCGGAGCGTAGGTAGTAGTCTTTGGATCCAAGGTGATCTTCACATCACGGGTGATCATAACATTCAATCCCCGTATGAATCTGTCTCTTCTTGCTGCATCTTTCGGCACTAAATCTAGCGCAAACTTCGCCAATCGGTCAAATTGTAGAGCATACTCTGTCACGGTCAACCGGTTCTGAGTCAGGTTGATAAACTCATCAACCTTCGCAGCTCGAACTGCAACACTATAATACTTCTCATTGAAAATGTTCCTGAACTCTTCCCAGGTCATAAATGTCACATTCCTCCTCTGAACTACTACATCCCACCAGATGCGGGCATCCTCTCTGAACATGTAGCTTGCACAAACTACCCTCTCATTTCCCTCAACCCTCATAAAATCAAGAATAGAGGAGATCATATTCATCCACTACTCTGCCCGCAGTGGGTCTGGTCCACCCTCAAAGGTGGGAGGATGTTGTTTCCTGAATCTCTCATATAAGGGTTCCCACCTGTTTTCCACAACAAGTTGAACCAGCACTGGCGCCACAACCTCCTGGACTGGCAACCTAGTGACTTGTGGAAGGGCCTATTGCCTCAACTGTCGGAGCTCTTCTTCTATTTGTTGCAGCCTTGCTTCCATTTCGGCAAACATCTGTTGCCAATTCTGTGGGGCAGGTGGAGGGTCCTGACCTTGGTTATCATTGTCGGCCCGACTGTCGCGGAGTCTAGATGATTGACGAGGCATCTCAACAAATATGCCTGCAATCAAAGACGCCGCTCATCAGGCATGACAACAACATCCAAAACCACCTCCCAATCACATCAGTCAACCATGAGCAACAATCCACATAACACATAGATAACATATCACACACAACGGGCCATGCCCTGACATCATGCATACATTAAATCATTCATCAAGCTATATATGGAAGAACCAGGCAAACATGGCATTAAAACACATAATCAGACATACAACTCAATTATTATCAACCAACCCTGAGTCGACCTTGCCACTGACAGTGAGCGTACATGTTCGGCCATTCTCCAGAACCATAAACCTTGGCTCACTCTGATACCAAGTTGTAACGCCCTACTGCCTTTGAGCCGTTACTAAGTGAGTTTAAAATGTGCAACTAACTCGCTAATTGAGGTTTTAGGACAAAAGTGTAGTTAAATCATAATCAGAGTCATAAATTAGAAAATAAACCTTTCATTGAAAATTATAAAGCGTTTAACATTTGGGATCCCAAAAACATTGTTTAGAAATATTTACAACTCAAAATATAACCATAGTCAACTAAACGACAAAATTCAAGTTTAGTACAATCATCTCCCAAAAATACCCCTGGCCGTGGCAGCCAGGCAGACCAGACATGTACGCGCCGCTCGTCATGCTCACCATACTTAAGGTTGATCGACTTTCCCCTTGCCTTTACCTGCACCATAGAGCACCCGTGAGCCGAAGCCCAGCAAGAAAACCCTCACAAGCAGATAATATATATGCATGTCAAACACTAAACATATAAACATGCCATCAACAGGCTATACATGTACGGCCATGCCGTCCCAGGCGCTTTACCAGGCCCTGGGTTCGCGGTCTATACTGTAAGGATATCCCAGGTATTCCTAGGGGTCTCTCCTTGGCAACTTGCACTCCGCATGTTAAACGCTGCTCCCGGCCTTCGCCGTTCCCGGCCTTCGTCATTCTACCATTTGTATACACACATGATATAACTAAACAGACATTTAAACACATATAAATGCAATCAAAGGGCCACGCTCTGCAACACAATCATAAAGGATCAAGCCCTGCAACTCAATCATATAGGGCCAAGCCCTGCAACACAAGCTCTATGGGAGCAGTAGTTCTCTTACCTGTGTCTCGAGCTTTCCAGGCACCGATGTCCCGAGCACAGTTCCCTACTCCGAGCCTCACCGAAACCCTAGTCACAACGCATTAACAATATTCACCCATCAAATTCTTATTCATTAAATAGCTTCGAGTCTTAATGCTAATCTTCGGGACATTGAATTCTATCAATCCGGGTGATAAAATCCATCCTGAGCCTTAACTATTGAATTCCCGAGCCTAGAACCTCTTAGAAACCCAAGAATGCCCTAAGCGTCGCGGCCCTAGAGACACATGCCGTGGCCCCCAGCTCAACCCGAGGCCCTGCCTCAAAACAGCCTACATGCACCGCGGCCCTTCCTGAAGGGCACCGCGACGCGCCTTCAATTCCAGACGCTCCAAGTTCTAAGGGGCCGCGGCTCAGCAAGAACAGTGCTGCGGCCCGACCCCTCGAGCCCATAAAAACTCACCACTTTCACCTCAAAAACCAGTCCAATTATCCCCAAAATCAAGCCAACAATCCAAACTAATTATCACAGAGGTTATACTATAGATTCAGCAACAAAACCTAACCAGAATTCTAGTTCAAAGCCCCATCAAACTCAGAGCTGAATCTTCATCTCTCCAACATGCAAAACTCTAGCATACCAGCATAAATTCCAAACACAATCCTTATAATTTAAAACTTACCCTTTGCTTAATTGAGTCTCTGAGTTGATCTCCTAAGCCCCAAGCTCCTAGCCTCCAAAGCTCTAGCTTGATTCCTAGCTTCCAATTGGTTTTCACAAATAGAACCTCCAAGATGTCTCTAAGCTTCCAAGAGAAGAAGGGAAACAGAGTGAGGGAGAGGGTGTGGGTCAGTTTAGAGAGTTCCAAATGGTTATGTGGTTTGTTTTATGTAACTTAAGTCTATACGGTTACCTCAAGGCTCGGGGTACCAAAAACGTCCCCGATGGCAAAATAGTAAATTTCCCCAATATTCCCTCCTAGACATTCTAACTTCAAATATATCTCCAAATATTTATTTCCATAAACCGATAACCCCAAAAAATGACTAATACCCAAATTACGCCTTGACTCGCCCCGAGTCAGATTTTCGACCCCGTTGTGACTTTCTAGCTAACCGCTCCCTAGAACTGTCTCGAATCGTGCAACACAGTTATCTCACAAGTATATCACAATTATCATATTTATACCCTCAACGGACTAAAATTACAATCATGTCCCTAATAACCAGACGGGGCCCACATGCATATTTAATTCACATAAACACGCATCACTAATCACATATTCACACAAATCCACATATTAAACAATAATTCACATATTGCCCTCCAGGCACACTAATAAAGGCCCTAAGCCTTATTAGTAGATTTGGGTTGTTACAACAACCTTCAAGTTGTCTTGTATGACGCTTATTATGGGCGTCGACCACTCATTGATGTGTTTCAACATATAAAACACTGAGGAGGACATAAATGAATGTCACTACAATGGAGAAACATATTTGATTGCAGGGAAGTTTTCTTTTTCGTTTTCTTTTATTTATACATTGGGGACAATGTTTAGATTAAGTTTGGGGGAAGAGATTTCAGTTTTATTATTTTGCTCATTATAGATATCTTAGTTTGTTTAAGTTTAAGTTGTGTTAAGTTTATATTTATTTTTATTTTTATGTTTTGTTTAGAGTGTGAATCAAGTTGACAATGATTAGCCAATGATAATATGATTAAATGATGTGTTGTATAAATTGAATGGGAATAAAGCTATAAAGATTTGTGTGCTTGGTTGAATATTTCTTTCCATTATTACTTTGTCTACTTAAATAATTGAGAGCTTAATCATGATTTTTAATAAATTTGATTGATTGAATATTATTTATGCTTGCTGATTTTTTTAAATAAAAATAAAATATGAAAATGTTGTTATTCTAGAACTTGTTTGCTTGCTTTTTGAGATGAAATCCTATATTATGCATGCTTAGGAATATGATTTATGCAATTCTTTAGAACGATTGAGCCTTTAAAGCCAGCCTTGATTTATTGAATCCTTAGTTACCCCGTTTTGAGCTTAATGTGAATACTTTTGTTGTTTGACACTTATTTTGAGTCTATTTGAAACTTTGTTATTTTCCTTGCCCTTTGATGTATATCTTGAGCATATGAAAAGTGATTGGGGGATGATTTGTAATTGGGTTTATTTTTGGAAATTGGTGTCAATATAAAAAGAAAAAGAAAGAAAGAAAAATATTGAAAATGAACTACACTCCAAATTACAATATAAAGAACTAAGTTTGGGAGAGTGTAGTATCATTAGAAAAAAAAATGAAATGAAAAAAAAACATGTTTATGAAGTCTCTCTCAAAACAAGAAAGAATGAGAAATTTGAGTTTGTATTTGGGTTCGTAAGTTTTTCATAAGATTGGCTTGTTTGGTTTGTATGCTTATGGTATATTTGAGCCTAAATGACTTTTTCATCTACCTTTACCTAAGTCGTTCAATTATAAGTCTTGAAAATCCTATTGATTTTTGAGCATGTGATGTCTATATTAGTGGAGATTAGCAAGTATAGCAAGCTTATGAGATAATGATTGATTGATTGCAATGAAAATTTTTGGTGAGCATGAATTGATTCAAATGCATTTATTTATTAATCATGATTAGGAGAGCTTTTATTTTTGTTTGGACTTAAGTGAATTGGAAAAAAAATTTGACTGAAAATCTAGATTATTGGTTGATTTTCCTAAAGATTATATAAACATGTTATTCATAATATTTTGAGGCTTAGATTGTTGTTGTTGACTTGATACATTTGTGTTCGTTGTTTTAGGTTTTTAGTTTAGTTTTTGTTTGTTTTTTGTGTTCTTTACTCGAGGGCGAGTAAAGGTTTAGGTTGGAGGAATTTGATAGAATATATTTTTAATACTTTTTAGTCTTAGTTTTTTTTAGTTTTATTATTATTATTTTATATTTTTAATTCTTTTTATGTCTGATTGTTGTATTTTTCAGGTTGTCATTTGTTAAATGGATATTTGAGAAATATTTCAAAATTTATTTGAAATATTATCTCCAATCATGAGAAAAATAATAGAAGTGTTATAAAATATTATATATATATATATGTGGATGTCCATAATAATAAAGAATCACTAGGTTACCCAAAGTAAAATATCAACATTAATTCTTGATTGTATTCAGAGTAGTTACTTAATTTCCTTTGGGCTTGTAAAACTTGAGACTTTTCAGGTTGAAAAAGTCAAAAAGAGAAGAAAAAAAAAATTATATATTAAGATTTTTTTCCCTTTTTCTTCTCTCTCCCCGATTCTTCTTCTTTCTTCTTCTTCTTCTTCTTCTCTTATTTCCTTGCTTTTCTCTCAGCAAGCCACGACAAGGGCACCAGACCCAACCAACCCCGGCCACCATTTCTGACACGCGCCGGTGCTGCAGCTTCCTCGACCGGCGACGACAGCAACCCCAAAGTTTGGTGACCATCGGAGCAAGGACGCGCCTGTACGACCACTCCGAAGTGTTGCCGTCGAAACTTTGAGGTGAATTTCCAGCGAACTCCGACCACCGTTCGGTGAGTGGGTGGCACTGTTGGAATCAGCGTCACGAGAGGAGCGTCGCCCACTAAGTCATTCCGGTCAACTCGCCATTTTTCTTCGGCGAGATTTTGGGTATCTCTGCCCCTTTTGAAGCATTTTTTGGCGATATCGGAGGTCATTTGGGCAAAGGAGTTGTACTTCCGTGATTTACTCATAGAGGGGATCGTTTTGATATATGCCATGCATAGATTCATTGACGTTTCCGGTACACCGTTCACTGCCGCCACCAACCGCTATTGTGCACTGCTTGGGTGAGGTTGTGGAACTTGAAATTTTAAATTTGGTCATATTATATGTCGTTGGACACGATTTTGAATAAGGAATACAATGATGATAATCATTTTCTCATTTGGTGCACGTAGGAAAAGCGTGATATTAAAATTGGACTAAATCACTCTAGGATCATCGTTAAGCTTAGAAGCGTCACTTTGGGCTCGGATTGAAAATTCTAATGAGGTAGGGACTCAACTTGACTATTGGAATTATTTTTACTTGTATTGAATTGCATTAAACATATTCCAATTTTGATATTTATAAAATGTTTGAAAAGTTGAAAACTTAATCTGCATGTTTTCTGATCTGTTCTGAGGGCATTGAGTGACAAATATATTTTTGTTCACTTATTTATCCAGGTTATGATTTTTGGGTTTTATTCAAATGGAGTTGTTATTGCTACCCAATTTTCTAAAATATAAAGGGAATATGTTTCTTTCTTTTCATGTTTACCTGCACTTGGTTATACCGATGAGAGCCATAGTGATCATGATTTGTGCATGTTGTTGTTTCACGACCTAGTCTCTGTGTCATCATAGGTAGATCAGCTGTCCACTCACCTGTAGGTGTAAAGACCTAGCATCTGTATACAAGAAGTGTTCTAAGCCTCCCCCTTGGGGTGGTTATCAGGTCCGGCTACCCGGTTTAGGATGTTGGTTTTTCTATGGTGGGTAACGGGAACTAGGGATCTAGTAGACGGTGTGATGTGCAGTTGTAGCTATGCTCTTATGATTATTTGTAGTTTCTCTATTTTGGTTTATACATGATGATGTATGTTTTATTTTCAAAGCTAACTATGCAGGGGTTGTATTAAACTTTTGGGTCCTATGTTATTAGTTGTTTTCCTACTAGGCTTTATAAGCTCACCCCTATCTCTCCCATTCTAGGAGCCTAGTGACGTGAATGTGGAAAAGATGAATTATCGATGGAGCCAATGTGTTTAGCCTAATTCTATTTAGTGGCATTGTCTTATCTTTTGAACATTATATATGTATTCGACTTCGAATCTAATGATTGGTATATCTGAATGAGCTATGAAATAGTTAGGGATGAGGAATGGTGGATGCTAAGTATTATTTTGGGTGTTTATGACTTATTAAATTTAACTGTTTGGTGATTACATAACTGTGGCAATATTATTGTTCTATGTATAATGATAAATGATCATGCTTTTATCACTAATATTTTTATATATAATTATATGAGTTATTCCATTATTTTAACTTATAATTATAGTACTATTTAATATAAATTAAATGATCATTTATAAAGACTATTTTCCAACAAGGGTCAAAGTTTGACCTTTGACCACCCAAGTTATGGATATTACAAATCTGCCATGACCTAGGGCTCGGGTCGTGACATGGTTTATTTATCTGTATAAATATGGTTCCTTCCCCCATTGAAATAAAACATACAAGAGTTTCTCTCTCTCTCTCTTTACATCTCTCTCTATTACTCTATTTATTTCTTTATACTTTATATTTCAATATTCTTCATAGTTTTATAACACGTTATCAACACGATTCTCTAACTACTATTGTTTGTAGGTTCAAAATATTATCACGGGTCTCTATCCATAATCATTCTTTGAATCTAAACTTGATGATTCAATCTTCAGCCGCCATCATACGTTGATATCAAAAATCGTCATCCAAACTCTAGTCATCATATTTCATTGAGGTAAAAATATTTTGTTGCGAATGTATGTTTATACCATTATTATATTGTATATTTTGATAAGACTTGTATATATATGAGTTGCTATTTCGCCATTGTGATTGTATGAGATGGTTTAATAACTTATTATCATAAATATAGTTATATTTATATGTGTTAATATTATCTCACATAAATAATATTGATTTCTCTATAGTATTTATTTATAGTTATTTACAAATGATTACATTAGAATTTATAAAGTTCCATGTCTATGGCTTATTGAAAATAAAAATTATTATAGATTCTTGATATAAGATCTTGCATATATCCTGAAGATTATACAAAAGTGATATTCATCATTATAACTGATTGAGATATATTAAAGAAATATATATTTATATATATATTCGTGTATTCTGTGAAAAATAAATATAATCACTAAATATATGTGAACATTCTCAGAAGTGAATGTTTCATCTTTATCAAGAATACAATTAAAGAACATTTAAAATGTTTTATGATTGATGCAATTGGAGACTAATTTTTGAAGTCCCAAAAGTATTTTTAGAAAATTGCATCAAAACATCAATTTATGAAATAATGAGAATATAATTGAAGAAAATGCATTTTAATTTAGTGAAAATACATTTGATTATTGAATTGAATATATATGAATTTTACAATGAAGAAGTTAACATGTATTTCAATTTCATTTTACATTTAAAATATTTAAACATCATTTCCTGAAGAGAATGATAGAAAATGAAATTTTATTTTAAAGAGTATCGATATTCCATATTAATCATATTATCATATATGTAATTTTTCTTGCCAGATGCAAGTAATGTATTTTTAATATTATTCCCTGAACTGAATGACACTTAAATAATTATTGGTGAAAAGAAAAATACCTAGTCACTACTTATGTCAATTATTATTTTTACACATTCTCAAAAGTGAATGTCTAAATTATTAGCATTATAGTAAACTTTGTCATTGATCAAAATGTAATTTATAATTACATTCCACAAAGTGTTATAAAGTCACAAAGATTATTTGAAAATGTTCTTGATGAAACCTTAACACAATATATTGCTAGCTAAAGTTAAACATATTTTATGTACCAGTTGTACAATTTCTATATAATTGTGAATGTGGCAAAAAATGACTTATAATATGTACCGCTCATACATTAATTATTTAATATATCAAGTCATAAGAATAAGGAATAATTTATTTCATTAATAAATTTGACCACTTGTTAGAAAGAAAAATAAGTGATATATTCATATTATGATTATACCTATTTGACTACCACAAACATGATTATTATCATTGTGTATTAACTTGAATGAATGATAAAGTTGTTTATATTTAAAAAATAATTGTTCTTTTAAGCAAGCACACCATTTGATAGAGAAAATTGTTAAATATAATGTTGTTGAACATAATATATTACAAAAATCAAATGGAGAAATATGATTCTTGAAGAATCAATGCTATTATATGTTTTGAAGGATATTAAAATTATTTCATTCTCTAGTATATAAACAAAAATAAAACTTTTATAGCGATTATGTATATGTTGAAAATTTTAGTGAAATACAAAGTATAGTGAACCTGAAGTTCATTAATTGATTGATCAATCATATGCAATGAAATGTATAAATTTTTATAAATTTAGATGAAGAAGCAGAAGATTCTTTTTATTATTAATTCTTATATGGTGTTCAAGAAAATATGTATATATATTTTGCATATGGGAAGTGAAAATAAATTTGAATATCTTGCATTTTTAAAAGAAAAATATATATATTTCAACTAGTTTTCAGATGTTTTATTTAAAAATATTTTAACTCGTGCAATTTTATTGTTAAATTTTTTACTACATATATATCATTTATAAAAGTGCCACTCATTAGAATGTTAGTGCATTCATTTTTCAAAATTTTCATAATTATTTATAAGTTGAAATTTTTATATCTTCTGAAAATTATTTTGCTTATGTAAATTATTATGATATATAGTTATATTTTTTCTCCAATATGTATGAGAAAAAAATTATATTATTTTAATAATGAGTATTTGATTATATTCACTTTGTATTTTTTGAATCATTGTTGGATTTTTATTGCATAATTTCTTATCGATATGATGAGATCGTATGATCAAGAATTATAAGCTTGTATATTTTCAACTATACATATATATATATATGACTCATTCTTGAAAATGAAATATGTTCGTAATTGTGATTTATTGAACCCGAAGTTCAATGATCCAATAATATATATGCGTTTGAACAAATATTAATTTATTGTGATATATTGAAATCCCTACATGTTGTATTAATTTTTTATATATTCTCTTGATCAGGGGGAGAGAAATATAGTTGGATCGATGAATATTTTGAAAAATGATCCTTGCACAAAATAAGAACTAGAAGTTCAAAATGATAAAATCATACATATATGTATGTCAACTGCAAATCAATATTATTTAAATTTAGTCAGAATGAGTCTAATAACATTTACAGCGTAAGTGAACAAAGTAGAAATTATGAAAACAAATGTTCATTTGGTTCGTCTTGAAGATGTGGTAAGTAAGAGGACTCATGAAGATACATTAATGTTATAAAATATTGATAATTTGAACATTAAATAAAAATGGTGCTCCTGAAGAGACTCCTTAAAGAAGTTATAGACATAATAAAGTTGATAATAATTAAAGCCCTTGAAGTGGTTATATAGGTACCTATAAATAATATACATGTTTGACAAGTATGTTGAAAATACAGTTTTCCCGCTTTTTTTGAAATTTTCTCTCGGTGAAGTCACCGGCGGCCATGGCTAAAGGAGCTAAGGTTTCAGGGAAAGCTAAGGGGAAGAGGAATAATAAGAAGAAAGTTCCTTCATCTTCGGATCGTGTTATCAAAACCAGATCCATGGATGCTATTCTAGGGATCTCTGAGTTGGAAGTGCAAGCTGAGGAAAAGATGTCGGATCAGTGTTTGGGGATAGAATATTCGGCTTAAGAGACGGAGGAGATACTGAGAAAACAGAGTGAAATTCGTTCGAATTTCTCTGAATGGTTGAGCATTGCCAATAGGACGACTCAAGATGTAGCTATGGGGAAGAGGATGACTCCGCCTATCTAACGATCTGAACACATTGTGAGGAATCTAGATCGGGCATTCGAATCACCATCGCAGATTGAGGAATCAACTAATCCGGGTAACAAGAAGGTAAAAATTGATCAGGCTGATATTGAGGAAGAAGTGAATTACTGGAAGCCTTCAATTGTGGGTTATGTTGCTGGTGCTAATCCTCCTTTGAACGTCATTGATGGATTTGTGAGAAGGATGTGGAAAAATGATGTGGTTAAGGTAGGAATGCTATCTCATGGGGTGTTCATTATACGGTTTCAGAATCTAGAGCAGAGAGATAAAGTTTTGAATGGGGGTTTCATCTTCTTTGACAAGAAACCCTTCATCATGAAGCCCTGGAACTCGATAGATGATTTTACCAAGGAGAATGTGGATATTGTACCTACATGGATTCAAGTGAGGGGTCTGGATATCAAATACTGGGGAGAGGCATCTCTATTCAAGATAGTTGGCCAGATTGGGAAACCAATTCAGGTTGATGATATTACTAAGCATAGAGATCGATTATTGTATCCGAGAGTATTGATTGAGGTGAGTCTTGCTCAAGATTTCCCTTCCAAAATCACTTTTACAGATGAATTTGATCATGATGTTGAATTGGATGTGAAGTATGAATGGATTCCGCTTATATGCAAGAATTGTTCGGGTATGGGACATGGAGCTAATGTGTGCAGGAACAAAGTCCAAACAAAGAAAACATGGGTTCCAAAAGAAAAGACAGAAGCAAAAAAAGTGACACCAGTAGTTGATGAAGATGGGTTTCAGATGGTGGGAAAGGGCAAGAAAGTTCAGCAACAGCCTGAGGTAGAAACAGAGGTGACAAATCAGTTTGCCATTTTAGACTTTCAAGTGGAGAAGATTGTACAGGAGGTGAACAACACTGGAGAGGGGGCAGATCCCTCTACTTCAAATGGATAGAATTCTCGTTTGGAATGTTCGAGGGATTAATAGCCAGCACAAGCATAAGGAAATCAGGCAGCTGATTTATTCTAAAAAGGTTGGTTTGGTTAGTCTTCTTGAAACCAAAGTTAAGAATAAAAGTATGGGAGATATGTATATGAGTTTGTTTCCTGGTTGGTGCTTTACTAATAATAATTCTTGGTTAGATAAAGGGAGGATAATAGTTGCTTGGAACCCTTCTATATATTCTATTGATATTAGGAGGTGTACTAGTCAAATGATTCACTGTTTTGCTCAAACAAGACAGAATACTGAGCAGTTTCATATAACCTTTGTCTATGGGTTTAATGAGGTCGGAGGCAGAGAAGCTTTGTGGCAGGATTTAAAAGATCTTAGTTCCAATATTGATGAGCCGTGGATGATAGTAGGAGATTTTAATGAGATTTTGAGCTATGATGAAAGAGCTGGCAGCAAGAATCATAAGAAGCCTTCTGATAGTTTTAAGGAGTGTGTGATGTATTGTCAAATGGAGGACCTTAGGTTTTCAGGGTGTTTCTTCACTTGGAATAACAAACAGAAGCCAGAAGATCGTATTTTTTCTAAGATTGATCGTGCCTTGGTAAATCTGAAATGGACAGATTCTTTTGTGAATTCTGATGTTGTTTTTCTTCCGGAAGGGGAATTTGATCACTGTCCTATTTTGATCTCGTTCTATCAAGATATTAGTACAGGGAAGAAGCCTTTTAGATACTTTAGCATGTGGAAAACAGCCCAGAATTATCAGGCTCAGGTTCGGCAAAGTTGGCAGGTTCCTATCACTGGTACTCTTATGTATCAATTAGTGGGGAAAATGAAGAGGCTTAAGAGTGTTTTTAGAACTATTAACAGGGAGGGTATTAATGAGATTCACAAGGCTGTTTTGCAAGCTAAATAAGTGATGTTAGAGACTCAGACAGCTCTGCATATGGATTCTGGGAATACTGATCTTATGGAACAAGAGCTCTCGGCCAGAAACAGATATTCTTACTGCCAACAAGCTTACAATTCCTTTTTAGCTCAAAAAGCTAAATTTGATTGGGTTCAAAATGGTGATGAAAATACAGCTATTTTCCATGCTTCTTTGAAAGCCCGGAGAGCCAGTAATAGAATTAATTCAATCCGGACTGAGAGTGGTGTTTGGGTGGATAAACCAGAGGATATTCAACAAGCTTTTATGAGTTATTATCAGCACTTATTAGGGACATCAATGAGTAACAGAAGGAAGGTTTTTCATTCAGTGGTGGCTGCTGGTCCAGTGCTCTCAGAGAATCATTTTCGAATACTTCAGAAACAGTTTTCCACCCAAGAGGTCAAAGTTGCTATGTTTGCCATACCAGGAAAGAAGGCTCCTGGTCCGGATGGGTTTGGGAGTTCATTCTATCAGGATAACTGGGATCTAGTGGGGGATGAGGTAGGTGCTGCTGTGACTAATTTTTTGAACTCTGGCATGCTTCTTAAAGAGATTAATACAATGACCATCACTCTCATTCCTAAAATCAAATGTCCGAGTAGTGTCCAAGATTTCAGGCCTATATCTTGTTGTAATGTGATTTATAAGGCAGCTACCAAAATCATTTGCTCGAGGTTAAGGCAAATTCTCCCTGAGTTAATAGCTGAAAATCAAGGTGGTTTTGTCCATGGGAGATACATAGCTTATAATATTATGGTTTGTCAAGATATTGTTAGGCACTATGGGAGGAAGAATTACAAACCGAGTTGTATGATTAAAATTGATTTGAGGAAAGCTTATGACACTATTGAATGGGGATTTATTGAAGAAATGCTTATTGCTTTTCAATTTCCTCAGAAGTTCATTGATCTCATCATGGTGTGTATCACAACCCCTAGATTTTCCTTATTACTTAATGGTGAATTACATGGTTTTTTCGAGTCCAAGAGGGGTTTGAGGCAAGGTGATCCGATGTCCCCGCTTCTATTTGTGCTTGGCATGGAGTATCTGTCTAGATTAATGAGGGAGGTAGGTTCTCGGCATGGTTTTAAATACCATGACAGGTGTGATTCTTTAAAATTGAATCACATGTGTTTTGCGGATGATTTGTTGTTATTCTGTCATGGGGATTTCCTTTCTATCCTTTTATTATTGAAGGGCCTGAAATTATTTTCCTTGACTTCTGGTTTACTGCCTAATGAAGAGAAATCGGCAATTTATTGTAGTGGAATGCAGGAGACATAGGTGTCCCGAGTGCTGGATATGTCAGGGTTTACTCGAGCTTATCTGCCTTTCAGGTATCTTGGCATACCTGTTTGTTCAAAAAAAATCTCAGCAGCAGAGTGTAATGGTATTCTTGAGAAAATGGTAGCTAGAATCAAGGTTTGGAGCACAAGGAACTTGTCTTATATGGGCAGAGCTACTTTAATAAACTTTGTTTTAATCACTATTCACTCTTATTGGGCTCAAATAATGATCCTTCCTAAGCGATTATTAAGGGATGTTGAAGCTGTTTGCAGAGCTTATCTTTGGAAGGGTCTGGCTGGCAGTAATAGTCCGGGTTTGGTAGCTTGGCAGCATGTGTGTTTGCCCAAGAAAGCTGGGGGTTTAGGATTTAGGAATATTATTGATTGGAATGTGGCTGCAATGGGCAAGTATGTTTGGGAAATAGCCACCAAAAAAGATAATTTGTTTGTGAAATGGATTAATAGTGTATACCTGATGGATAGGAACTGGTGGGATTACCAGGCACCTCTGGACTGCAGCTGGTATTGGAAGAGGTTAGTTGCTGTCAAAGATGCTTTCAAAGCTAAGATTGATCTGACTAAATTTGCAGCTTTGAGGTATAGCATTAAAGTTGTTCATGACCTTTTGTTTGAGCAGTCTCTTGCTGTTAACTGGAGCAAAATTGTTTGGGATAGGCTGTGCATTTCGAAGCATAGGTTTGTGATGTGGCTGGTTATGTTGCAAAGGCTGCGCACTAGACAGCAGCTGCATAAGTTTCAGCCTCTAATGGATCAATCTTGTCTGCTTTGTGGTGGTGATATTGAGAGCATTGATCATCTCTTTTTTCATTGTCATTACAGCAGGGTCTGTTTGCAGAA
The DNA here is from genome assembly GCF_963169125.1 of Humulus lupulus. Lineage (NCBI taxonomy): Eukaryota > Viridiplantae > Streptophyta > Magnoliopsida > Rosales > Cannabaceae > Humulus > Humulus lupulus. The sequence goes on from NC_084794.1 coordinate 231,186,807, forward strand.
GCTTAAGCAAGGGCTGGGTTGGAATTCGGCTTCCCTAAATCTGGTGCATTTAATTCGTTGGATTCATAAAGCTAAGAAGGTGAGTGTTATCCGGAAGAGCTTTTTGTATGCTGCGCTTGCAGCTCTTGTGTATCACTCTGGAGAGTTAGAAATGATGTGTTTTGGAACAACAAGTTATGGCTTGTAGATAATACTGTACAAAGAGTAATTAGGGAGCTTCAGGTTAGGTTCACTCTTGTAATGCCTAAAAAGGCTAAATCCATAGATAGAGATTGGGTTGCTAAGCTTAGTACAAATTAGCTGTATTGTGGCTGGCTTGGTTGGTTTTGTATTGGTTGGTTGTAAATTTGGCTTTTGAGTAATGCATTGATTCTTATTCATCAAAAAAAAAAAAGTATGTTGAAAATAATGAGATCTCTTTAAATTATGTCAATATGGGAGGAAATTATCATATTATGAATTATTGTCGACAATACAAAATGTTTGCATATGCAATAAACTAATAATATGAGATAGCAAGGATCGTGATATTAAACGGGTTGAGAATTATCGACGTATATATAGTTTTAGCCAAAATTATATGACGCAATCCAGGCAGTGTAAATTTACTCACATAAAATGAAGTAAAACATGTAGGGGTACAAATAAATATTTGTACAAGAAAATGTAATTCTAATGAGAATTTTGTATATTTGTATACAAATGAATTATTGTACAAAATCTGCATAAACAAGATAATGATTAAATAAAGGCATATCCATATTGTAATGAGAAAATATAATCAAGATTTGATTATAGCCTGGAGTACATATGTTTTATGGGAATTGATGTGTCATATAAACGTTGCAACACAAATTATTTATTTGGAGCTCCTAGTAATATGAGAATTTAAAATATGCCTTACCGAAAAAATTCCAGAAGAATTTAACATGTCTTATGAGATATAAATTCAAAGTTGCGCGCATTATACAATAAAGATCTTTGTCTGGATTAAAGACATACAGGTGAATAATTATTTGAAATTACAAGTATGGTTGTCTATGTAATGTGAATTCGTAAATAATACGTTGTAAAAAGCTCTTGAAGAACTCATGATTATTTTATAAACTATTGAAGAAGGACTTCTTATTTCATCTTGTAGATTGGGAATTATTAAATATATACTTTGTTTATAGATTATATTATGAGTAGAGAAGTCCCAAAGAACTTCGTATGCATAAAGAATCATAGTATATATGATCACTTGATGTAGAAATTAAATAACATATAATGAGAATGCAACGAATATATGGTCCCGAAGTACCATCTTTATTGCAAATAAAAATTGATATTATCGAAGATATTCATTCATGTGATCATATTTAAAATTTAAATTTTGGCTTGAACATAGTCATAGATAATGAATATCCACAAATATGATGCATATTATAACATTGTTGATATGATATGATAATGAACAAGGTTATATACATGATTGATTTAATATGTTGGATAAATATTCATATTCCATTCTACATATATGCTCTAGAAGAGTTATAGTAAATATGTGATCATAGATAATTTATGGTGATTTATAACTACAATGAAAATCATATGAGATATTTGATCACTAAAGTTACCATAGATATATGCATGAAGGGGAGATATATACGTGTTGCACTATTTTTCCCTTAGTTTAGGTTTCGTCCCACTGGGTTTTCCTGACAAAGTTTTTAACGAGGCAACTTTAAATCATATTGAGATACTTACAATTCATGAGGCAAGGGGGAAATGTGTGATTGAGATCAACGAAACAACATATTTGAGGAACATGATGATTATTACCCGATAAAGAAATACCAACAATTCTCTATAAAGATAATGATGCATGTATCGCTCAACTAAAAGGATAATACCTTAAAGGAGATATATTTAAATACATTTCACCACAATTATTTTTCACGTATGGTCTTAAAAAGAGTGGTGATTTGATGTTCATCAAATTCGATCAAGCAACAATCTTGCAGACTTATTTACAAAGTCATTACCAACATCAACGCTCAAGAAGATGGTACATAAGATCATAATGCATCGATTAAAGGATCTTCAAGAGTATTGAAATGAGGGGGAGTAAATAAACATTGCACTCTTTTCCCCTTGGCTGAGTTTTTGTCCTACTGGGTTTTTCTAGCAAGGTTTTTAATGAGTAAGTTTTCATGGATATCCAAGGGGGAGTGTTATAAAATATTATATATATGGATGTCGATAATAATGAAGAATCACTAGGTTACCCAAAGTAAAATATCAGCATTAATTTATTTATTGTATTAAGAGTAGTTACTCGATTTCCTTAGGGCTTATTTATCTGTATAAATAGGGGTCCTTCCCCCCATTGAAATAAGAAATACAAGAGTTTTACTCTCTCTTTACATCTCTCTCTATTACTCTATTTATTTATTTATACTTTATATTTCAGTATTCTTAATAGTTTTATAACAAGAAGATATTTATTTGAATTGATTGGAGAAGATAAAGGAGAATTCAAACTAAAATTGTTGGAAAAATTTGAGATATTTTAAATCTGAGACAGATTCGGTATTTTGACTATATCTCCCAACTTACTTATCTGATTTACAATTTCTTGGTGACGTTGGAAATATTATTCAAATCCCTACGAAAACATATTTCACAAGAAAAATCAAATTTGGACGATTACTTAGTGATATTCAATCTACAAGATTACGCAGGCTAGAGTTGTGAGATTTGAAATTCAAATGAAGATATTTTGGAGCATTATGAAGTAACAAGTAGAAACATCTAGAAAAAAAATTTCACAACCTTATGACTATAAAAAGAATGTTTTATATTATTTTAGAGACTGCTCTCTCTTTCTTCTTGACATCTCTCTATTTCCTCTCTTTCTTCTCTTACTTCTTTTTCTATTCTTTTCCATGAACTAATTTTCTTCTCTAGGATTTTAATGTAGTCTTTTGATACTATATTATTATTCAATGCAAGTTTTATGATTTCTTCTTCATACTTGTGATCTATTCAATTTATGTTTAATGCTTATGAATGCTTGATCACCATTTGCATGATTTATATGATTTTAATTCAAAATATTAAAATTGAGAGTTAAATATGCTATAGTTGTTTAGACACAAATTTCGATTTTGGACGAGAGTACCTGTATGGTTTGTCTAGTTCATAAGTTTCTATGTTTAATGTCTGTTGTATGTTGAAACTTATCACAGAGATGCAGAAAGTTTGCATATAGGTTTAGATTTATATATATCCTAATAAGAATATAGATTGCTTTAGTAAACCTGTTATATCAAGGAGAGAAAGAATAATAAAACGTGTATTGATGATAAATGATGAAATTAAATACCCTAGGTTTTTCATCCATTGAGTTATTTGTTTCTTTTAATTTTCAATTGTTAATTTAGTTATTTAGTTATTTTTCTTTTTATTCTTGAAATCCAATTTTTAGTAGCTAAATAGAACTAAGAAATTAATTCATTAGTAATTAATATTCAATCCTCGTGGGAACGATACTCTATTTATCACTTTATTACTTGTTTACGATTCTGTGCACTTGCGTACATAATTTTCGCAACAGTGAAGAAGTCAGGTACTAAAGTTTGATATATCACTTGCAAGGATCATGATTATGGGTGGAGATTGAGGAGGAAGAGAATGCCTAAATCTGATATGTTCAAGATAACTCATTTCACCAATAAACACACTTGCTCACTTGAACTCCGACATAAAGGCCACCGCTAAGCTGCACCTTGGGTTATTGGTCATTGCATAAAGACAAAATATCAAACTGGATCGAATGTGTACATGGTAAACAATAAGAGAAGACATTAAGAATGATTATGGCATTGAGTTTTCATATGGAAAAGCTGCATCAAACCAATCAAATGATCATTGCTAACGTTGGAATGGTTTGATTCAAATACAGTGATTAGCCGATCTATCACATTTATCTCACAAAGGACCCAATGAGTCCCTATAATGAACTAGTGGAAGTAGATCTCATTGCATTCACCCTAAGGCTTCCTATATTTATTCTTATCTCCATTCGTGAACTTAAGGACGTCCTCATCCCATTGGTAAGACTTGGTACTATTCTTAAAGTCGTCATATCTGGCAGGAATATACTATGCAAATGATGAATCAAAAATCGTGGCTTTCATGGGGTATGTCTTCAGCAACTCAATAAGACGTCTTCGTAGAAGATAATTCGCAGCGTCGAGGTGCTGCAAATAAATAGATTATCGTTAAAATAGAGTTTTGTTAAAATTAGATGAATGTGTTAACAATTAATATTAAAGACTTACAGTTTCTGTCAACCATTCTTTTGTCACCTTCAACTTCAAAAACCAAACAGGGGTGCCCTCACAACCATCCAACTTCCTTGGTCTACTGTTGTCAATCTCACTGAGTACCCATCGATTAAATGTTGTCAACATATCTTGATCCAACTCCTTTAAAGGATGGATCTCCATTGGATCTTTGAATTTTGGATGCTTGGCTGCTGGAGTATAGTCCTCGTACCTCATTGGTCTCTGTCTAGTGTGTTTACCTATAACAAAGTAATTAGTATACAATCTACTTCATTTAAAAAAAATATATATAATAACTCATAGATTAGTAGTACCTAAGACCTTCTGCACTCGCTGATGAGGTGTGGCTTCTCCAAAAGGAGGCTCGTAACAAGTAGGGAGGATGTCATACTCTACGTCCTCTACTGGAGTAGGAGCAGGAGTAGGTATACCACCAAGTGTTTCCAGCTTCTCCAATATAACTTCTTGATTCTTAAGCACAGTACCTAGAGTGGCCTTAACCTCATCCACTGCACCTAATAGTCTGGTCATGTCACCCAACACAGGCTCATAAGCCCTAGGAGCATGAGCAGGATCGAGAGTAGGAGTAGATCTGCACTAGTATCAGGTGCAGTCTCCGTCGTGGCATCCTCCACAATTATTGTAACACCCTACTAATTAGGGACCATTACACATGTGTTCAAATTTGTGTTGGACTCGCTAAACAAGTCATTTGGACTAAAACATGTTGTAATGCCCTACTACCCTAGAGACGATACCATGTGATTTTAAAATGTGTCAGTAGCTCGCTAATCGAGGTTTTAGCCTAAAAAGTGTGATTAAATCATAATAAAATCTCATTTAATGAAAATTAAGTATAAAAGGATTGGACAGCCATTACAGCTATAAAAGTGATACATTGGGATCCCAAAATACTATTTCACAATATATTTACAACTTAAAAGTTAGGGTACAGTCGACTTAAGCATTCATAGCATGTTCTTCAAAACAACCCCCCGGCGTGGCGGCTAGGTAGGCTAAACATGCACGAGTCACTACAATCCCTCCAACTCATGCTTGGTCAGCATTTCCTTTGCCCTTACCTACACCATAGAGCACCCGTGAGCCAAGGCCCAGCAAGAAAACTCGTGCATATAGCATATAATAATTCATTCCAGTAAATGTGTAACTTTAAACAGATAACAGCTATTCACATAATTGCCTATGCCGACCAAGGTGCTTTACTAGGCACTGAGTTCATGGTCTTCACTGATCGAGTGAGTACAACATCCTAGATGGCCATGCCATGGCGGCCTGCATTCAACATGCTTAATGCCATTCCTAGCCTTCACTGATCAATTATAATCATGCAAAGATAGCATAACAACTACAAATATCCAAGCACAACATTTAAACATAAATAATTAGGCCATGCCCTGCTCTACGCACACAAATAGTTTTCTTACCAGTGTTCCGAGCTGACTGACTAGTGCGATCCCGAGCACGATCCCCTAAACCCGAGCCTTGGCGGTAAAACCTAGTCACTACACAATAATAATAATTATCCATCAAGCCTTAAACCAATTAAAATATTCGAAAAAATATTCTAGCCTCCGGAACCTCGAATCCTACTAAATCAAGTATAGGATCCTTCTCGAGCCTTTAAATTTGGGTTCCTGAGCTTAAAACCCTATATTGGTCATTATTCCTTATTTGAGTCGTGGCCCGCCCCCTAGGGGCGCACTACAAGTGAGAGAGACTTGGGGCTCTCTTCTATGGGACACGGGCTGCGGTGCACCCTACTTGCGCTGCGATGCTTGGGCAAAATCAGAGGCTCCCCAAGCCTCTTCGCACACATGGGTCGAGGCGCCTGAAGAATAGAGCCGCAACTCGAGCCCAAAACTCATAAATCCTGCATGTTTTCACTACGTTTTCCTCAGCCAAATTTACTAATTCACATCCAATTCAACCCCTACACCCATAATTAAATCTAGAATTCATATCAAGGCAACCTAATTCGTATAAACACTTCAAAAAGTATCCCATAATCTCATCAAAACCTCAAAACCAACCTAGAGTTCAAACCCCATGGCGGCCCTTAGATCACAGCAGAAACTCAACAAAAAAATCAAATTGAAACCCTTACCTCAATTGATAATTCGACCTGAGCTAATCCCCAAGCACTTCAAGCCTCAAGTTCTTCAAATCCTTAGCCAATCTCCTCAAAAATCATCAAAACTTCCAAGCTTAGTGAGAGAGAGAGCATCGAGAGAGAGAGGGAGAAAGATAGGTGTTTGAGAGAGATAGTTGTATTTTCTGATTAGCACTAGAATCCTAACCCAAGCCTAAGTCTATCCCTAGCTGCAAAATGTCCAAAATGACCCTAGGTTAACTCTTAGCCCTAATGCATCGAAGGTCAATCACATCATTCGCACTGTTCTCACTAATTCCTCTAGCGGTCCTATAAATCCCCAATAATCCCAACATACTCAAATAACCGCTAAATCACTCCTGTTACCCAGTAATCCCGAACACGTGCTACATTCCCAAAATATCCCTAGGCTCACCTCGAGCAAAATATTCGACCCCGTTGTGACTATTCCTCTTCTGCTCCCTAGAATCGTCTCGGATCACACCACTCAATTATATCTCCACAATATTGTGGTCTCAAGCACGACACACACACATAATGTTATATTATTTCATATAATATAATATTAGATTAAATAATGTGACAAAATGTGATTTGTCACACCTTGTAACATATTATTGAGAGTCACAAAAATTAGACACATGTGTGTGCCCAAATTTGACATAGAGAATAGGGGGAAACAAGCTTTTGGACAAAGGTTTTTTTAACCTTGTTCAAGTTGGTGATCCCCACTACTCTACAATTTGGTTGTGTGAGAGTTTGTTTTTTCATTGATCTTTTCATTATGTTGTTCTTCTTGTATTATTGGTGTATTGAGTTTGTAATCCTCTACTTCTATTTATATTTACATATTCATTGGTATCTTTTGTTTTAGGGTTTTAGTTCTTATAATTCTCTTCCTTCTCTGATTTCTATTTATTATTTGTATTTTGAGCAATTAAGTTGTAATATTTATTTAATCAATTACCTTGTCTATTGTATTTTTTGCATAGAGTTGTATTTTGGTTTTTCCACTTTTCCATTGAGCAATAACATATATTCTCTAACAATCAAAAGCTTACTTTCCTTTTCAATGGAAGGAGAAACCATGGAGATCATATGAGGATCCAACTTTGAAAAGATGATAAGGTAACGTTCTTCTTTGGTTTTCTTAGAAGATCTAATGATTTTCATATAGTTATAGAAATGAGAAGAAGAAAAGTTTATAAATGAGGTTCATTATCTTCTAATCTCCTTTGTTTTTTTTTTGTGTGGTTAGATTAGAAGATAATATAATATCTTGAGTTTTTGTTATATGTGATTAATATGTAAATAATCTAGTAGATTATTGGGTAATATGCTAGCATGTCATATAATTGTGTTAATGGGAAATAATTAGAATGACAACTATATGAGTTTTGTATGACATGTATGAATATATTGATTTTGTGAATCAATAGAAATGTGAAATCATATGTGTATGATATTATTAATTCATGTTTTCATATTAATAAAGAGTCATATTAGTATGATATAAGTCATATATGTTGACAACAATGTGAAATTATATTGAAATATAATCATGCAAACATTTGTGAGATGTTAATATGTTTATCCTATATTATTGCAATGTGATGAGTTACCATTTATTTGGTAAATAAAAAGAATTATTTGAGAAATGAAATTTCTCATTTAAGTTGTTACCATCTCACTTTATGAGATAAGAAAAGATGAAACTAAGGGGGTTACATCTTTTAATGGTTGTGTCTTGCCATTGCAAGAAAAATGGATCAAAGTGGATTCAAAAATTGTGGGATGACATATTGACTCAATAGACTTATAGTCTAAAGAATGGTCAAAAGAGAAAATATTTGAGAATTATTTAGTGACAATAATTCTTAAATATTGAATATCTCAATGAGGAGACATTACAAAATTGGAGAAGTAATTTTGAATCTTTACACCAGTGGTGAATAAAAGAGAACTTTATTCATTTTGGTTAAAGATGGTGATATGTTTAAATTAATCTCAATGAGGAGATAATTTTAAACAAAACATAAGAAATCAAAGTGTTTAAATAAATCAATGAGGGTTTATTTTCTTTGATTTAAAGTGTTTAAAAAAAATTGACATTTTCATTTTCATTTTGATGAGAAAATCAATGGATGTCAAATTGATGTTTTCAAAAGAATCTCAAAGAGACTCTTAAGAAATACACAAAAGTTGTTTAAGTAATTTTGAGATTATTTAGACAACTAAAAAATGAAAATTTGTGATTATTTGTTTGAGAAATTCTCACATTATATTTGTGTTCACATTTTATTTTGTGAAATACATAAAAGAAAGAAACTAAGTAAAAGTTGCTTTGAAAGAAATGTGCCTTGTTTTAGCAAGTAAATAAATCAAGGTAAACATTGAGGTTTTTATCTTGATCTATTGATAGTTTATCATGTGCCTTAGAGGACTCACGATGAGCTTTGAGAATCATAGGTCTAGATTTATCTTGGAGGATAAATGACTTAATAGAAATGTAGAGATTTCAATTTAAAAGTGATATTTTCACTTTATGTGAGAAATGTGGGGGTGATGCTCCAAAGTTAATCAATTTATTTTCTTGTTAATTAATTGATTAATTTGGTCATCTTATCAAATAGATGATTTGGAATTCCACATTCTAAATCACATTGGCTATATGTGTATAGAACAGACAAATCTAGACATGTTTAGTGTCTAAAGTCATTATTTGTAATATTTTGATTCAAGAAGGAATCAATTTAAAACATAAATGAGAATTCTAGAAACAAAATAGGTTTCTAGAATTAATATTCAAATGTTTATCTTGGATATAAAATTATAAAATAGTGGGAGTGTTGACTACGGTCAAAATCACTATTTTAAAGAGGCAACTATTTTAATCAAATTATGGCTAGCAACAAAGTTTGAATAAAATAATGAGAGTGTCTAAGTATGCATACATGAGAAAAGAAATGATTCAAATTGAATCATTTCTACATCTCAAGGGATGAGACTTAGACTCCCTAAAGAGATTCACGGTTGATGATAACCTATCTTAATACTAGTCACCAAACTAGTATTAGGTTCAATAGGTAATAACAAATCAATCAAGTGAATAGTAGTAGTACTCAAATTTTGTCCCATCTGAGATATGAGTACTAGTGTGTTACCAAAATCAGGGTTAAAACCGAAAGGTTTTTTAATAGAACTTAGTCTTGAGAAGACAAGTATTTTAAGGTAACAAAATACTGGAAGAGTTCTACCTATATAGACCTAGGGGTGGTGCCGCCCCTCATGAGAATTGGGAGTCATTCTCAAAAAAAGTCTATGAATGGAATGTGCACATGGCCATTAACGGTGCAAAAGTGAGACATTGATGTCTCAAGTGAACATAGAAAATGTGTGTGTGTTATCATCGATTTGTTATCAAGGGATAGTGGTTCAATGTTTCGGCAACCAAAATTTCAACAAACTTTGTGATAATTACACTAAGGTAAAATTCAAGTCGAAAGACATTTTACTTTATGTACCAATGCAAAGGTTTCTATAGAGAGTAATTATTTAATCAAGTGGGAGAATATTATATTTTAATATAATGTTTCATTGATTAAATAAGTGTTACAAAAAGTATTTATTTAATCTAGTGGGGGAATGCTATATTATTTCATATAATATAATATTAGATTAAATAATGTGACAAAATGTGATTTGTCACACCTTGTAACATATTATTGAGAGTCACAAAAATTAGACACATGTGTGTGCCCAAATGTGACATATTTTGGAGTTACAAAATTAGTTACAAATTTGTAACTCCCAAATATTACCCAATAATGTGTTTATTATATGTTACACATTTGAGATTGGATTTCACAAAGCCATGATGAAATATGGCTGTTGGAGACATGTTTTTAATTCCCAATAGGTGTTTGGAGGTTACAAAATCACGTGGAAAAGGATTTGGGACGTTTTGGAAAAATAATTTTTTTGTGCTGAAAATGGCCTGTGGCCGCGGTCACTGAAAAGTCCTTACCGCCGCCAGTGAGGCTGACAGCCTATTTGGTTTTTCAGTTTTTTCCAAATTGAACGGTTCTAACATCCCAAATAACTCCCAAATCTCCATTTTAATTCCATAAACATCCAATTAAACATTGGTAACAGCCATGGGGGTTGGTGGAATTTGAAATTCAAAAGGGTATCTCAAACTCTATAAATAGGAGCCTAATGCTCACTTATAAGATACACCATTTTTCATCCACAAAGCACTTGGCTGGAAAATACACCATAGAAGCTTGATAATTCCAGAGAGATATTTCCTAGAGAGATCCTTTAGTGCTTAGAGAATAGGGGGAAATAAGCTTTTGGACAAATGTTTTTTTAACCTTGTTCAAGTTGGTGATCCCTACTACTCTACACTTTGGTTGTGTGAGAGTTTGTTTTTTCATTGATCTTTTCATTCTGTTGTTCTTCTTGTATTGTTGGTGTATTGAGTTTGTAATCCTCTACTTCTATTTCTAGTTACATATTCATTGGTATCTTTTGTTTTAGGGTTTTAGTTCTTATAATTCTCTTCTCTTATTTCTATTTACTTGTATTTTGAGCAATTGAGTTGTAATATTTATTTAATCAATTACCTTGTCTATTGTATTTTTTGCATAGAGTTGTATTTTGGTTTTTCCACTTTTCCATTGAGCAATAACATATATTCTCTAACATATAATCACATTTATGCCTTCAATAGACAAAATTACAAATATGCCCTTATTAACGAAAGCGGGCCCGCATGCATATTTAATTCACCTAAACATGCATTTCTAATCACATAATCATTTAATCCACGCAATAACATAATTAAATCAATTAATGCCCTCCCAACATGCTAATCAAGGCACTAAACCTTATTAGTAGTTTTGGGACGTTACACATGTGATTAAGCTACTAATGGTTCAGGTATTAAAATTTTTTGTCAAAGGAACAAACATTCCCATTGAAAATTTTAGTCTTTACATGGGATCCCAAAATACAAGTTTGAATTTTTTTTACAACTCAAGGATTACAAAATAGGTCGACCTAAGTGGTGAAACAAGGTCCAACTCTAGTTCCCCTGCGATATCTCGGTTGTGGCGGTCAAGCAGACTGCATATGTACACATCGCCTCTAACACTCTCCAACTTATGGCTGACCAAGCTTCTCCTTACCCTTACCTACACCACATAGCACCCGTGAGCCAAAAGACTCAGCAAGAAAATATATTAACAGATTCAGATAAACTTAAGAAAATAAAAGCATGCTTAACTATAATAAGTGAAACCAAGCCAACACAATGTATAGGTAAGCGACCATAGGGTCACACAAGTGTGTATCACACTCCTATTTGTTCAAGTGGCATCCGAGCTGATCAAGTGCATAATACACTCCCAGGGTGGCCTAGCCATAATGGCCTGCACTCTGCGCACATAGTGCCAACCACAGCTTATAAGCCGAGTCTTTTAAACCCTTGACTTATAAGTCGAGCCTTGTAAACCCTCGACTTATAAGTCGAGTCTTTAAAACCCTCAACTTATAAGTCAAGCCTTTTAACCAAATATGCCCTTGACTAATAGCCCGAGCTTTTAATCAGATACAATAGACAGATCCTCGACATATAATCCACGCTTTCCATTCAGGAACGAGCATACATATAATACATTCATCATACACACAGATACAACACATTACAGTGTACTTAAATAGATATTCACAGGCATAATTATAATCATGCTCATCAGTTGGGTCCGGGCCCTTATCACATTTACATTTAACAGTTGGGCCAAGCCCTAATCACATATCTTATGCATCGGGTGCAATTTTCTTATCTTGATCCTCGTGCGAATAATGGAACGACTCCAAGCGCTAACCTTGACCCGAGCCTGGCAGAAACCCTAGTCACAACACAAATATTTGTTCATCAAGAATTAACCCCAAAACTTAAGTCCCGAACTAAACTATAACTCTTAAAACCATGATTCCCAGTTAACGGGGCACTAGAAATGTCCCCCAAACCCCCAAGCAGGCTCCCAAATCAGATTCCCGAGCCCTCGGGCCTAGCCCTAAAAACTCAGCATTTCAGGACCCCTGGCGCGGTCGTGCCCACAGTAATATTGGGACTTCTAGGTCATTGGCCCGGTCACGCCAACCCCTAGTGTGGTCGCGCCCCTCAACTCGAGCCCCCAAAATTAAACTCAATCTCACCCTTTCTGGGACACTAGCGCAGTCGTGCTACAACCTAGCGCGGTCGCGCCAGGTCACCAGAAACTCAAAAACGACCCAGAACACAAGTGTTCTTCCCCAAATCTGCACCCTTGCGATTTCTACAAGTCTAGACCCTAAATTTGACCAACCCGGATGTTTCTAACTGAATTCCAGCCACAAAAACACAATACTAAGCCTAAGCAACAAAACCCAATACTAAATAACCACAAAATACAACCAAACTTCCTTAAAATCTCCAAAATCAAACTTTAATTCAAAACACCATAAGGGAAAGGAAGGACACCAAAAATGGTCCTGAAATCCTTATCTCAACTATTTGATTCGAAATCTCCACCACTTGCTAATCTTTGCTAGCTCCTGATTACCCAAGGGAGCTTAAATTCTTCAAGCAAAATTTCCCCAATGACACAGTTGCTTCACTTGTTGCCTTAGCTTCAAAAATCCACACAAGAGCTAACCCAAGAGAAAGGAAAAAGGGTATAAACATGAGTGACCCAAAACCTTCAGCTAAGGTTACCCCTTACTCTAGATGTAAGGTGATTGACCATTTTACCCCTAGCTAAATCCTTGTCCCTTAACCAAAACAAAGGGCATTCTAGTCTTTTGGCATAATTCTCACTAATCTCAAATAATTCTATCAAACCAAATATTCAACAATTAATTCCCGCTACTCAATAATTCCTGGTAATTTACCAAATTACCAAAATACCCCTAAGCTCACCTCAAGCCGAGTATTTTACCCCGTTGTGACTTTTCCGCTAACTAGCTCCCTAGGATCGCCTCGTGCCAGGTAACTCAAATATATCCACATAATAATGTGGTCACGATTATAAATCACACATACTTACAATTATACCCCCAGCGAGTCAAAATTATGAAAACGCCCTTATAATAAGAAACGAGCACACATGCATATTTAATACACTTAAACATGCAAGCATAATCATATCAAAATAAAACTCACATAATAACATGCTCATAACACATAAGCACACAATTAACTCAATTATTGCCTCTCGGCCCCCTAATTCAGGCACTAAGCCATATTAGGAAAATTGGGGCGTTACAATTATTCCCTTCATACAGAAATTTCGTCCTCAAAATTTTACCTGAACAGCTTGGGATATTGATCCCGCATGTTTGACTCAAATTCCCAGGTTGCCTCATCGACCTTGCTGTTCCTCCATAATACCTTAACCAAAGGTATGGTTTTATTTCTCAGGACCTTGTCCTTCTTAGTCTAATATCTCGATTGGCTGCTCCTCAAAGGATAAGCCTGTCTGCAGCTCCAGATCCTCATAACTTAGTACATGAGCTTCATCAGATACATTGAGGTAACCAGAACTCACACTTCCTGAACTTCGCAAACAATCTATGCTATCTCAACCTCTGTAAGACCAACCTGAGATGTTGCTCATGCTCTTCCTCTGGCTGCGAATAAACTAAGATACCGTCGATAAAGACGATCACAAATCTATCAAGATAGTCCTTGAACACCCTGTTCATCAGATCCATGAAAGATGCTGGGGCATTACTCAAACCAAATGACATGAAGGGGAACTCGTAGTGCCCATATCTGGTATGGAAGATTGTCTTTGGTATGTCTTCCTTCTTGATCCTCAACTGGTGATAACTAGATCGAAGATCTATCTTCAAAAATACCATTTTACCCTGCAACTGATCAAATAGGTCATCTATCATTGGTAGAGGATACATGTTCTTAATGATCAACTTATTCAGTTCCCTGTAGTCTATGCACATCCTCAAAGAACCATTCCTATTTTTCACAAATAGGACTAGTGCACCCCATGGCGAGAAACTGGGTCTGATAAAACCTAAGTCTAACAACTCCTATAATTGTATTTTTAGCTCTTTCAACTTTGCTGGGGCCATTCTGTAAGGGGCCCTAGACACTGGCTCTGTCCCTAGTGCCAGCTCGATGACAATTCTGTCTCTCTGTGTGGTGGAAACCCTGGTAATTCCTCTGGAAACACATCTAGGAATTCACAGACTAATCTAGTCTCTTCTGGTCCCACTGGCACGACCTGAGTGGTATCCACCACACTGGCCAGGAATCCTATGCAACCTCCTCGCAATAGGTCCCTAGCCCTCAATGTTGAAATCATAGGTACACGGGGTCCATGCATAGTGCCAATGAATACAAAGGGGTCCTCACCCTCTAGCTCAAAGGTTACCATTTTTTTAGCAATCAATGGTTGTCCCATATCTAGCTAACCAGTCCATCCCCAAAATCATACCAAAGTCGGTCATAACCAACTCTATTAAGTCAACTAACAACTCTCTGCCGTCCACTGTCACTGGTAGTGATTCGAACCCCATAGCATAGTAATCACATGTCATACACAGTCTATCAATAAACCTACTAGAAACAAAAGGGTGTGTAGCACCAGAGTCAATCAGTACAGTATAAAAAGTGTCAGCACTAGAAAGCTGACTTGTCATTACTGAGGGTCTAGCCTCAGCCTCTGCCTACGTCATTGCGAACACTCGAGCTAGAGTCGAGATGTTTTCCTTTTTCAGCTCGTCTTTCTTCATTCTTGGGCAGTCTTTCTTGAGATGCCCCATGATTCCACGTAAAAAAGCAAGCCTTCGCCCGAAACTCCCCCAGATGATGTCTTCTACATGTGGCGCACTCTGGATATGTCCTTAAGTTCTCATTGCCACCCTGGTGGCCAATCTGTACACCTTGTGGCCTCCTATCAGGGCTGGAAGCCAAGGCAGTATCCAAGGTCTTCCTCTTCTAGTCATTAGGGCCTCTCCCCCTACCAAATCCTATAAAGGGAGATCCCATCCTCCCGGTATCCCTTCTGGCCACCTTCTCACGCCAGATCTTGTTCTTAGCGCCCTCTACAGTAAAGACTTTCTCTACTACCTGAGCGTATGTCATCACTCCATGTACTGTTGTAATTCTGACATCTCGGGCTATCATAGACTTCAGCCCCCTAAGGAATCTCTCCTTCCTGGTCACATCAGTGGGCACCAAGTCCATAACAAACTTGGCTAACCTATCAAAATTCAGGGCGTATTCTATTATTAACATATTTCCCTGAACTAGATTGCTGAATTCATCTGCCTTCACAGCTCTCACTATGTCATTATAATATTTCTCATTGAACACATCGATGAATTCTTCCCAGTTCATTGTGGTTACATCCCTAGTCTGGGACACCACCTCCCACCAGATTCGGGCATCCTCCCAAAACATGTACGTGGCACAAGCCACCCTTTCATTACCCACCACCCTCATAAAGTCTAGGATGGATGTGATCATGCTCATCCACAACTCTGCCTTGAGTGGATCTGGGCTACCCTAAAAAACTAGAGGTTGTTGATTCCTGAACCGTTCATATAACAACTCCCAACAGTTCTCTATCTCTATCTGCTGCTGTACGGCCAATACTGTAGCAGCAGTTGGGGCCACTGACGTAGCGTTCCCTACCAGAACCTATTGTTGCTTCAACCAGCGAATCTCTTCTTCCTATCTCTGCAACCTGGCTTGCTAGTTTTCAGGAGCTGGCGGAGGGTTTTGACCCTGGTCATTACTTCCAACCTGATTTTCAATGCCGTCTAGCTTATTCGATTGCCCTGGAAGCATACTTCCAAGTCTATCTGCAATCAATGACTCGGCTTATCAGGCAGTAATAACAATATTCCATGTCAACCCACAGTTCAAAACCGATCAAGTAAGCATTCACATGCATCGACAATGCTAATAAGCATCCCAATAGTTCACGCATATACGGTCATGCTAATAAACATGGAAATTCACATTCAACAATCATGCTAATAAGAAATTTGGTTCATGTTCATACTCAAACATGGTGCTCATAAGCACTTCCTAACATTTATAAACAAGTAACGATGCTAATAAGCATTTTCTGGCACTCATAGACAAATAGTGATGCTAATAAGCATTTCTTTAACATTGAACAATGATAATAAGCATTTCCTGGCATACTTGCACATATAGCAGCGCTAATAAGAGTTTCTAACATTTATGAGCGATAATGATGCTAATAAGCATTTCTACAGCATTTACAAGCCACAATTGCACTAATAAGCACATCTCTAACATGCATACAACAATCAAGGCCAAGCCCTATCAGAATAGCTCATGCTTCCTAATTAGACAGGCAGGTAAGGCATATATATTTAATTTAAGCAATTGCACATATAACTATATTAATAGTTACCAAGCTCTAAGTCGAAAGAAAATAGAGTAAATTACGGCTAAAATACTCAATATTTTTTAAATATTGTACTTTTATACCCAATCTTTTTTTCGGTGGTAAATATACTCAATATCTTCAAAATGTTGCACTTTTATACCAAAACTTTTCTTTTGGTGGTAAATATACTCATTATTTTTAAAATGTTGTACTTTTATACTTTTTTTTTTATTATTTTGAGAAATAATAAGAAAATGAAGGGAAAATATAGGTTTTTTTTAATTATATTTTAAATTTAAATTATTTTATTTTTCTTATTATTCTTCAAAATAACTATTTTAAATTAAAAATTAATAAATATTTTATTAAAATTAATAAAAAAAATTATTTTTCCATCAATTTAAAATATAAGTTTTTTTTTTTAAAAATAAAGTGAAGGAAAAATATAAGTTTTAATTATTTTGATTAATTTTAAAATCTTAAATGACTTTTTTTTTTTTATTTTGAGAAAGAATAAGGAAGTGAAAATAATTTATAATATAATTAAAATACTATATTTTTCGTTCACTTTCCTATTATTTCTCAAAATAATAATAAAAAAATAGGTACAAAAGTATAGCATTTTAAAAACATTGAGTATATTTACCGCAAAAAAAAAGTTTGGGTATAAAAGTACAACATTATGAAGATATTTGTACATATACCGCCGAAAAAAAATATTAGGTATAAAAGTGTGACATTTGAAAATATTAGGTATTTTAGCGGCAATTTACTCAAATGAAATATATGTCTAATAGCAAGAATAATAATAATATTATATTTTATAGCTATTTTATAATAGTATTATTTTAATATAAATATTCTCCCCTTAATCAAATATATTTATATATAGATATATTATGTAAAAAAAAATCAATATATAATATAAATTCAAATTATATAATATATATTGCAAACATTAAATATATAAATAATATATTAAATTGATATAAATTTGATATACTAAAAAAATATATATATAACTACTATGACAATATTGTGTTAAATCAATCACTTACATAAGAAAAAATACTAATGTTTGGATAAATCAATGTGAATGAATGTTACTTTATTTATATTTTAAAGGTATAACACCCACAATAGTTTGTAAACCATGTGGGACTATATTGAATTTTTTTTAATAATTAATTGTTTCTTTAAATAAAAAATTAGAAAAAATAACAAATTAGAGCAGGGACTATTAAAGATTTTTTAACTATTAATTAATTATTTCTTCAAATAAAAAAATAGAAAAAATAACAAATTAGAGCAAACAGAAGGTGAGGATGCCAACTCATCTCCTCAAAGCTCTCATTTATATAGATATTAGGTGCAGGAAACATGCAATGCACATTTGCTTAGTTTTATTTAGAAAAATTATTAATTATTTTTATTATATTTTTATGATTGTCATATAAATTTTAAATAAATAAATAATATTATATATGAAAGAATGACATAAAAATATTAAAAGAAAAATTAAACCAAAACATTGGCTATGGTTTTTCAATAATAATAATAATATGATAAACTTTTAGATCACAAACTATCATATTCAAGATATGAATACATTCATGATATTATTCAAATCACATTTCAACGATTGGAGAAAAAACTGTTTATTCTAGATAGAAGATAAATGTTAGTATGATTTCTTATGTAGTTAAACAGTCACACTATTTGTACACACACGACACTTATATATAATATATTTATAATATTTGTTATTATTTAATATTAGTATATATATTTGTATAAGTTAGATTAAAGTAACATGTTTTCTTTTTAAATATAAATGATAAATTTTCTAAATAAAAGTTAATATTATGTATTATATATTATTATAATAATGATATTTTATAACATTTGAAATTATATTAATATAATTATTAAATATATAGTCTTGTATTAAATATTTTTATAATATTTAAATTGATATTAAAATAATTATTAAATATTTATTCTATCATATTTTTAATTGATTTTAAAGGTATATTCTGTTAAATATTTGTAATATTTTGTTAAACTTAACAAAATTTTTTTATTAAAATCAGGAAAAATCGTTAAATACACTCTTTTTATATAGAAGAGAGAGATGTAAAAATATATATTACAAAAAGTAAATATATAAATAATATATTAAATATTGAAATAATTTGATGTTCCTAAAAAATATAACTGTTTTGTTAATATTGAGTTAAATCAATCACAGGAAAAACAATACTAATGTTGAGACAAATTAATGTAAATGAAGAGTACTTTATTTATAACCTAAATGTATAACATCCACAATGGTTTGTAAACCATGTGGGATTATAGTAATGTTTATAATTGTTAATTAAATATATATTTTTTAAAATAGATGGTAAATACAAAATTAGAAAATTTCATAAATTAGATAAAATAGAAGAATAGAAAGAGAGGGTGCCACATCATCTCTTCAAAGCTTTAATTTATATAGATATAAATATAGATTTTTATGTTATTTTTGGGTGTGTGACAATTTTTAGTTTTTTTATCATAATTTTGTTTGTAGTTTATAAGTTTTTTTTTATATAGTTTTTTGTTTAGTAAATAAATTGATAATTATTATTAATTAATCCAACATTGTATAATTGAAAAAAAATCAATTTGCAATAAAAATGGTATACTTTTAATGTTTTAGCTGATTATGAATTTTTGTTTATTTTTTTAATTACATCTTTAAGAGACATTCAAACTCATATCCCACAATATGATTAAAAAATGATACAATCTATTAGTTTTTTTTTAAAAAAAAAAAAACTCATATCCTAATTGGATCAAGTAAGAGGTGATAAGTTACGAGTTAGATGAAGTAAAAGATCTTGAATGGATTTTGGGCTCAAGCTTAATGTGTTAGAATTGTTGAACACTCAAGCAAACAAGCAACATGTAAGATCAATATTTAATCAAAATCCTAAGCATATTTTTTTTTGGTAAAAATCCTAAGCATATTACTATAAGTTCATCAATATAAAATCCTAAATAATGTTTCTATATAACTTTTTTTTATTTAAAGAGAATAAGAAGACGAACATCGAAAGATTTATCTTGAATCCATAGTTCGAATGTGTTATACCAATTTGTGGACGTGATGACGTGTCAAAAAATAGCAATGATCAAGATCCAAGCACTAGGCTCTAGTAGTCTGGCTCCAGGCACCAGGTTCAAGTTGCTAACTTCTTAGTTGCCCAGCTCTAGGTACTAGGTTCTGGTCGCTCACTCCAAGGCACCAGACCCCAGTCAATCTTCTAGTTGCCACTTGTGTCGATTGGCTAAGGAGGCATTGCGTAAGACCCATTTGTGATACTCCATGGTCACCCATATGTTGATCGCCCCCTCATGACCACAATCACTAACAAGGCTGGTCATTGGTCACCCCACCAAAATCTGATCGTTGGTTCCAGAGAATATAAGCACATAACTCATAGTCCTTCATAGACCTGAAAGCATATCTCTAGTCACCGTACTAAGACTGGTCGTAGAAGGGGGAGTTGTTGGAGTTTTAAGCCCTAATTAAAACTAAATTTCTTTGTAATCTCATTTTATTATCAATAAAAGAATATAAATCAATTTTTGACTTGGTCAATCACTTTGCTCACATGTTTTATTTTCATGATTATTTGTTTAATATAAACTTCTATTAAATCCCGAGCATATGGCAAATCATATTTACAGTGACGTAATCACAGTGGAATATAAATATGATTATATGTTCAAACATAAGTTAGTCCTAAGATTAGTCAGTGCACATGATTTACACTGACTTGCCAATCTACGATATGATTTACTTACACATTGTAGTGTTATGTTCTTTCCAGAACATTAGCAAAATAGATAAGATCGAATGTATTTGTTACATCAGACTGGACCAATACTGAAAGTAGATAACATAAGTAAATATATCATTATTATCTATTCTAGTCATATCATATAGTTTACTATAGGTCAATTCAATCTCAATTTTGAGTGGTTTTATTTTAACTGATTGTATTATTTGAGTTCTTTAACTTGTTCGTTACCAGCTTACCCTACGAACTAGCCCATACTTACATCTTGGGAACTCGGTAGTATAATTGAGTGTGAGTGTTAATCATAGATATGAACGTCTAGAGCTTCTGAAGAAGAAGTAAAACGATGGTTTCCTTTTAGTTTGGTTCAAGGTGCTAAATGATAGAGATCTCATTTCAGTAATTAATATTAGTTTACTGAAATATCGTGTACAAGGAACTAAGTGTTTTAAGGATAAAATGCAATGACGGGTAAAATGATATTTTAGTCCCATCTCATTGTAGACCGTCTATATAGGATTGAGTGACAATTATGGTTGTAACAATTGATAACTAATAACGTATATATATTGCTTATAGAGCGTTCTATGAATTCAAGAGTGTAATTTTGAATCTTTAGTGGAGTCACGAGGAATTAATAAGTTCTTAAATTTATTTGTTAAATTTATGATAACTTATTGGAGCTTGATTTCATAGGCCCATTGTAACGCCCTACTTCTTTAGAGCCGTTACCATGTGATTTATAAATGTACCATTAGCTCAATAACAGAGATGTTAGGTTAAAAGTGCGATTAAATGAAAATAAAACTCGTTTAACGACATTAATTGTAAGGATTTGGACATTAATTAAAATCATAAAAGTTTTACATTTGGGATCTCAAAACACTGTTTAGTAAATGTATTACAACTTAAAAATATAATTACGGTCGACCTAAGCGACAAAGCAATTCATTACAGTACATTTCTCAAAATAATCCTAGTCGTGGTAGTCAGTGTAATGCCCCAATTTCCTAATAAGGTTTAGGACCTTGATTAGGAGGCCAGGAGGGTCATAATTGCTTTATTATGCTATTTAATGATAATATGCATGTGTTAGGTGTATCAAATATGCATGTGAACCCATTTGTGATTAATTGGGTGATTTTCATATTTTGGCCATTTTGGGCATTTTTGGCATATATGTGAAATGGGCGTGGTGTTTTGTTATTATTTGGTTATGCCAGAGTTACCCAACACAAGACGATCCTAGGAGGTAAGCTAGTGGGAAAGTCACAACGGGGTTTAAGCTTGACTTGGAGTAAGTCAAGGGGTATTTAGAGCATTACCGGGTTATTGTGTAATGGGAATTAATATTTGGTGATAAATTGGGAGTTAGTAAGATCAGGGGGAAATTCTGGAAGTTTTGACTATAATGTCCCCGGGGGTGTTTTCGGGACCCCGAGCATTAGGTTTTATTGGAAGCTACTTAAGCTTGAAGTAACCTTTTAAGAAAATAAAAAGAACGTTATGTACGTTCTCTCTCCCTAAAAGTTCCCTTTTCGTCTCCCGATCGTGTTTTCAAAGATAACTTGAGTTCTAGGACTCGGAATCAAGCGAGGATTGAGGCATAGCGATCCTAAGGAGAATTAGAAGCTTATTAGCTAGAGGATTTAGTTGGGAACAACTCAATCGGAGGTAATTCAAGTTTAAGTTTTAAGTTTTTAAAAGTTTTTAAGCTTGAATTGGATTTTGTGAATCGTTGAGTTTTTTGTTCGTTTGAGCCTTAGGTTTTGGTGGTTTTGGACCATTGGGGAGTTTGGGAACTTTGATTTGATGATTTGGGAATGTTTAGACATGTTTTTGGGAGGTTTTAAAAGGTTAAAAACGAAGGAAAATGGCTGCTCCGAAGTTGGGCCGCGGCCCTAGTTCGATGAAGCTAGTGCAAGAATTTGTTCCTGCTAGGCGCTGCGACCATATGCATTGGGCGCCGCGGCCCTTGCTTCAGGTTGTGCTGGGGGCCGTGGCTCAAGGTTCCAGGGCTGCGGCTCAGGTAGGCTTTTGAGCCCGTTTGCGTGTTTTGACCCTGGGAACATGGTTTTAAGCCTCGGGATCATTCCTACTACCCGGATTAGTGAGGATTGATGTCTTGGGGGCTAAGTTTTAGTTCAAGGATTGGTTTTAGAACTTGAACTCATTGGGTCACCATTTGTGGTTGTGACTAGGTTATCACTAGAGGCTTGGAATCAGGATCGTGCTTGTGGCTCATTTGTTGGTAACCTGTGCTTGGACCTAAGGTAAGAAAATTGCACCCCATATGTGACATGCATGGTTATGTTTGATGCATGTTGAATGTCTAAATGAAAACATTGATAGCATAATGAATGCTTGGCAGTTTTGCCCATTTGCATATGATTATTATTGAGGCATGCTGGATGGTTAAGTGTGATGCATGTGATGCGCGAGAAACATGTGATTAGGGCATGCCATGAATGATGAATATGGGATTGGTCAGAGCTTGAGTCTTTGTGTTTGTGCATGATCATTATTATGCTCGCAACTGTTAGGTAAGCATGCTGAATGTTCTACTCTTGGATAAATGATATGTGATACATATTGATACATATTGATAGCATTACTTACTTGTGCATGGCTCTGACTAACTAGTCAGAATTGGCAAAGGTGTCAGTATCAACTGTGAAGTTGTGACTCACTAGTCAGGTTCGGCAGTGGTACTGGGCACTGGTCACATTGTGCTGACTCACTAGTTAGGACGGCCTTAGCGTGTTCCACGCAAGCCAACAAAGATTAGATCTAATTGACTTTTTGCATTGGATGACTCAAAGAGCATTAATGCCGGACAGACCTCAAGTTCAATGAATACTAAAAAGCGCTTGTCTAGCCAAGGGCTAGCCATTTAGAGCCAGGGCCAGCGAGCCCCGTGAATGTTATGTCACATGGCTATGGGCACCGGCCCCACAGTGACGTGCTTGTCAGTCACTCATCTGATAAGAGCCATTGCAGGAAAGCCCAGGTAACGGTGTCGTTACACGGCTATGGGCATTGAGGCCCTAGTGACTTGTTGGTCAGTCACTCAGTATGGTTTACCAGAACCTCAAGTGATATTCACTCATCTGATCAGAGCTATGAGCTCTGTATGATCATTTTGATCATCATATGCATGGCTATGGGCACCGGCCCCACAGTGACGTGCTTGTCAGTCACTTAGCATGGTTTACCAGAACCTCAAGTGTTGAGACACTCATCTGATTAGGATTGACTTGATAGTCCTCCAATCAGAAGGGAATGATTTCTTATCCTGGATACCCCAGCATTGTTTGAACTCATTTGCATGCTGAATAGAGCTATGGTTGCTAGGCATGCCAGATATGATTTGATATTATGATATGACTGTTTATGAGCATATGAGTTTTCTTGCTAGGCTTCGGCTCACGGGTGCTTTGTGGTGCAGGTAAAGGCAAAAGGAAGCTGGACCATCCTTGAGTTGGAGAGCTTAGGTGATGACGTGTACATATCCAGCTGCTCGACCAATACTTGGGCGAGGTTTGAAAGAGGAACTAGGGTTCAACCCTGTTTTGCCGCTTAGAACGGCCTGTTGTAAATATTTTCTTGTAATAAACTCTGAAATTATATTTTTGGGATCCCAATGTATACAGTAAATGTTCTAGTGAAACGTTATATCTTAACCAAAATGTTTAATCCCTAAACCACTAATCATACTTAGTTACACGTTTATGGACAAACGACTCGATCAGCGAGTTTAGCACTGTTTGCAACATGCACTGTAGCGTTCCCTGGAGTTGGGGCGTTACAGTCAGGTAGGCCGAACACGTACTCGTTGGTCCACGCTCTCCCTACTCATGGTTGTTCGACCTTTCTTTTGCCCTTACCTGCACCATAGAGCACCCGTGAGCCAAAGCCCAACAAGAAAACTCAATGAAAACAAAGCATAATCCAATCAAATAATAATAACACAAATAGTAAATAGACTAAATACATAGCGGCCTACGCTAACCTAGGTGCTTTACCAGGCCTTGGGTTCACGGTCTTCACCGAGCGGGTGGATATAACACCCTTGGAAGGTCTCGCCCTAGCGGTCTACACTCAGTGTGCTCAACGTCGATCCCGACCCCTTGCCGTACTTCTTGTTGTTATCAACCTTCGATGCTCCTGGCCTTCGCCATTCACGGTCGTCGTCGTTCTCGGCCATCGCCATTCTCGGCCGTCTCCGTTCTCGGCCGTCGCCGTTCTCAGCCTTCACCGTTCTCGGCCTTCGCCATTCCCGACCTTTATCGTTCATTCGTAAACATGCATAAAACAGCATAACATTCATAGATATTCACACATATATTAAACATAAACAACAGGACCACGCCCTGCAATACAAACAATAGGGCCATGCCCCGCTGTACGGGTACAACAATTTTCTTACCCATGTCCCGAGCTGATTGATTACTGCGATACCGAGCACAGTCCTCTAACCCGAGTTTTTTTGAAAATCTAGTTAGAATGCATTCATAACAACCATCCATCAAGCCCTAAACCAAATAAGAACTTTGGAATATTAATCTAGCCTCCGGGACCTTGAGTTCTACAAAACCGGGTAGTATAATCCTTCCCGAGCCTTAACGTTTGGGTTCTCGAGTTTAAAACCCTCAAATAGTCAAAATTTCACATTTGAGCCATGACCCAGCCGTTATGGGCCACGACACGCTCAAGTCAGAGGGCAAATCCCTCTCTGCAAAAGGACACGGGCCGCGATGCGCTATACCCTGTGCCGTGGCGCCTGGGCAAATTTCCGAGGACCCCAGTCCTCAATATTCAAGCGGGCCGTGACTCGAGCCTCAAACCTAGAATTCCCACCATTTCTTTGCGTTTTTCCGAGAGCCTAAACCCATAATTTACACTCCAAATACCATTTAAACCCAGAATTGAGTCTAGATTTCCTATCCTCACAACTTAAGCATCATAACCACCCTAGAAATGTTTCCATATCCTCATCAATGCTAAAAATCAAACTAAAGTTCATTCCCTCAGGAAAGCTTTTAGTTTAGCATAATTATACAGATTAGATTAAGTTTAGGCCCTTACCTCTGAGATATGTTCAACCTTGAGCTAATCCCCAAGCACAATAAGTCCAATCCTCCAATTCTTTAGCCTAGAATCCTCAAAGTTTCATCAAAACCTCAAAGCGCCATAGAGAGGGAGAGAGAACCTAGTAAGAGAGAGAGAGAGAGAGTGCTAAGAGTTCTATTTTCTTCTATTGTTTTCTTAGTTCTAGTGGTTTCTCATAGTTACTCAACCTACTCTAAACCATTCCTTAGTACAAAATGACCCAATTACCCCTAAGGTAAATCCTAAATCCTTGATATCGCCAAGGGCAATCCCGTAAATTGCCACATCCTGCTAAATCCTTGAATTTTCCTATAAATCCCCATTTAATCCTGACATGCCCAAATAATCGCTAAATTACTACCCGCTACCCGGTAAATCCCGAACACTGACCATGTTCACAAAATACCCCCAGGCTGCTCCCGAGCCGGGTATTCGACCCCGTTGTGACTATTTAGCTATTCCGCTCACTTGGACCGTCTCGGATTGTACATCACAAATATGTCACCACACTCTTGTGGTATCAAGCACAACATACAAATATATTGCATTTACGCCCTCAGCGGGCCAAAATTACAAATATGTCCCTAATAACCATATGGGACCCACATGCATATTTAATTCACCTAACACATGCATTTCTAATCATATAATCATTTAATTCACATATTAACATAATTAAATCAATTATTGCCCTCCCAACATGCTAATTAATGCCCTAAGCCCTATTAGAAAATTTGGGACGCTACAACTATCCCCTCCTTATAGAAATTTCGTCCTCAAAATTTACCTGAGTAACTCAGGATATCGATCCCGGATATCAGTCTCAAGATCCCAAGTCGCCTCTTCCACTTTACTGTTTCTCCACAACACTTTCATTAAGGTGATGGTCTTGTTCCGCAAGACTTTATCTTTTCGGTCTAGAATCTGAACCGGCTTATTCTCATAAGATAAATTTTGATCCAGCTCCAGGTTCCCATAACTCAGCACATGCGTAGAATCTGATACATACTTCTAGAACATGGATACATGAAATACATTGTGAACCCCTGATAGAGCTGAAGGCATCGCTATAACGTCCCAAATTTCCTAATAAGGCTTATGGCCTTGATTAGAAGGTCGGGATGGAAAATTATTGAATTATGTGACTATATGATATTTATGTGTATTAATGTGATTATGTGAGTCATATTATTATATGACTTGTTATGCATGTTTAGGTGATTATGTGGGCCCATTTCTGTTTAATTGGACAATTTTCATAATTTGGCCTGTTTTTGGTATATTTGGCATATATGTGATATATGTGTGGGACCACATTATTATGTGAGTATGTTTGGGTTACTCGGCATAGGACGATCCTAGGAAGCAAGCTAGTGGGAAATTCACAACGGGACCCATACTTGACTCGGAGTGAGTCAATGGGGTATTTTTGGTATTTAGCACATTACCAGGATATTGGGTAATGATAATGATTATTTGATAATAAATTGGAAGTTAGTGACATCAGGAGGGAATTATGAGAATTTTGACTATTTTACCCTGGGGGGCATTTTTGGGACCCCGAGCATTAGGATTTTCTTGAGGTTACTTAAGCTCGAAGTAACTTGTCAGAAATAAAAAGAACGCTCTCTCTCTCTCTCTCTCTCTCTCTTGTTCCCTTTTCAACACCCGTTCGCATTTTCAAAGGAAACTCGAGTTTTAGGACTCAGATTCAGGCAATGATCGAGGCATAGCAATTCTAGGGAAGATTAGAAGCTTATTAGCCAGAGGATTTAGTTGGGAAACGACTCAATCAGAGGTAATCCAAGTTTTTAAGTTTTTGAGTTTTTAAGCTTGAATTGGATTTTATGTTTTGATGAGTTTTTGGATGGTATGAGATTTGAGTTTTGATGGTTTTGGATCATTGAGATGTTTGGGAACTTTGATTTTGGGATTTGGAGATGTTTGGATAGGTTTTAGGAAGGTTTTTAAATGAAGAAAACGAAGGTTTTTGGATTGTTCGTGGTTGGGATTCGGCCCTGTTCTTGGGCGTCGTGGCCCAGGCTTGAAGAAGGAGGAGGTTCGCTAATGGGCAGTTAGGGCAGAGACACAAGGTAGGTGCGCTGCGGCGTGAGGCACAGGTAGAGAAGGGGCTCGTCCTCTATTTGAAGGCGGGCTGTGGCTCAGAGCTGGGGGGGGGGGGGGTGCGGCGCTTATGGGCAGTTTTTCCTAGATTTGGTTTTTAGTCGTGGGAGCTTAACTTTAAGGGCTTGGGATTAATCCTACTACCCAGTTGGGTAGGATTCAACGTCTCGGAGGCTAGGACTTGGTCCAGAAGTATTTATTTACTCGTTTTGATGGGACTTTATATTATGGTCATGACTAGGTTGTCGCTAGGGGCTTGGAAGAGGATCGTGCTTGAGGGGTTTTTATTGGTAACCTGTGCTTGGACCAAAGGTAAGAAAACTGCACCCAGTATGTGATGCATATGATACATGTGGTTATGGCATGGCATAAATGTTAAATATGGAATTGATCAAAGCTTGAGTCTCTATAATTGTGCATGATTATGCTTGTGATTATTGGTTAAGCATGTTGAATGCCTTATATCTAGATATTTGACATATGATATATGTCTGTTTGCATTATCTGATTGAGGAACTTATTAGTCAAGGAATGACAATGGTGTTTAGTATTGGTTGTAAAGTTCTGACTTATCAGTCATGATCATCAGTAGTACTGAGTACTGGTCGTATGAGTCAAGATCGACGTTAGCGTGTTTAACGTTGGCCAAAATGATTAGATCTAATCAACATGAGCATTAAATGCTTGACCGACCTATTGGTCAAAGAAAACTAAAGCGCTTGTCTAGTCTAAAGGCTAGTTACTCAGAGCCAGGGCTAAAAGGCTCAAGTGACTGAAACGTCACATGGCTTGGGGCGTAAAACCCCAGAGAGACTTATTAGTCATCTACCTTAGAGAGACTTATTAGTCATCTATTCAGAGAGACTTATTAGTCATCTACCTTAGAGAGACTTATTAGTCATCTACCTCAGAGAGACTTATTATTCATTTGCTCAAAGTTTAGGACTCCATAATCATTTGTCTGTACTTGCCTGCGTGCATGAATAGAGTTATTATTGCTAGGCATGCTTGTTATGATTTGGTGACACATTATTAACTGCTTATACGTATGCTTAAGTTTTCTTGTTGAGCCTCGGCTCACGGGTGCTATGTGGTGCAGGTAAAGGAAAAAGAAGTTGGACCATCTTTGATTTGGAGAGCTTAGGTGACGATGTGTACATATGCGGCTGCTCGACCACTACGGTCGAGGGTTTAAAGAGGAACTAAGGTTAAACCCTATTTTGTCGCTTAGGTCGGCTGGTTGTAAATCTTTTATTGTAATTAACCTTTAAAATATATTTTGGGATCCCAATGTATACAGTAAACGTTTTAGTGAAACATTGTATCTTTAACCAAAATTTTTAACCCTAAACCGTTAATCATATTTAGTTACACGATTATGGACAAATGACTCGTTTAGCGAGTTTAGCACTATTTGAAATACACAGCGTAACAGTCCCTAGGTAGTAGGCCATTACAATCGCTATCCTGTAGGCTACCTCTCCAACCCGTTCCAGAATCTCAAAGGGGCCAACAAACCTAGGGCTCAGCTTGCCCCTCACTCCAAATCGTTTCACCCTTTGCAAGGGAGAAACACATGATCCCCGACTTGAAACTCTACGCTCCTGCATCTCAAGTCTGAGTAACTCTTCTACTGAGTCTGGGAGGCGAGCATTCGAGCTCTAATCTTCTCAATCGCCTTATTGGTCCTCTGAACAGCCTTAGGACCTAAATACCTCCTCTCACCCGTCACATCCCAATAGATGGGTGATCTACACTTCCTCCCATATAACATCTCGTGCAGTGCCACTCCGATAGTTGCCTGATAACTATTATTATATGAAAACTCAATCAAAGAGAGATACTTACTCCAAGATCCCCCAAAATCCAGTACACTGGCTCACAATATATCCTCTAGTATCTTAATCGTCCTCTCAGACTGCCCATATGTCTGAGGATGATTGGCGGTACAAAACCTTAACTGTGTACCCATAGCCTTTTGTAGGCTCTCCCAAAACATGGAGGTGAAGGTGGGTGTAACATCCCAAATTTCCTAATAAGGCTTAGTGCCTGGATTAGGGGGCCGGGAGGCAATAATTGAATTATTATGTGAATTATACTATAATATAATCATGCTTGTATTTTAAGGATACTAAATATGTTCTTGTGTGATTGAGACCACATTATTATGTGGATATATTTGGGTTACTTGACGAGAGGCGGTCCCGATGAGCAAGTTAGCGGAAAAGTCACAACGGGGTCTAGATACCCGGTTCGGGGTATTTTGGTAATTTAGTACATTACCGAGAATTAGTGGGTAATGGGGATTTATTAGTAATTGTGTGAGAATATTGTGAGTAGCGGGAATTATAGGATGTAAATCGTGGTTAGCGGGATTTAAAGCAAAGGACAAGATTGCCCTTATGGATGTTTGAGGTATAAGCTTAAGAGCAAGGGGCAACTTAGTCTTTTCCACGCAAGTTTGGAATTTAGCTGGCTGGGATATACACAGAAAGTTAAGGAAATTTCAAGAAAAAGGGAATTCAGCAGCTCTTTCTCTCTTTCACGTTCTCTAGGTGCCATAGAATCTTGAGGAGGTTTTTTGGAAAATTCAATGAGTGAAGCTTGGGAATTAAGGTGCCAAACTTGGGGAAACTAGAGGTTTAGCTCAAGGGTTTCATCACAGTTGAGGTATGAACTCTGAACTGAAATTTGTTTGGTAAATTATGCTGAATAATTTAGAGTGAGGATGTCTATGCATGCTTGATAATTGAGAGGATGGGTTTGGTAAGTTTGATGAGCATTGGTGTGATAATTAGTTGAGTTCTATTGGTGAGAATGAATATATATGTTGTAGGATTTGAATTGGAGGTGTGGGTCGGATTTGGTTAAGCTTTGGCTGGGTTCGGTTGAGGAAAAAACCCAAAAATTCTAGGTTCGTGGTGATGAGCCGCGGCCTGCGAAGGGGATTTTAGGCCCGCAGGGCTCAGATGCAGGAGCGGGCCGCGTTGGTTTTCAGGGAGGCCGAGCCTCTAGAATCAGAGGCGGGCCGCGGCTCGGCTGTGAGGGGTTGCGGCTCTTAAGGGGAAAATTGACCTTAATGGGATTTTTGGGTTGGAAACTTAACCGTTTGGGCTCGAGATCGATCTTACTTCCTTGTTAAGTGGAATTCGATGTCCCGGAGGCTAAGAGTTGGTCTGGAAGTTGTTATTTACCTGTTATTGATGGGAACTTCCTTATCATGGTTGTGGCTAGGTTTTCGCTAAGGGCTTGAATCGGGGATCGTGCTCGGAGGATTGTCGCTAGTAACTTGCATATGGACCAAAGGTAAGAAAACTGCACCTGTTATGTGAATGCATGATTAGAGCTTAGTTAAGGTAATGAACATGATTATAATTGTGTTGAAAATGTCTGATTAGGTATGCTGTAAAGTGTATAATTATGATTATGCTTACGACTGTTGAGTGAATGTATTATAATGCATTGTGTGATTATCTGTTAAGTATGCTATATGAAACATGTAGCTGTCTGTTATGACTGTGAGGCTTAGTTTATAAACTGGGGCATCATTAGAATGTTAAATGGAAATCAACTTATTAGTTGGGAATATGATGGGCTTTGAGAGATTCTTAATGGTTGAAAATCCCAAGGCTTCAACTTATAAGTTGGAGGCACGTGGTGCCTTGACTTATAAGTCAAGGGCATAAGGAACTTAGTTTATGAACTAAGATTGGCATAATGCACGTGGAGTGCAGGCCACCATGGCTGGGCCACCCTGGGAGTGCGACATGCACTTGACTGGCTTGGATGCCAACAACTTGAAAGAAAGTGCGACATGCACTTGTGTGACTCTATGGTCTCCAATTGGGTTTAATGAATGCACGGGATTCAGTTATTACTGTTTGATGGTTATTTTATTCACTGAACTATTGATTAAGTTTTCTTGCTGAGTCTTCTGGCTCACAAGTGCTTTGTGGTGCAGGTAAAGGTAAAGAGAAGCTCAACCAGTCATGAGTCGGAGGGCATTAGCAGTGGTATGTACATATGCAGTCCGCTCGACCACCACGGCCGAGATGTTCAGAGGAACTAGGGGTAAACCCAGCTTTTGCCACTTAGGACGGCTTAATGTGTAATCTGAGTTTTATAACAGACTTTTAAACTAATGTTTTTGGGATCCCAGGTAAAGAACTTATCTTTAACTTAATGGAAATGTTTATGAAATGATCAAAAGTTTTTAGTACCCAAACCTTAGTGTTTAATCACATGTTTAGTCCAAATGACTTGTTAGTAAGTCCAGCACTGGTTTCAAAACACACCTGGTAATGGACCCTAATTAGCAGGGCGTTACAATGGGTCCCTGTCAGATACTATCAGCTTCAGAGCCCCATGTAGTCGCACAATTTCCTTTACATACAATTCAACATATTGCTCCACCGTATAAGTTCCCAAAATAACCCTACCCGTGGCAGCCAGGTGGGCCGAACATGTACCCGTCGCTCCACGCTCTCTGTACTCATGGTTGGTCGACCTTTCCTTTTCCCTTACTTGCACCATAGAGCATCTGTGAGCCGAAGCCCAACAAGAAAACTCAATGCAAACAAAGCATAATCCAATCCAATTATGATAGCACAAACGGTCAACAGACTAAACACATAGCAACCTACGCTGACCCAGGTGCTTTACCAGGCCCTGGGTTCACTGTCTTCACCGAGCAGGTGGATATAGCACCCTTGGAGGGTCTCACCCTAGCAACCTACACTTAGCGTGCTCAACACCAATCTCGGCCCCTTGCCATACTCGACTTTTTACTATTCCCAGCCTTCACCGTTTGCGGCCTTCATCGTTCATTCATAAACATTCATAACATAGCATAACATTCACATATATTCACACATATATTAAACATAAACAATAGGGCCACACCCTGCAATACAAACAATAGGGCCATGCCTCACTTTACGGGTACAACAGTATTCTTACCTATGTCTTGAGCAGATTGATTACTGCGATCCCGAGCACATTCCTCTAACCCGAGCTTTGTTGAAAACCTAGTCACAACGCATTCTTAACAACCATCAATCAACCCCTAAACCAACTAAGAACTTTGGAATATTAATCTAGCCTTTGGGACCTTGAATTCTACTAAACCGGGTAGTAGAATCCTTCCTGAGCCTTAACGATTGGGTTCCCAAGCTTAAAACCCTCAAACAATCAATATTTCAAATTTGAGTTGCAGCCTATCCCTTAAGGGCCATGATGCGCTCAAGTCAGAGGGCAAAGCCCTCTATGCAGAAGGACACGAGCCTGGGAAAATTTCCGAGGCCCCCAGGCCTCAATATTCAAGCGGGTCGTAGCGCCTGATGAATAGGGTCTCAACTCGAGCCTCAAACCCAGAATTCTCACCACTTCTCTACGTTTTCCCTGAGCCTAAACCCATAATTCACACTCCAAATGCAATTTAAACCCAGAATTGAGCCTAGATTTCCTATCCTCACAGCTTAAGCACCCTAACCACCCCATAAATGTTGCCATATCCTCATCAATGCTCAAAATCAAACTAAAATTCATTCCCTCATGCAAGCTTTTAGTTCAGCAAAATTATACAGAAAAGATTAAGTTTAGGCCCTTACCTCTGAGATATGTTCAACCTTGAGCTAATCCCTAAGCA
The DNA here is from genome assembly GCF_963169125.1 of Humulus lupulus. Taxonomy (NCBI): domain Eukaryota; kingdom Viridiplantae; phylum Streptophyta; class Magnoliopsida; order Rosales; family Cannabaceae; genus Humulus; species Humulus lupulus. The sequence continues at coordinate 231,220,442 of NC_084794.1, forward strand.
CAACAAGTCCAATCCTCCAATTCTTTAGCCTAGAATCCTCAAAGTTTCATCAAAACCTCCAAACACCATAGAGAGGGAGAGAAAACCTAGTAAGAGAGAGAGAGAGAGTGCTGAGAATTCTGTTTTCTTCTATTGTTTTCTTAGTTCTAGTGGTTTCTCATCAAAGTTACTCAACCTACTCTAAATCATTCCTTAGTACAAAATGACCCAATTACCCCTAAGGTAAATCCTTGATACCGCTAAGGGAAATCCTGTAAATTGCCACATCCTAATAAATCCTCGAATGTTCCTATAAATCTCCATTTAATCCTTACATACCCAGATAATCACTAAATTACTACCCTCTACCCGGTAAATCCTGAACACCAACCATGTTCACAAAATACCCCTAGGCTGCTCCCAAGTCGGGTATTCGATCCCGTTGTGACTATTTAGCTATTCCAATCCCTATGACTGTCTCAGATCGTACATCACAAACATGTCACCACACTCTTGTGGTATCAAGCACATCATACAAATATATTGCATTTACGCCTTCAACGGGCCAAAATTACAAATATGCTCCTAATTGGGCCCATATGCATATTTAATTCACCTAAACATGCATTTCTAATCACATAATCATTTAATTCACATATTAACACAATTAAATCAATTAATCCAACATAATGTAGACGTGCCTATATTAGAGGGATGTGCTTAGGTAAAGTGTAGGCATTTATATCTTCATATTAATCTTCTATTTGTTGTACAAACTGAATTGATTATATATCATGTTATGTTTGTGGAGATTGATGCTCAAATTAAGATGGTTCTCAACCTCCAACCACCTCTATCTTACAAAGTTTCTATTTATTTTAAAATTTAAATTTTATTGTGTTGAGCTGGAGGTACTTATTCCTATATAGGTAATAAAGCTCTCTGCTTCATAGTTTCTTAAACCATCTTCAATGTAAATTTTGTGTCAAATTTAGCACAAAAAATGAATTAATGTTATATTTGACCTAATATTTGCAATTGTGTTTCAATGCACAAGATGCAAATTAATAATAAAAAAAGTCAATAATTCTTTTAATATTTATTGAGAACATACACAAATTTTTTTTTTAAATCCAAGAAATAAATAAATAAAAAATGATATATCGTTGGTCATTAATTGTCAACAACTAAATTATAATAATTAGTGACAATATGGTAAATAAAAAAATAGCATTTATTGATGTGCCAAATTTAACTCATGCTATATTTTCTGCTAAATTTGGCACAACTTTTAGTATGTGCCAAATTTGGCACACTTTTTGCAACACCATTGGAGATATACTTTTTGTAAGATGTACTAAATATAGCAATGCACCACATTTTTGACACTTCATTAGAAATGTTTTTATACTTTTCGTTACTTTACCTATTAAATAGTTTATATATTTGGGTAAATTTGATGTGAGAGCTTCACTTTAAGCCCAAGGGATAGGGGCATTTTTTTTGGTAGTGTTAATTTGACAGGTGTCCCACTTTTGGGTGTTTTGTATGGGTGCATTCAGGGAATTACTTCTATTTAATATGAGTACTCTTTTATTTAATAATTTGAATCCCCTATATTCATGTAGGGAGAGATGCCACTCTTACTATGTCTTTTGGTATTTGAAAATGAAGAAAAGAGGTTGTTTGGGATTATGTCGTATATGGTATTATAATAAATGTTTTATAACATATTTTTATATAATAATATATTTTGTATTGATTTTTACTAAAATATTATATATTTATATGTAAACATAATACAATATAAAAACACTTTATATAATACAATACAACTTAATATGGGGCCACAAATGCGCATTCTTATTATTTGGGTGGTAATTCCTTTGTATGTGTGGCTGTTCTTCTTCTTCACAGTGATATTTTGCTTTTGCAATCTTCAATAACTGAAGCCCCTATCTTCGACTTGCCTTCCCACACATTTCGTCTTCACAAAAATGTAGATTTGGTAATATATAGTAAGTTAAAGCTCCTCCTCTTCCTGAAAGCTATCCTTTTTATTTAGGAATTGTTCTTCTCTATTAACCCTAAATTGTTTCTGATTTTCAATTTATGTTTTTGCTCGCAAGTTTCAACTAAGGTGGTATAATCAGGTGTTTATTTTTCTGCTCTTCCTTTATCATTTTCTTATTTATTAATGTTCTTCCTGAACGAGAATTTTCTCAGTTCTAATGTTGCTGGATTTTTAATTGTAGTGCCTTCAAAATAGATAAAATGAATTTCTCTTAGTTTATTTTCATTTTTTATTTATTCAAAAATGCTTTTAATAAGACATCTTCCATTGTCTCTCTTTAACGTTGTTGTGTATATGTGTGAATATCTCTTTATATAGAAAGTCTATAGATAAATTTTTTTTTTTTTTGTTTTAATCATTTTTTTTTGTTAATTTTAAAAGGATATTCTAAATATTTAACATAATATATCTTTAAAATTAATTAGAAATAGATATTTATTAATTATATTATTATAAATTCAAATTTTATAAAATATCATTATTATAATAATATTTAATATAAGACTACATATTTAATAATTATATTAATATAAATTCAAATTCAAATTCAAATGTTATAAAATATCATTATTATAATAATAGATAATACAAGAATATATATTTAATAATTATATTAATATAAATTTAAATATTATAAAATATTATTATGATAATAATGTATAATATATAATCTTAATTTTTCACTAATTATATTAATATGAATTCAAATATTATAAAACATTATTATAATAATATTTAATACTAGATATTTAATAATTATATTAATATAAATTTAAATATTATAAAATATCATTATTACAATAATATATAATACATAATTTTAATTTTTGTTAAGAAAATTATCATTTATATTTCAAAAAATATAACATGTTATTTTTTATTTAATATAACTTATATAAATATATATATTTATGTTGAATAATAATAAATATTATAAATATATTATATATGTGTGTATATAAATAATATGATTGTCTAATTATATAAGAAATTAGAATAACATTTATCTTCTATCAAGAATAAACAAGATTATTCTCCAACTATTAAAATGTATTTTGAATAATATCATGAATATTTTGTACCTTAAATATAGTAGTTTGTGATTAAATGATTATCATATTATGTATATTTTATAAAAAAACCCATAAATAATGTTTTGGTTTAATTTTTCTAGTAATATGTTTATGTAATTCTTTTACATATAATATTGTTTATTTATTTAAAATTTATATGATAATTATACAAATTTAATAAAAATAATTAAAAAAAATTATAGATAAAACTAAGCAAACGTTCCCACGTTGCTTGTATCTAGTAATATATATGGTTGATAGTCTTTTTCGCTATCAACTAAATATGAGAGTATAAAGAATATAAGATAAAAGAACACAAGAGTTTTACGTGATTTAGGCTATAAAAGAGTTATAGTCTACGAGTTTATGATATTTAGTGAGCTTGAAGCTTGTTTTAGCAAGCTTCAATGGTGGTTCTCATGCAACATATATATTGCATTGAGTTATAGAGTTTTTCTCTCTAAAAATTCGAACCCCTTACAACAAGATACACCAGCCCTATTTATAGAGTCTGGGGTCATTAATGCTAATCATCTATTATTAATACAAATTCCCCCATCTAGGGGTATTAATGCTGAATTAATACAAAAAGGGTTGCACTAAATAAAGACTATGACACATGCGGATTGTACGGGGCCCATTGCAGAAAATCACGTACCAACTTTATGGGGAACATACCTCTGACTGTTAGGGTGCGACGCACATTTGCTTGTATCAGGCAGCTTTATGGGAAATGTCGATTGTCGATGGTACGAACTCGACACCACTAATCGAGGCTCACCAAAAGTTGTCAGATGATCCTGTAGTGACCCACACCTGTATTGATTGGCACCTGGCATCAACTCCAGGTCTGATGACCAAAATCTGGGACCTGAGGAATGGGCGAGTGAAGAGGATCTCTCAGGATGTGACCTCACCTGGAGACATCCTCCCCTCGAGGATAGGCCTCGAGGCGTGGCCTCACTAAGAGACATCCATGACTTGGAGATTGGCTCGAGATGTGGCCTCACTTGGAGACATCCTTGCCTCGAGGGAAGACCTCGGGGCCTGGCCTTACTCGGAGACATCCACGACTTGGCCGGACTTGATTTTATGGAAGAGCTCACACTCCGAGAACTTCATGACTTGTCGCTAATTACTCCTAATTGCCACGTGTCGGGTGACGAAAACACAGACAACATATATATATATATTTATTGTGTTGTTGTTAGGAAACTAAAAGTATGAAATGTTCCACCAGAAAGCTAAACAAGAGAATTCATTTTATAAGAAGCATCACTTGCATCTTGAACTTAACCAGAAACATCACTTGGACCCGGATTATGTAGCTGAGTTAAAGTGTCCAACCTATATATTCATCCAAACTCAATCCATAAGACAACTATATGATCCTATAGTAGCCATTTTAGCATTTATCTCTTCATTTATTTGAAGAGAAACAAATATTTTGATTTATTCTGCAGAGTTTAATTTTCTTTATCCCCGACAGCTACATTATTAAAATAAATCAATTAAGAAAACTAAATATTAGATAAAAATATTTAGATTCTGCACAAATTAATGTAAATGAAGTTCTCCCCTGCATATTTAAGATATTGTTCATAAAACACATAATTAAATTTTGGGATATTGGCGGCATAAATACTTAAGTTCATGCTTCTGTTGTACTTAAATACTTAACTTATTTTTTTGATGGCATTAATACCTAACGTTTACTTTTTGTTGCAACCGTTATTTTTTTTCCATTAACATGCAAATACCAAACTTTTTAATGAGGGATATTGGTGGCATAAATACATAAGTTTATGTAATTGGTGCACTTAAATACCTAACTTTTAATATTTGTACCATAAATAATAAATTTTATTTTTTAAAACTATACATTTTTTCATTATTTCTGCTACAAAAATTAAAAGTTGGGTATTTAAGTGCAATGTTTACATATAAAAATTATGTATTTATGCCGTCAATATCTATATTTAAAAAGTTTGGTATTTCCTACTTAATAGTAAAAAGTAACGGTTGCAACAAAAAAATAAATATTAGATATTTATGCTGTCAAAAAAATAAGTTAGGTATTTAAGTACAATAAAGAAACAAGAACTTAGGTATTTATGCTGTGAATATCCTTTAAAGTTTAAATAAAAAAAAAAAAAAATTTACACATTAAAGAATGAGTGTTTCACACATTAATTGGTTTGTAAGAAGAAAGATGGAATCTAAATTGCTATAAATTTTTTAAAAAAAGTTGCAAATAAAAGTATAAATTAGAATTGTGCTAGAGACTACAAATATTAAAAGCAGGGGAATGAGATGATGTCGATGAGAATAATCTTGCGCATATAGTCTGACATAATTTGTATTTATTGCTTGTAAAGATCCAAAGATTGGGTTGGTGTAGTGCACCGAAAATATGCACATGATGTGCTCTAATTTTTAAAATAGTGGGTCCCAGTTTTAATAAATGTGATTGATTAGACTAAATTATTACATCACTGTGTGTAATGTGTAAATGTATATTTTGAGTGCACATATCATTATTCTTTTACAGAGAGTAATAATATGTGCATCCAAAATATGCAACTAAATATTACACATAGTAACGTGTCACTGTTTTTTAAAACAGTGGTCCCAGTTTTAATAAATGTGATTAGCTATACTAAACTGACACATCACTATATGTAATATTTAGGTACACATATCATTCCTATTTTACAAATTTCGTTTTATATATTGAGAGTTGCAGGTGTACATGGCTGTAAATGTGAGAAGGTAATGATGAAACTATGAATTATTTATAACTTATGAAACTTTATATTCACATTATGGTTGTACGATTATTTGTTCCAATGGCGCGTCTAAGTATAGTGAAACGATGAATGTCATAAGTGCTATGTTGATGATTTCAGTGTTTCAATTGTTTGATTTAAATTTGTTATTTGTTTGTGAATTTCGTCAGTGATGTGGCAAAGGAGAAAAGGCAGGTATAATTTCTACCATATTATATAGTTGATTCAATGACTTTTATGATGATTTAGTATGTATTAAAAATGAGAGATTTAAGATTTTTTTTTTGTTTTATAATTTTAGTGGTTTGAATAATCAATTTATTATGTTCAAAGTTATTTTTTTTTGTTAGTGACATGTTGATAGGATGGAAAGGACTTTGAAATTCATATTGCAAACTGTTTGTAGCTTGCATGCTTGCACGAATAAGATGAAGGAGGATGTTCGCAAAATACAACAAGACGTTCATATTTTAGCAAAGGATGGTAAAAGGCGAGAGAAAGATGGTAAAATACTTCAACATTTATATAGGTGATTGTGAGGGGGTAGGAGAAGGTTGTGTGTATGTAGGGAAGAGCAAAGCGTTTGGTGAAAAGACGATGTCTTCACTTGAGCTACGGACTTGGGAAAATCTTCTGATGAAATAGGAGGAAAGGTTATACCAGAGAAGGTTATTGGTGGAGCATCTGATTTAAATGTACTCACTTCTTCATCTAGTAGAGGAGGTTTGAGATGTCGTAGTGGAAATGCTAGCAGTGTTAAATTGGACTCTGATAAAGTTGATAGCAGTGGACGCAGGAGTTGTTTTACCTTTGATGATGTTAATGTCAGTTTTTAGATCCTGTATTTGTTTGGAAAAAATTATGCATCTTGTTCTGTCTGTGTTACAATCTGTTTTATCTCAATATTATGAGTTGTTAATATTGAATTGACGAGTTAGTTGTTTTCTCCAGCTGGCAGTTCACACGTGACTATGTGATGTCACATGCTCTTGTCATTCTTTCTATAAATAAAATATTGAGCAGAACATAATAAAAAAAATCTGAGAGAAAAACCTTAGATCTCGATTCTTAGTCTTAGCTTTTTGTTGCAGGTGCAAGTGAAAAAGTTGAAGAAGAAGCTGAAGATCTCTGCCGGGCTTTTAAAGATCAGAAGAGAAGCAAAAGCTTATATCAGACAACAACTGAAGGGATTTCAGCTAGGTCTTTGAAGGGAGTTCAAAGAGTGTGCTCTATCGAAGTTTTGCTTTTAGAATTGTTCTTTCACTGATTCTTTTATATTTCTTGATTTTGTTGTACAATCAGAATATATACTTTACTTTAGAATGTACAAAGTTTTTGTTAACATTTCTTGAATACTTTCAGATCTATACTAAACTTTCTTGAATGTTTGAAATTGATGTTACTTTGTTTTATTGCTTACATTCATAGATATTAAGATTGTTTCATTTCCACAAGTAACTTGAAATTTTCATTAGACTAGCAAATCCATCTTTAGATTGGTATCAGAGCATGGTTTCTAAAGATCGAACTCTATCTGTTTGAAATTTTGTTTGGGTTTATTCGCTTTAGTGAATTTTTTTGTGGATCTGTATTTTTGGTTGATTCGTGATCTATCAATCCTCTGTCTTGTTGTATCTGGGTGTTTGTTTTTGTTGTGTATAGATTCAAATGGATATGTTCATAAAAGGGGGATCTACTTCTAGACCTCCGATGCTAGAAGGATCAAATTATCCATACTGGAAGACCAAGATGAGGACATTTATGAGAGCTATAGATGAAAGAGTATGGATGGCAGTGGTGAATGGATGGAAAGCCCCAAGTGTTACTGAAAATCGAGTTGAAATTGTCAAGCCTATGAGTGAAAGGTCTTAAACTGAGATTGAGAAGGCTAATTTTAACTCCAAAGATCTTCATGCTATCTTCAATGCCATCTCTACAAACCAGATGAAAGTCATAGCCAACTGTGAAATTCCTAAAGATGCTTGGGAAAAATTGAAGACAAAGAATGAAGGGGCTCAAGCTGTCAAGAAAGCAAGATTAAGGGCTCTGGCTACACAGTTCGAGAACTTGAATATGGAGGATGGAGTGACAGTAGCAGATTTTCATGCCAAATTGTGTGATATCTCAAACGAGTCCTATGCTCTTGGAAAGACTTACTCCAATACAAAGTTGGTCAGGAAGGTTCTTGCTGTCTTGCCAAGAGCTTTTAAAGCCAAAGTTACCTCTATTGAAGGGGTTCATGATGTAGAGGAACTGGATCTTGATGAGCTAATAGGTTCTTTACAAAACTATGAGATGACCTTAAAAAGGTGGGGCAAAGAGAAAAAAGAAAAGGAAAAGGATAAGGGAACCAACAGCCTTGCATTTTTTCACAAAGAAGATGTGGAGAAGTGTGATATATCAGAATGTATGACTGAAGATAAGGTGGCTTTTCTTACAAAAAAGCTATGCAAAGTTCCTAAAAAAGAACATGAGAAGAGGTAACCTTGGTGGAAAAGAGAATGCCTTCAAGAAGAATGTGCCCTTTAATCAAAGATCTATGATTCCTTAAGAAAAGAAAAGTAGAGGAATACAGTGTCAAGAGTGTGAAGGTTTTGGTCACATTCAAGCTAAGTGTGCCAATACTTTAAAGAAGAAGAAGGCTATGGATGTAACTTGGAGTGACAGTGATGAGGATAAAGATGAAACTTGCAGTGAATACTCAGATAAAGATAAATGTGTGGTTGCTTTTATGGCTTCATCTAATCAAAAAGATGAAAGTAAGAATGAAGAGACTGGTGAATCTGATACAGAAAGCCTGGATCAACAAACTGCGTATGAACATATGTATGAGCAATTGGTAAGTATGATCAAGAAAGTAAAGAAAGTCGAAGGAAGAAATCAGGAATTAATTCTTGTTAACAAAAACCTTGAGGGAAAAGTAAAAAGGCTATTAAAGGAAGTCGATGATAAGAGTGTTCAGTTGCAGGCCTTAAAATTTGAAGTTTTGAAAGTTAAAAAACCAAGAGATGAATCTGGAATGGAAGGGTCTCGAAACAAGGTAAGGCTATTAAACAAAAATGGAAAGGACACTCTTATTGATGGTCTCTCTACTTCCAAAGGTTTTCATTCAAATACAGTTCAATATGTAAATTTTCAGTTTCAAGAAGATGAATCCTGGAGTAGGCCAACTAGTTTAAAAAATTCGACTAGTGGAAGGTTTGTCCCAGTCTATCATTTATGCAATAAGCGTGGTCATATACGCCCAAAGTGCTTCAAGTTGCAATCTTATCTTCAAAAGTTCGTAGACAGAAATGAGGGATTGAAGTCTTCCGAGAAGAGTGACTTTGTCCCTTTTGACATTTGTCCTAAAGAAAGTTCAGAGGATTCAAAAGCATGTGTGGCTCATATCTCAATATCTGCATTTAAGGACAATCAGTGGTATTTTGATAGTGGTTGTTCACGTTATATGACTGGAAACCAACACTTGTTGATCAACTACCAAAAAAGGATTGAAGGCGTTGTAACTTTTGGTGATGGGAACGAAGGAGCTATACAAGGAATAGGTGAACTTGTTCTGAAGAATCTTCCATCTCTAAAGGATGTTCTGTATGTTGAGGGGTTGAAAGAGAACTTGATTAGTATAAGTCAGCTGTGTGACTCAAGATATTTGGTAAATTTTTCTAACAGTTGTTGTTCTATTGTTTCGTCTGATGGAAATACAGTCTTGACAGGGAAAATATCCAATGACAACTGCTATAAGCTGGATAGTGAAGTTCTGTGTCATAGAATTATACTTGAAAAATCACAGTTATGGCATCATAGAATGGGTCATTTAAACTACAGAGATCTCCAGAAACTGATCAAGCTCAAGGCAGTTAGGGGGGTTCCAGAATGTAAAGTTAGTTGAGAAAAGGTTTGTGGACCATGTCAGTTAGGGAAACAAACTAGAGCAACTCATCATATAGTTAAGTTTTTGTAGACTTCACAAGTTTTAGAACTTTTGCATGTGGACTTGATGGGACCCATGCAGATTGAGAGCATAAGTGGGAAAAGATATGTAATGGTCTGTGTAGATGACTATTCCAGATACTCATGGGTAAATTTTATCAGAGAAAAGTCTAATACTTTTGAAGTATTTTCTGCCTTTGTTCATAAACTCCAAAATATTATGAAAGTCTACAGGGTGAGGAGTGATCACAGAAAATAATTTGAGAATAGTCTTTTTGCTGAATTTTGTGATCATCTCGGTATAGCTCATGAGTTCTCTGCTCCTAAAACGCCTCAACAGAATGGTGTAGTTGAGAGACAAAACAAGATTCTTCAGGAAATGGCTTAGGTTATGTTAAGTGGAAAGAAGATTTCCACTCGTTTTTGGGCAGAAGCTGCGAATACAGCTTGTTATATTAGCAACCGAGTTCATCTAAGATCAGGAACAACTTAGACAGCTTATGAAATTTGGAAGGGTAAGACACCAAATCTAGCTCACTTTCATATTTTTGGATGTAAGTGCTATATTCTGAATGATAGAGAACATCTGACCAAATTTGAGCCTAGAAGTGATGAAGGAATGTTTCTAGGTTATGCAGTAAACAGTAGAGCCTATCGAGTTTTCAACAAGCGCACTCATACAGTCATGGAATCTGTAAATGTGAGATTTGATGAATCGAAGGATAAAGATGAGACTAGTGAAGATGATGATCCTCTTGTTCTATCTGTTCCTCCAGTTTTTCTCACTAAGCCTGTCATTGAAGAAGATCAGTCCCATTCTCAGTCTGTTGAGACATCTCTGTCAGATCAATCTAATGATTTTGTGGATGAATCTTCTCCCAAGTCTGACCTAGAAGAGACTAATAGTTCCAATCTAGGCGTACCAACTCATGCTAGATTATATAAAAATGGTCCACCTTCATGGATTCCAAAAGCTCATCCTTCAACAGTGATTATTGGCAATCCAGCTGACCGCATGGTGACTAGGCGAAAGGCAGCAAATGAAATAAGTCACTCATTGGTAATCTGTCCTTGATAGAGCCAAAAAATGCTAAGGAGGCCTTGTTAGATGAGCAATTGATTGGTGCAATGCAGGAAGAGCTGGAACAATTTAAGAGAAATGATGTTTGGGATGGTTCCTAGGCCTGAATAATCAAATATAGTTGGGACTAAGTGGATTTTTAAAAACAAGTCAGAAGAGTTTGGTAATGTCACTAGAAATAAGGCTCGTCTAATAGCTCAAGGATATAATCAGGTGGAGGGTATTGATTTTCAAGAAACGTTTGCTCCAATAGCTCGACTTGAATCTATTCGTATGCTTCTTGCTATTGCGTGTCAACTGAAAATGAAGCTTCATCAAATGGACGTTAAAAGTGCCTTTTTGAATGGAATTCTTCACGAAGAAGTGTTTGTGGAGCAACCAATGGGCTTTACAGATCCTCATTTTCCAGATCATGTCTACAAATTGAAAAATGCATTATATGGTCTAAAACAGGCACCAAGAGCTTGGTATGACAGGTTAACCTCTTTTCTTCTCAGCAATGGATTTGTCAGGGGAAATGCAGATCAAACTCTCTTTATCAAACATATGAATCCAGGTATATTTGTAGCTCAAATTTATGTAGATGAGATCATTTTCAGATCCACTTGCCCTGATGCTATAAATAATTTTGTTGATTTAATGTAGTCTGAATTTGAGATGAGCATGATATGCGACCTTTCGTTTTTCCTAGGGTTGCAGATCAAACAGTTATCAACTGGAATCTTTATTTCCCAGTCTAAATATACTCTTAACATGCTTAAAAAATTTGTTCTTGATAATTCTAAGCATGCTAGAACTCCTATAGGCACAACCTCTAAACTTACTAAAGACATGTCAGGCAAACCTATAGATCCAACACTATTTCATAGTATGATAAGGAGTCTTCTTTATCTAACTGCTAGTAGACCATATATTTGTTTTAGTGTCAAATTGTGTGTTAGGTATCAGTCCTCCCCTAATGAGTCTCATCTTATAACTGTTGAGAGGGTTATGAAATATGTGGCTGGTACAGCTAAGTTTGGTCTATGGTATACAAATGATTTTAATGTGTCATTAGTAGGATATAGTGACTTGGATTGGGCTGAAAATTTAGATGATAGGAAGAGTACATCTGGAGGGTGTTTTTATCTGGGAAATAACTGTGTATCCTAGCACAGCAAGAAACAAAATTCTATTTCTCTTTCCACTACCGAAGCCGAATATATTGCAGCAGGAAGTTGTTGCACTCAATTACTTTGGATGAATAAGATGCTTACTGATTATGGTTTCCCTCAAAAATCTTTACTCATGTATTGTGATAATACCAATGCTATTAATATTTCAAAAAAATCATGTGCAACATTCTAGGACTAAACATATTGACATTTAGTACCATTTTATTCAAGAGTTGGTAGAATCAAAATTAATTGTGTTATCTCATGTGTCTTCTGAAGTTCAATATGCAGATTTGTTTACCAAAGCTTTGAACTCTCAGACCTTTGTTTTACGTAAATGCATTGGAGTTTGCTCTATTTGATTTTTTGGGTCAAGTTTCAGTTTTGTTGTTGTTTTGTCTAGAACACTCTTATTTCATTATTTTCCAAGAATGTGTGTTCGTTTGAACCTTTATTTTTCTCAGTTAAAAATGCTATACCTTGTTAGGTGTAATGGGAAGAGCTTTCTCTTATTGATTTTACTTTTGAGTAGTTTTCTCCTTCTTCATTAGTATTTTCTACATTAGAGAAGACGGCTACATCCCTGGTCAAGAGTGAAAGCCATAGTTGTATTTTTTTTTAAACTTTTAATAAAATGATAAAAAATTAAAAAATAATAATAAATATAAAAAAATTGAGCGATTTTTTTGAGAGAGTGAGTTAGTTGACTCACATGAGGTCACTTTTGCACACACTCATGGAAAATACTAGTTCAACATCTTGTTGAAAATATTTGTTATGAGTAGTTTTGTTCTAGTCACCTTCATTTTTTTATTATTCACTCTCTCTTATTTGTTTTTATGAGCTCTCTGGTGTTTCATTTTTTTCCTCATTTGGTCTGACATATTTTTTTTGGTCTTTTTGTCATATCTCATAATCTCATTGATATATCATGCTTGGTTTGTGTCTATTCACTTTTTCTATCTTGTTTTGGGCCGAGCATTTTATTAGTCTGTTGGTGCATAGTGATTTTTTGGTTTATTTTAATTTTTTTTGAGGGTATTGTGTTTACATATATACATACTGTTCTCGGGGCTTCTTATTCATCTTTTTCTTGAGTTCAACCCTAGCCTTTTCAGTTCAATGGCTTCTGACAATGTGGACTATTCTCAAAATTCCCTTGCTTCTCTTGCTAAGTCATCATTGGGTTCTCTGACTATCTCTTTGCCTCCTATGCCAGTGATTGCCTCTGTTGTCGTTCCAGGTGAGACAACTTCCATTGTTCCATCTTCAGGTATTCAGTCCGACTCTGTTCTCCCTAATATTCCTCTAGTTTATTATGATGTTGTGCATGTTGAATCTGTTGTTGTGCCTATTGTATCTGTGCGTAAAAACATTAAATCTGTAGCCAGAAAACCCTCTTCTAAACCCTTACTTCCCAGGCGTTCTACTCAGTCTCAGTCGAAAACCCCTGACTGTGCGTCTCCATCTCCTTCCTCGTCTGTCCCTTCTCAGCCTTCATCGTCCAAAGTGTCTTCCAAAAAGCGATCTTTAGGTTCTGAGTCCCCTATCCCTCCGAAAAAACATAAGCCTTATTCCAACTCTCCTCCTCCTTCTCTTGTAGTCAAGAAAGAAAAAATGTGTTTCTCCTGTGGTTCAAAAGAAGAAACCTGTTTCTCCTATGGTCAAAAAGAAAAAATCTATATTGCACAAGTCTCCTGATCCTTCCAAAGAAACTTCTGGTCGTTCTCGTGTTCTAGCTCCCATTGGTGGTGTTTCTGACCTTCCTCCTTTGATGTTCTTTTTAAATTCTCGTAAGTTTCAAAAATAAAAATATTGTATGTCTTTTCGACCTTTAAATGTGGAGTCCAATGTGTTCTTAGATGATTTTCCTAGGTTCAAAGAGTCTATGGTCTCTAGGGGTTGGGTTAATTCGGTCTCTAATATGCTCATGCCATCTCAAAATCTTGTTAGGGAAATTTATTCTAATATTGAAAAACATCTTTTAGAAACATCTAATCCTAATCAATTTAAGGTGTTTTGTTGGGGCAAGTGGTTTCATTTTTCTCCATCTGCTATTGCCAAAGCTCTAAATATACCTGTGGTTCAGTCTCCTGTTTTTTGCTCTGACTATTCTCCTGTCTTAAATTTGGTTGCTGCTGAATTATCCAGTATTCCTGATTTTAAATGGCCTGATAGTAAGGGTGCCATTCCTGCTACTGCACTAACTTCGTTTTATGAAGTGATTTTTCGGGTTACTCTCACAAATTGGTTGCCTAATACTCACAAGTCCACTGTTGGTGCTTCTTTGGCTCGTTTCATGTTTGCTGTTGGCACTGGAGTTTCCATTGACTTGTCTACACTGATATTTGATCGAATTTATAATGAAGCTGTAGCTCGTGGCACTCAGTCATTCTTACCATTTCATTGTCTTCTTCATCGTCTAGCTGTGTCTATTTCACCTGAGTTTACTGCTCAAGAAGTATTTTTATCTATTCCAGACATTGACAATACTCTTCGTAGTCTTAAGGTTCATTAGGCTTTACCGACTATTGACCTAGACTCTAAGAATGTGCTGTCTGGTTTTCCCTCATTTGGTTGGCGATTTTTGCTGTTTGATTATCTGCGTCAGTTTCGTGGTGCTTTTAATGATTTTGTGGGTTCTTACAAAAAGGATAGGCAAAGAACTTTGCAATTTGAGCAGAGGTTTATGGCCCAGTTGGCTCAACTTCATGCATCATCTCAGGGGTAGTGTCTTGCTCCTGGCTCCTCTGCGCAGGGGGAGTCTATTCCCTTAGTTTTGTCTCCTGTTCCTCCAGTCATGTCTCAGGATCCGCCTTTGTCTTAGTAACTGGTGCTACAATTATAATCACTGAGGGGGCGATGTCTACTGTTTTTCTGTTTTAGGCCTTTGGTTGTTCAGTTTTAGGTTCTTCTAGTTTCTGTCGTAAGCTTTTAAAGGTTATGGTTGTGTTTGCACTTTTTGGATGTGTAATCTTCTATTTTAGCTACTTATCTTGTTCTTCGATTTACGGAGTTTGTTTTCTAGAAGTTTTGTTTTGTCCATCTCTTGTTGATGTGTTTCTTTGTGGTTTATATTGATCTTAATATGTTTTGCATTGATCATAATTTTTTCCAAAAGGGGAGATTGTTAATGTTAGTTTTTAGATCCTATTTTTGTTTGGCAAAAATTATGCATCTTGTTCTGTCTGTGCTATAATATGTTTTATCTCAATATTATGAGTTGTTAATATTGAATTGACGGGTTAGTTGTTTAGTTTAAACAGTGCTTTCTCCAGTTGGTAGTTCACACGTGACTGTGTGATGTCACTTGCTCTTGTCATTCTATTTATAAACAAAATATTGAGCAGAACAGAATAAAAAAACTCTGAGAGAAAAACCCTAGATCTCGATTCTTGGTCTTAGCTTTTTGTTGCAGGTGCAAGTGAAAAGGTTGAAGAAGAAGCTGACGATCTCTGTTGGGTTTTTGAAGATTAGAGGATAAGCAAAAGCTTGGATCAGACAACAACTGAAGGGATTTCAGTTAGGTCTTTGAAAGGAGTTCAAAGAGTGTGCTCTACCGAAGTTTTGCTTTTAGAATTGTTCTTTCACTGATTCTTTTATATTTCTTGATCTTTTTGTACAATCAGAATATATACTTTACTTTAGATTGTACAAAGTTTTTGTTAACATTTCTTGAATACTTTCAGATCTATGATAAACTTTCTTGAATGTTTGAAATTGATGTTACTTTGTTTTATTGCTTACATTCGTAGAGATTAAGATTGTTTCATTTCCACAAGTAATTTGAAATTGTCATTAGAGTAGCAATTCCATCTTCAGATGAGACATTGTCTAACAAGACAACTGAATTTGGGAAAACCTTCATACAACGTCAGAGCCTATTGGGGGGTCAACTTTAATTGGTTGTGTTGTCAATGTTGGACAGCATAAGCTGGATAATTTCATATTTATATAATTTGGAATAATTATCTATAGTTAATGATTTATTTTTAAATTTTTGTTTGGTTTGGTTTGTAGAGGAAATTTCAATCTATGTCCAATGTTATCCCCAAAATTCTAAAACAATGACGTGGCAATAAAAGTGACAAGTGGCAAGAAATGGCTGGGTCAAAGGTTTTTAATTAATCTGGTGATATTACTGACATGAAAATTATTTATCTAGTTTGGAAGTGATCTGTCCAACCTGGGAGAATTTCTGTCCGACCGGTAAAGATTTTTGACTGACCAGTGAAGTGCTTGGCCGACCAGTCATCTGTTTGGGCTGACCAGGGAAGTGCTTGGCCGACCAGTCATCTGTTTTGGTTGACCAGTGAAGTGTGTGGCCGACCGGTCATCTGCTTTGGCTGACCAGTCTCTCTTCAAGGAGTGAAGTTGACCGACTAGACAGATCATTATTATGTAGCGAAATTTCAATAACGACTTCAGCTAGAATTAGTCGTACCCACAGCGGGAATCTCTCAGATTATCCCAAAGAAATCGCATATTGTTGTATTTTAAATTTTATTATTAATTAAATATTGTGAGGGCAACTGAAATATCTCGATTATGAGGGATTTTGATTTGTACGATCCTGAGCCTATAAATAAAGAGCTCATGGCATCATTGAAGGGATTCAGATTATGATTTTGAGAGAATATTTTGTATTCTGAGAGAAATATTGTATTCTTTTCATTTACACTTAAGAAACTCAGTTGACACAGGTTCATCTGATCTTGAGTGTAGATCCATAAATCACAACTCTAAGTGGATTAAACTATTACCAACATATTAGGGCTGAACCACTATAAAAATTATCACTGTCGTTTTTTCTCTTAAAGGTTTATTGTAGTTTTGATGTCTACTCGTCGTTGGCCAAAATCGTGGTCAACATTTTGGTGCTTTCATTGAGGGCCTGAAGAGAAAAAGACACAATTACCGTATTATTATGGCGCCCAAGAACACCAATGCGGCCTCCAAGAAGCCAGTCACATCTAAAGAGTCTGCTAGATCAGAAGGTCCTGGCCCTCAAGACCATGAGACTGAGCCCAGTGTCTTTCTCGAGGAGATGACTCCAGAGGTTGAACAACTCCAGGAAGCCATGGGGGCCTTCCAAGAGGAGATGGCGCAATTCAATGCCCAGTAGGAGTCATTCGCTGAAGAGATGGCTAGACAAAAAGCTGCGTTTGAGCAGCAAAGACGGGAGATGGACGCCAGGAGCAAAGAGATCAGGCGATGGCAGGAGGAGGCTGATAGGCGACACCGCAAAGGTGCACTCGCTCTGAAGGCGGCTACGCAGTTGACCCAGGCCAATGCCCAAGCTGCAGCACGAGGAGCAGCTACCCAGGGAGCAAGGAATACAGATGCTGGTCAAAAAACCACTAACAGACCCAATTCTCGAGGGCCGAACAGAAGCGAGAGTAACCCTCCTGGTCGGGAAGATGATGGGATTTGATCTGGCACTGCCTTGACTCAAAAGGGGAACTCTAGAATCCCCTCTAGGAGCCACCGATCAGAAACTTCTAGATCCGAGAGTCACCGATCGGGCAATAAAAAGACTCCACTCGGGCAGGAACAAACCAGAACTCCTCAAGGTAAAGGAACTTCGCACTTCAAAGATGGGCATGGTTGTGATGAGGCTGATAGTCATCACACTGACCAATCGAAGGAAAAATATGGAAACGACCAGCAGTGCAGTGGGAAAGAGCACATCCCGCGCAATAAGCCTTCTGAAAAAACTCGGAGCATAGTTTTTGATTGGTTGGGAAGATGCACTTCTCAGAAGGATTTACGAGATGTTATTGCTGACAAAAGAAGGACCATCCTGGTCAAAGGGCGAGATCCAAATCGACCTGCCAGTCAAGTAGAAATACTTGATGACGGTGCACCGGATAGGAACGCCCGACCAGGAGGTCCAGACCTTGAGCCCCCAGTGGTCGCCCCAGGCATCCAGGCCCAGCTTGATGTGCTAATGGCTGCAGTTCAAGGTTTGTCGAAACGACCTTCTGTAATCGATCTGGTAGACCACAGGAGTGGCAGCCCGTTTTGTGCCCAAATCAAAGCAGACCAGCTGCCAGCAAAATATAAAGCACCAATACTGCCAGTTTATACAGAAAAAGGTAGACCCAATAAGGCATGTTGGGAAGTTTGAAGACCAAATGGAGCTGCTCGGAGTGAGTAATGACTATCGCTGTAGAGTTTTCCCCACTACATTTTCCGATACTGCCTATGAGTGGTATTGGAAATTCAAGCCAAACTCCATTACCTCTTGGGAGAGTTTTAGGAAAGAATTTTGTAGACAGTTCAACACTGCTCAAACTCCTCCATTTTATGCCAATCACTTGGCAGATATCAAACAAGGGAAAGATGAATCTCTCAAGAACTACATACAGAGGTTCATGAGAGAAGCCAACCGAGCAACTGCTGTTGGAGATGTGGGGAAGATGGTTGCTATATCTTCTGGTATAATCTATCGAAGTCCTTTGTGGGATATTATACATCGCAATCCAATTTCAACACTACAACAATTCCTTGACCGGGCGGGCAAATATATGAAATTGGATGACGCGATTGAGAAAGGAGAGAAAGGCCTAAAAAATCCGAGCGAATCAACTGATCCTCCTAAGAATGGTGGAAATGGACAAAATGGTGGGAAGAAACGTGGAAATAACGGGTTTGACCGCCATGAGGAAAAGAAGGCTAAGTTGGGACCAAACGACAAGCCAACTAAGTATGAACCTTGGTTCACCAATTACACCACTCTTTCGGCCAGCCGAGTAGAAATATATTTGGTGAGTCATTAAGCGGTTCCCTACCGGAAACCCTCACCCATCAGGAAGGAGATGAGTAAGAAAGACTTGAATAAGTTCTGTCGTTTCCATGGAGATTATGGTCACGACACAAATGAATGCAATCATCTAAAAAACGAGATAGAGTTTCTCCTCCAATCGGGAAAAATTAAAAAAGTATCGAGTAGAAAAGACCCAAGGAGAAGGAAGTAACAACAATCCTGGGTTTAAGTGACAACGGTCTCCACCCTTGCAACCTGAGCCTGTGGACTTCACTCTAGACACTATATGTGGAGGCCCACATCTGGCTGGGGATAGCAACAAGGCAAGAGAGAGATATGCTCGAACGCTTCGACATGAGTTGGATGCAACATCGACATCTGAGGTCATGGCTGTAGAGGAACGACCTCCAAAGAACCCCCGGTATGAAAGTGAGTCTCTCACTTTTACTAAAGATGATGCACGACATGTGAGATATCCTCATAATGACCCCCTCGTCATTACAGTCCCAATAGTAACACATGAAGGTGAAGAGATGTTTGGTCGACATAGGGAGCTCTGTGAACATTATTTAAAAGTCATCTTTTGAAAGGATGAAACTATCCATTAATGACTTGAAGCCATGCTCTCAAGTCATTTATGAATTTACTGGAGAAGGGTTGTCACCGGCCGGAACGATCAAGTTACCGGTCACAACAGGAGATGCTCCTAGGCATGAGACAATGATGACGAAGTTTTTGATATTCAACTGTTCGTCGGCTTATAATGTGGTGATTGGTCGACCACTATTCACGACCTTGCATGCGGCAGTCTCTATATGGCACCTTTCTATGAAATTCCCAACCAGTGCAGGAATAGGTTGTGTCCGAGGAGACCAAAGAGAAGCTAGAGAATGTTACAATGCCTCGGTAGCTAAAGCATGAAAGGGAGCTAAGGAGAATAATATGATTGTGTGTGTAGATAGAGAAGAAGTAGAGGAGATGGATGTCGAACAAAAAAGCATCATGGTTGTAGCCGATCAGGAGAGAGTGATAGAAGTTGTTAACCAAGAAAGCACTCTTGGTTTCAATAAGCAACAAGCCCCATCCGGTGATGAAGTCACCAAATAGGGCGTTGCCCAAAGCGAGGGAATGGACTTTGATCCTCGATTTAGGGATTTCGATAGCGAAGTGGTACCCATGAAAGAATTATAGGAGGTCTCAATAGATGAGAATGACTCGACCAGAGGGGTCAAAGTTGGGAAAAAGTTGAAGTTAGAAGTAAGAGCACAGCTAGTAGAATTTTTGCGGAGGAATCAAGATGTCTTCGCTTGGTCTCACAAGGATATGGTGGGTATCTCACCAACTGTGATCAGCCACGTGCTCAACGTGGATGAAAGCTACCCAGTAGTGCAGCAGAAGAGAAGATTGCTTGACAAGGAGTGAGCAAAGGCTCTCAAAGAGGAGGTAGAGCGACTAAAGGAAAACGGGTTCATAAGAGAGGCTTATTACCCCGCCTGTGTTTCAAACCCAGTATTAGTGCCCAAGTCCAATGGGAAGTGGAGGACTTGTGTGGACTTTACCGATCTGAATAAAGCATGTCCTAAGGACTGTTTTCCTTTACCAAGGATAGACCAATTGGTTGATGTGACCTCTGGTCATGAAACTTTGTCTTTTATGGACACTTACTCGGGGTATAATCAGATTAGTATGCACCCTCCCGATAAGGAGCATACCAGTTTCCGAACAGACATAGGGTTGTATTGTTATAAGGTTATGCCATTCAGCTTGAAGAACGCAGGAGCCACCTACCGGTGTTTAGTGAATGGCATGTTCCGTGACTTAATCGGCAAAAACATGGAGGTGTACGTAGACGATATGCTGGTAAATTCAAAGGAAGCTGAAGGACATGTACGAGATTTGGAGGAATGCTTTGCAGTACTGAGAAAGTACATCATGAAGTTGAACCCCCTCAAATGCTCGTTCGGAGTAAGTTCTGGAAAATTCCTTGGGTTTATTGTTAACTCGTGAGGAATAGAAGCGAATCCCGAGAAGATAAAGGCGCTCCCGGAAATGAAGTCTCCAGCCAGGATTAAAGATGTGCAAAGTTTGACTGGGTGGATTGCTGCTCTAAGTAGGTTCATTTCCAAATCAATGGACAAATGTGTCCCATTTTTTAACTTACTTAGAGGAAGCAAAAAATTTGAATGGACGGAAGAGTGTGAGCAAGCTTTTCAAGCCATAAAGAAACACTTGGCTCAACCTCTTGTTCTTTCAAAGCCAGTAGATGGAGATGACCTTTTTGTTTATTTGGCAGTCACAAAGCATACTGTCAGTGTTGCTCTAGTGCGAGAAGAAGATAAAGTGCAACACCCAGTATACTATGTTAGCAAGTGGTTGATAGGAGTGGAGTCAAGGTATCCCGTGATCGAAAAGCTGGCCTATTGTTTAGTACTTTCATCTCGCAAATTGTGACCGTACTTCCAGGCACATTCCATTAAAGTACTTACCGACCAGCCCTTACGCCAAGTCTTACAGAAGCCAGAGTCATCTGGTCATTTACTTAAATGGGCGGTTGAATTGGGCCAATTTGAAATCAAATATCAACCAAGGTCTGCCATTAAAGGACAGGCTTTGGCAGACTTTATTGCTGAATGCACTGGGATTCCTGATCGTCCCGACCGGCAAGAGAATGCGACTGGGCAGAGAGAGGATTTTCCTACTTGGAAACTTTTTGTTGATGGGTCGTCAAACGAACATCATTCAGGAGCAGGAGTTATATTGATCACACCGGAACAACACCGAATTCATTGCGCGTTGAGGTTCAGATTTAACGCTTATAATAATGAGGTAGAATATGAAGCCCTCCTAGCAGGATTGCGCCTGGCTAGGGATGTTCGTGCCCGGTCGGTTGAAGTAAACAACGATTCCAAGTTGGTGGTCTACCAAGTCTTAGGGGAATATTAGGAAAGAGTTTTGCACATGGTGGCATACTTGAATAAAACCAAGGACTTGCTAGCACAATTCAAGGAGTATACTATTAAGCTGGTACCACGTGAGCAGAACTCCAATGCAGGTGCTTTAGCAAAATTGGCTAGTGCAAAATATGCTGAAACTTTGAACATAGTACCAGTAGAATACTTGGCAGAGCCGAGTATTAATGAACGGGAAGCCATGCCCATCACATTAGCTGACACTTGGATGACACCCGTCATTACTTACCTTGACCAAGGAGTCCTACTAGATAATCGTAATGAAGCCAAGAAGATTATGAGGCAAGCTGCTAGGTATATTATGATGGATGGGGTATTGTATAGAAGAGGGTACTCTATGCCACTGCTTAGATGCATAGCACCCGACCAGTCGAAAAACTTACTGACCGAAGTGCACGAGGGGTTCTGCGGAGATCATGCTGGGGGGCAAAGTCTCTCCAAAAAGATTTTGCGGCAAAGATTTTTTTGGCCTACAATGAATGAAGATTTCATGGAGTATGTGAAGAAGTGTGATAAATGCCAGAGATTTTCTAAAATACCCAGGGTGCCTCCGAATGTCTTGAAGCAGATGCAGAGTCCATGGCCTTTTGCAGTGTGGGGAATTGATTTGATCGGAAGACTACCCAAAGGAAAAGGAGGAGTGTAGTTCGTGGTAGTTGCTGTGGATTATTTCACCAAGTGGACCGAAGCTGAACCACTAGCAACGATCACCTCGAAGAAAGTGTTAGATTTTGTGGTTAAGAATATAATATGTCGCTATGGTCTGCCCAAGAAGATAGTCTCTGACAATGACACTCAGTTCGATAGTGACTTGTTTATTGATTTTTGCACTAGACATGGCATTACAAAAAGTTTCTCCTCGGTAGCTCATCCGCAAGCCAATGGGCAAGTTGAAGCCGTGAATAAGACTTTGAAGGATACTCTAAAAAAGCATCTAGAACAAGCTAAGGGTGCTTGGGCGGAAGAATTGCCAGAGGTCCTTTGGTCATACAGAACTACTGCCTAGACGGTAACTGGTCATACTCCTTTTTCCTTGGCGTAGGGAAAATAAGCCATGTTGCCTGTCGAAGTCGACCCACCATCTCATCGGAGAACCACATATGAACAAGAGGAGAATCACCACTTGTTAGCTGAATCTTTGGACTTTGTTGAAGAAAAACGAGAAAAAGCAAGCTTGAGAGTTGCTGCCCATCAGCAAAAAGTGGCCCGCTATTTTAATTCCAGAGTTAGAGATCGGAAGTTCCAAGTCGCAGATTTGGTCCTTAGAAAGGTGTTCATCAAAGACTCAGCAGCTAGAGTGCTAGGACCAAATTAGGAGGGACCGTATCAGATTGAGCAAGTCCTGCCACTCGAAACTTACAAACTTTCTTGATTAAATGGAGAGCTGATCAGGAACTATTGGAATGGTGAGCACTTGAGGAAGTATTATCAATGAATACTGCTTACAGAGCAGTAACTTAGTTTCAAGTGTTTAACTTGTTATTTAAGTTTGTTTGTGAACTGGCTATTTGCTAACCAGTCATTTTATTTTGTTTGAGACTCGTGATTAGACACGTTTTGTCCTTATTTTTTACGAGTAATAAAAGAGATCACACACAGTGCGGTCGAATCTTGCTACAAATTTTGCATATGTGTTGATTATTTTTACTTTGGCAGTATTCAGCTGTTAGTGCATTTAAAAAAAAAAAATATGAGAGGAAAAAACCGGGCAGTGTTCAACTGGTCGGCATCCATCAGATAAATTGCCAGCATTTAAATGGTCGAATATTTTTGCAGTGTTTAACTGCGAAATATCGTCTTTATATTCGATGTGTTGTATGAGTAATAACTGCTCGAACAAATTCGGTCAAGTAGCAAGTGATCAAGGATTTTTTAACCCTCAATCACTTGGGGGGCACATAGGGTATACTGGTATGTAATTCAACACAAGCAATAAGAACACAAGCAAAGATATTTGTTTTTAGGCTGACTTGTAAATTTTTGAAGTCAAAAAAGGCCATTAAGCTAACTTGTTTGACAAAGCTTAAGTAACTTGGAATTTTTTCAAAATTTTAAGTTAAGAGCAACTATTCATGTGTAAAAAAGACACTATGCTCATAAAATGTTAGAGCAATAAGAATGTGAGAAAGCATACTCAGTAGTGACTTATGAAAAGTTTAGAATTTCTAAGTTAGAAAACTAAGTACTCATATGAAAATGTAAGGCATTTATCAGAATGACTTTAATATTTTATAAAAAACTTTTAAATGATTCAAGTCTAAAAAGTAAAGTATGCATGTCAACAGCTCGGCCATACGAGCAAAGTATAATAACAAGATAGTGAAATAAGTGTCTACTAGTCGGATAAGGGACTCTCTGGTCGCCTGGTTTGGTAAACTGTTAACAGGTTGATCAACACCATCCTCGCCATCAGTGACTTCCTCTGGTCAGAATGATAAAGCAGGAGAAAAAGGCATAACACCAGCAGGATTGGCTGCCTCCTCAGCATCCTTTGCCTCGCACTTGGCAAGTTCTTCTGCCCTGGCCTCCTCTATGAGAAAATCGAGGTTGAGGGGCTTGTTCAACTTCCATACCTGGTAGAAGCAGTTGAAACAAATCTCTTCATAACGAGCAAGATTGACTTCCTTTTCTCACTTTAGCTCCTCGTTCTTGCAAGTCATTTTCTCCAGCTGATCAGTCAACGACTTGTTGTTTTGAATTTGTTTCTTGTTTTCATCGACCAGCTCCCTTAGAGATCCATCCCGCTTAGCAATGGTCTTCTCCGCCTGCTCAACCTTGTACCGAAGATCCCTTTCGGATGAAGTTAAAGTTCCTATCTTGGCTTGGGCTTCCCCCAACTGATCATGTAAGACCTTGATCAACTCCTTATAGTCTACTGCTCGGTGCTGAGCATGACTGATAGTAATAAGTGACTGCAGTGGATAACAGAGAGTTACTACAAGTAAAAACAATTAATAAAAAAATGGGATGTCTTATGATAAAATACTACTTACACTCATCAGTTGGCAAGACCCCTTTGTAGGACAACTTCAACACTAAGCCAAGGCAAAGACTCAAAGGTTTGAATTGTTGAAGCATGGTGTAGAGTTTGGTCAAACAATTCCTTTCCAATGTCACTAGCGATGCGAAGGGGCTCACTTAAGCCAGTCGAGCGAGTAGGGGTTAAACTAGCAGAAGGAGGAATTGATGAGGGAGTCAGCTGTGGGATGGTGATGGGCTGGTCGGGTAATCTCCCATGACTGGTCAGTATTTTCCTTGCGACTTTGCTTGGAGGGTTTGAGCTACTACCCTCCCCAGGTTTCCTCTTTTGGGCAGAGGACGTGTTGAATTACTTGAACATATCTGGATCTGCAAAAAAGAGTGAAGCACAAGACTTGTTAGTAAAAATGGGAGACAATATGTAGATAAATAAAAAATTTACTACTACCAGACAACTCTACAGATTTCATTCAATCATTTTCGAAAAAAGTTACTTATAACAAAACATCAAACTATGGTTACTGAACCTGAGTTTAGAATTTGATCAAGAAAGTCATCCTCTTCTTCAGATGATGAGGTGACATCTCTATGGAGCTCAATGGTCTTTCCTTTCCCAAGCTTTGTAGGAATGTCACGTCTGCGATGATCCTCTGGAAGGGGTTCCCTAATAATAAGGTCGCCTGGTCTATGAGAGTAGGGGGATGGTTCATGAGAGAACTGATCGGTCACTACTTCAGTGTCAGCGTTTGATTGGTTAGTTCTTCAGTAGTGCTGTCTCCTATGATGTTTTGATTGCTTGGTAACAATCCCACCATCTGAATATTGTCCACGTTGACCAACCCTTTTACATTTTTCTCTTCGGTGGACATGTTAGCCAGTTCTTCTGCTCGGGAGTACATTTCCTTGGTTGGCAGAGGTTGATGGAATGGACCCGCATGCGTGAAGGCCAAGTTGTTGGCCTTAATGTCTGAAGTCAGAAAATACTCTGTATTGTATTTTCTGGGATTTGATTTATGTGCAATACCATGGAGGTATTTGATCCCTTTATGCTTGTGGAATAGGTGGAAAAAACCTGTATTCTTGTGGCTCGGATTGGTCCTAAGGCCGAAGAGGTAGTGCACTTCAAGAGGAGTGGGTGGATCCTAGCCTTGAAAGAAGTATAGAATGTATAAAGCAGATAATGTCTGAATTCCATTGGGAGCTATCTGGAAAGGGGAGACATTGAAGTAATCCGCTACTGACCGGAAAAAAAGGGTGCAGTGGAATAGTAGCTCCTGCAAATACATGGTATCTAGACCAGGCACAGTAAGGTCCATCAGGTTTGTTGGCTCTCTGATGAGGTCGCGGGCATATCACGTTTACCCCTTCCAGGCCCGAAGCTTGAATGTGTTTATTGAACATGCTGAAGTTAAGTTTGGAAGGTTTGGCTATGAACCAAGAGGGCGATTTGTCTTCGTCTTTTCTCGGTTTTTGAACAACTGATTGTTGAATCTCAGTTGTAAATTTCTCGATAATATTTCTTTGGGGTTTGCTAGATTTTTGTATGTGGCGCGACGGTCTTGAAGAAGCTGCAGTTTGGACTTCACCATGTTCCACTACCTTCAGTGCTGCTCTACGAGCCACTTGAGGATCTTGGTCTTGAGGAAGTCAGTTGGATTTTTTCACCCTCATTTGTGGATGTTGAA
Organism: Humulus lupulus; assembly: GCF_963169125.1. Classification (NCBI taxonomy): domain Eukaryota; kingdom Viridiplantae; phylum Streptophyta; class Magnoliopsida; order Rosales; family Cannabaceae; genus Humulus; species Humulus lupulus. Next base: position 231,246,924 of record NC_084794.1, read on the forward strand.
GCTGTTGGTTGAGAAACTGTTCTTCGTGAAGGAAATATAAAGCTGATTGGGGAAGGATCTTTTTAAGGCGACGAAGGTGATCTTCAGGAGTGCGATTGCTAGGAGATTTGGATGAAGAGTCGCTACTTTGAGGAGTGTCGCTTGACTTGGGAATTGAAGTGTCAGAGTTTGTATGGTTGTCACCTCCCCTGTAGTCGAAGCGATTCATCTACAAAAAAAAAGTATGGGGAGGTGAGTGAACCAAACAAACATAAATCAATCAAGTTAAAGGGAAAGTATTTATTTACTACTCAGAAACTATTTTATTGGGTAGTAAAAATATTTTTTACTCCCCAGAATAAACATGTATAAGGGAAAAAAATGATAAGCATAAATTTTGGTGCCTAAAATGTATGGATCATTTTTTACAAGCCTAAAGGCTTAGGAGCATTCATGGGCCGAGCGGATGGCGTGGTGGCCGAGCCGTTGGCACGAGATGCCCGAGTGAAAGGGGGAGCATCCGATCAGACTAGGCTTGGTGTCCGAGAAGATGGTGTGGCCTGACCGAGCAGATGCGCTTAGTGTCCGAGCGGATAGCCTGGCGTGTCTGGGCATGTGTGCGTGATGACTAGGTGGATGCCGTGTGTCCGATCGGTTGGGGCTAGTCCGAGTGGATGCAAGGTTTCCGAGCAGTTTGCATGGTGTCTGATTAGTGGGGAAATTTTTCGGGGCTATAGAGGAGCGTCCGAGCCTAAGGTGCAAGTTTCCGAGAGGAGGCGTGTGGTACCCGATCGGTTGGCGCGTACGTCCAAGCGAATGGAGGAGCACCCACTCGGGTGACGTGCGTGTCCGAGCAAGCCATGGGCATGTCCGAGTAGTTGTGCCCTTGCGTTCGAGCAGGAGGAGGCATGCCCAAACGGTTTAGGGGCATGTCTGAGTGTTCAAAAAATTAAGAATAGCCGATCGGCCATACACATGCATCCCTAATAATCTATTTCTGAGGAGCTAGATTTTACCACTAATCATGTAAGAATTTAATGGCCAAAAATAGTAATAGGGTTCGAAAAGGCCATAAATCTCAAAGTTTTGAAGCACAAACATGTTCGTCCATTTATAGGACACTACAACAAGATCAAAAGGTGGGATTTGAAAAGTTCATGAGGTTCTAGGGATTTCATATGCTCATCAAATACCTATAAACCCAAATATGCAATTAGGGGTGAAAAATCATTTTTTCTTCAAATTTTCTTGAAATTGGAGACAAAATTGATTTACCCATAGCCTAAACTACATCAAGACAGCCACAAATTGCATCATTCATCAAAGATTTATACACAAATCCAAGAGTGTATTCTAAAGGGGGTTTCGGCACACACAAGGGTTTAACAAGCTTTAAGTTTAAAAAAAAAAAGCTTACAAATGGAGATGAGGAAGAAGAGCTTACCCAAATGTCTTGAATAGATGTTGATTTCTTGAAGAATCCTTGGATTTGCTTGAAGAAGATTGGAGCCCTTCTTGGAAGTTCTTGGAGGATTTCGGCCAAGAGGAGGAAAAGCTTAGAAGGTTTCGGCCAAGAGACAAATGGGAGGTTTGTGAGCCTTTTGTTTTCTTTTTGCTTATGAATTGTGAGCACCTATGGGTCTGTTTAAAGCGAAGAGAGTGGAAATTTTCACTTACCCTTAGACTCTTGGAATTCTCTTGGCTATTCTCTCTCCCATGATTAGGAGCAATTAACTACAAAAATCGTGGTCTGGTAAGGCGTCGTGGTTTGTTTGCAAAGGTGGGAGAATGTGTAAAGTCAGTTTTTTTTTATTCCGTCAGCAGTTGTAGAAAAAAGTATATTATGTGAGTATATCATATAATAAACTTGGGGGGCAAATGTTATCCCCAAAATTTGAAAACGAGGACGTGGCAATAAAAGTGACAAGCTGCAAGAAATGGCTGGGTCAAAGGTTTTAAATTAATCTAGTGATATTACTAACATGAAAATTATTTATCTGGTTTGAAAGTGATCTGTCCGACCTGGGAGAATTTCTATCCGACCGGTAAAGATTTTTCACTGACCGGTGAAGTGCTTGGCCGACCAGTCATCTGTTTGGGCTGACCAGTGAAGTGCTTGGCCGACCAGTTATCTGTTTTGGTCGACCAGTGAAGTGTGTGGCCGACTGGTCATCTGTTTTGGCCGACCAGTCAAGTGCTTTGGCCGACCAGTCTCTCTTCAAGGAGTGAAGTTGAAGTTGACCGACTAGACAGATCATTATTATGCAGTGAAATTTCAGTAACGACTTCAGCTAGAATTAGTCGTACCCACACCGGGAACCTCTCAGATTATCCCAAAGAAATCGCATATTGTTGTATTTTAAATTTTATTATTAATTAAATATTGTGAGGGCAACTGAAATATCCCGATTATGAGGGATTTCGATTTGTATGATCCTGAGCCTATAAATAAAGAGCTCATGGCATCATTGAAGGGATTCAGATTCTAATTTTGAGAGAATATTTTGTATTCTGAGAGAAATATTGTATTCTTTTCATTTACACTTAAGAAACTCAGTTGACACAGGTTCATCTGATCTTGAGTGTAGATCCATAAATCACAACTCTAAGTGGATTAGGCTATTACCAACATATTAGGGCTGAACCACTATAAAAATTATCAGTGTCATTTTTTCTCTTAAAGGTTTATTGTAGTTTTGACGTCTACTCGTCGTTGGCCAAAATCGTGGTCAACATCCAACATTGGTGACGGGATGGACAAAGTTGCACTTGAAGTACAGAAGTTGGGCCTATTTACTACATTTGTGACTAGGGCTGTTCATTGGACCATATCCAATGTTTTTGGACCCATCCAGATCCAATCCAATTATACATTGGATGTTGGATTTCTCCAACCGATCCAATCCAATACTGTATGCTCAACCGAACCGAACAGATCCAATAAGTCATTGGATTGGATCGGTTCCATCCAATGGATATGAATCCCTGTATTGGATCGGATCCATCCAATATTTTTGATCCAATTTTTTTTTCTTTTAGAATATAAATGCTTTTTAATATATGTAAACAGTAAATGTAATAAAATATAATATATTTTAACTTAAAAAAATATATAATATATTTTTTATCTGAATATTAATTGGATGGTATTGGATCATTATTGGATTGGATCGGTCGGTTGTATCCATTGGATTTACATGTCATCCAAGAACCGACCGATCCAATATTGGATTTTTAAAAATGTCATCCGATCCAATCCAATCATGATTGGATATCCAATTTTTAGCGGTCGGTTGATATTGGATCGGTCGGTTTATTATTGGATCAGATTGTTTCTGCACAGCCCTATTTGTGACACTATTGCAACATAAAGATTATGAAGCTTTATTATATTAACTCCCCAAAATTTGATTAAAATACTATTTTTTTTATTAAAAATTAATATAAAAAAAATATATCTTTTAACCTGCTCACTTTCTTTTCCTTCTTTTTATATTCTAAAAAATACATATAAATAAAATATATTTAAATATTTGACAAAAAAATTTAAACAAAAAAAAATATGAAATTTTGTTAAAGTAAAAAAAATTATACATTATTTTTTAAAAAACTTATGAAAATAAAATAAAATGATTGAAATTAACATAAAAATAAAATTGAAGAATGTATTTTTTTTTTCTATTTTATATTCTAAAAAATACATATAAATATACAATATTTTAAATATTTGACAAAAAAAATATGAAAACTTGTTAAAGTAAAAAAATCATACATTATTTCTTAAAAAAAATATGAAAATAAAATAAAATGATTGAAATTAATATAACAATTAAATTGACGAATGTAATGCTCACTTTTTATTTCTTTTTTATATTCCAAAAAATACATATAAATAAAATATATTTTAAATATTTGACAAAAAAAATATACATGAAAAATTGTTAAAGTAAAAAATTTAAAGAATTATGAAAATAAAATAAAATGATTGAAGTTAACACAAAAATTAAATTGAAGAATGTAAAAAAAAAATTGAGATAGTATTAAGAATAAATTTTTAAAAATAAATTAATCTATTTTTTTTTTATAAATGGGGTGCCTTTGTATATTATTAGGTTCTAAATATAATCACCCCTTATTTTATATTTTTTATGCACATTCGGACCCTGAGTACGTATTTTAAACATGAAATATTTAATTGACAAATTTTAAGTTTGATTAAATTGCTTCATGTAGGGAATTTGTTTTGTAGTGAGGCGATAGTGGATGCGGACTTCTACTATCTCGATCGAACATTATTTAAATCCTTGGCTCCTTGGTGTAATTTATCCGGGGAGGTGAAATGGAATAACCTGTTCTATTTATTTATTTTTGTTATGTATTTTAATTGTTTAGTTAGTTGGTACTCTTCATAAACTATTTCCCCTTATTTAATGTTAGGTTTTAAATGTAGTGTGTGAGATGCGGATGAAGACACAGTTGTTGGTAAGTAAAGATCGTCAATTGGCATGGTATTTAAACACGAGATTGACGGTGAGTATGATAATAATATTTGATTACATATAATTGATTTATGTTGTGGGTATAGTTTGGTGATGAATGGATTTTGTACATATTTATTGTTAATGTATTCCATCTTTTGTGATCAAGATCCAGCAAATATTTCCTGGTAGAGTTTGTCGGGGTAGAATGTCTGCAAGAGAATTTTTCATTAGTGATTTTGAAATATATGAGGAGGTGTATCTATCATCAGCTTAATCAAAGCAATTAATCAAACAAATCATGAACATATAACTAGAACGCAAAGGAGAAAGAAAGCAAGTAATTATACTGGTTCAACCAAATTTTCTTGGCGTACATCCAGTTTACAAACACTATCATGATCCTTCTTCTTGCCAGCAAAGATGAGTACAATTACACAGTGAGTGGAGGCTCAATCTCAAGACTCTCAAGAGTACTTCTCTCTAAACTCTCACACCCGTGCAATGCTCTTTCCAACAGAGCAGACTCTAAAGTTTCATACTATGTTTGTTGATTATAATGGAAATGTATTTTTTATTTTATTTTAGTATTTATATAAACATCAAAGTTACCCCGACAGCAACAAACAAAAAAACAACTATTTGAATTTTAAATATATTAATTTTTTATATATATTTTTTTCCATTTCTCTTTATTATTATTTTTATGTGTGTTACTTTTTAGGGTGTTGTTGATGGGGAGTAGTGGTGAAAAAGATTTAATTGTTGAGGAAGATGATGATTTTGTTGCTGTTATTTAGTTTTTGCGTCATTGCTATCCATTTTTTTTAATTAGTTCTTTTAATATTGTTGTCAAATTGCAATGATATTGATATTTCTGAGTAAGATGTTGTTCAATCAGTACCTAAGATTAAAATTACTCCTGATATTTAAAAGAAGAGAGTCCGCTCATAGCAATTTTGTAGTCTGCTTTCATAAATCACTTTGGATTTCAAGTTTTGGAGTTGTTATTTTCTTAGTTCATTCCATCAAATTATTTTACTATACACGTGCCAATAGAACGTGTCTGCTATAGTTTTATAAAAAATGACTCTATATATCAAGAAGAAAAGTAAAAGTATAAAATATATATAAAAAAATAAATGCAAATTTTTAATTAATATATAGAGGTGAAAGAAATAATAGTGTTACTCGTGGAACTGAACGCTTATCGCAATTACTAGGGTGAAAGAAATCATAAAGCATGTTAAAGTAAAATAAAATTATATGCAAACAATTTTTGGGAGGAATATATAGAGGTGTCCAATGAATTTCAGTCATTTTCCGATTACTCAACAAAGATGTGCCATATTCCAAAAACAAAAATCAAAAGCAGGGTCTCAATCAACATATTGTGGGCTGATATGAATGATGGACCTTTGGACCTCAGTAATAATAAGATAATTTTATGGCTTTTATTATAAACATTTGCAAAAATATAGGGAAATAACTTTTCCTAAAATAGTTTAGTTAAAAATTCTTAATTTATGGGAAAACAATAAAACTAACAAAACTAAAAACAAAACTTACGAACCCTTAATTCAATAAGAAAAGGCAAGGGTATATTTGACTAAACACCAAGAGAATGAAGACTCAGTCGCACTCTCCATCTTCTTCCCCTAATCTTACCCACCCTTCACTTTCTTCTTCTAGTCGTGATCATCGGAAGTCTAGGCTACCATAGTAGCGCGAGAAGCTACGCCGATCGATCTAGCAGAGGTCAAAGCTTCAGGCTATGTTTCAGCTTCGACGGGGGTGGCATCGAGTGGTGATGAATCAAGGTGCCTCTTGCACCGATTACAAAGCTGACTTTGAAGAAGATGGTGATTTGGTTCGTTTATGCTTGTTTTATAACTATATCATCCTTCACTGTTAAACTAATTTTTTCATGTAGCTTCCAAAATTCATAGGCACTGTGGGGACATTAAAGGAGCAAGAAATGAGGAATTGAATTTAAAAGTGTCATTGGAAGATGGAAGCTCTCCAAACCTCATAGCCTACCATACAAATGTGAAAACAAAACCCATGTATCTACATTCTTCCTACCTAGTTCATTTATACATGTATGTATATGACTTGTTTTTTGTAGAGGCTCTAGAGAAACATTGAGTTTATATAGAACATATATTGTATGTCAACAAATGTATTTATATATAGAATACAACTCCAAATAATTAACTTTCCATTTCTTCTGTTTTATGAGTACAATGTTTGTTGTAATGTGCAAGTCATTTCAACATTGTTTGGATTACTATGTTTGTGTATTGTTATGTTTATCCCAATTGTTTGTTGCTGGCTTTGTGTTATGATTAATTCCCTAAAAGTATGTAAATACATTTTATTGAATTAAATAACAAGAACAATTTTATTATATTTGAATGTTATAATTATTCTTTGAATTAATTATATAATAATATCAAGAAAATTCCTTATTCATTAATGAAAATATGATCTTGTATTACTACGAAAAAATTAAGACCATATATAATGAATAAAATTACGAGTAACATATTAAAGTAATGAATCTATAAGGAATGGTTACTAGTGCAGTTTACTAAGCATATGGGATGCAAGTGATCTAGATTCAAATTATTGATGTGGATAGACATCTTAGTAAATGTGTTGTATATAATACAGATTATATATGATTGGACCGATAAGAATTAATTATCTTTATAAACTTATCGTTTGACATAAAGATTTGATTCTCATCATAATAAATGATCATTTGTAGATCAGTCTAAATCCTGAGTATTCATGAACTCTTATTTGTGTTTATTGGAACTTTCAATTCACTTGTTAAGGTTTCTTAGTATAATGAGACTAATGACTTTTGTTTTGGAGATTCAATATCATGAATGGCTGGGAACACGAATTATAATAATGGAATTCATATTCTCCTAACAGAACGAATATTGGTTCCCTTAAGGGTTAATTCTGGAACTGAATAGTTATTGAGCTCAAATCTATAATTTGATTATAGATTAATTTTTCGCTAGTGAATTAATGGTACTTAAGGGTCAAGAGGTAATTAGAAGGGTAAAATAGTAATCTTGACTAGCTCTGATTAACAAACCAATACATGGAGGGCAGAACTGCATTTATTGATCATATCAATGGACTATAAGAGAAAACTCTGTAAATATAATTATCTAATTACTTAGAGTGCAATTCTATATTTATAGTGGAGTAATCATGGAATTAATAAATAAGATTATTAGATTAAAGTGTTTAATTAATAACCTGGTTTATTGGAGCTTCGTATTATAGGTCCATGGTCCCCATATCACCTCTGCCTACATTGTCAAGGGTAAGGATGTCAAAAGAAAGATTTGTAGAGAGAATGACTTAATTGCAAATGAATTAATTTTCTAGGGCAATGAAATAATTATGTGATAGTTATGAGGAATTGATTAATTATGAATTAATTAATTATTTAACTATCTAATATTAATTTTGAAAAACTACAGGTTAAAATAAATATTAATATTATTTGGATTAATATATAAGGAAAAATTGGGTAATTATGCATTAAATATGGTCCCATAACAAAATTATCCTACCAACTATTGATATGTCTATTTGGTCCTAATGTTTTCCTTAGTTCCCAAAATACTCGTGGCATTTGTTTCCCACTCTTTCTCTCTAATCTCTCCCTAACTCTCTCAGTCCAAAAACCAAAACCCAAAAAAAAACCCCCCAAATCTTTTCTCTAATATCAGTCCCGAAACAAGAATCCCCCAAAAAACCCCCAAATCTTCCAATGGCATTGCTCGAATCTTTGTCATGGTCGTTGGTGCGTCAGAGGGGACGAACGGAGGAGGCGATGACGTCGAAGGGGACGACCCATACCTCGAAGAAGCCACCTAGAAGAAGGTGAAGCTGAGTCCTCGATCCATTTCTGGGTTTATTTGTTTGTGCCTGTGTTTTATTTTGATTTTTTGTTCATAGGTTAGATCGGGGTTGTTCATAGCAAAATATGGGTATTTTTTCAAATTTCTGCCTCCACCTTGATAGAAATCGACATGCCTCGATAGACCTCAACAACTGTAACCTCGATAGTTCTAGACACCTTGATAAAAATCGATAAATATTTTAGATGTAGGATTTGTACTAACTCGATAGACCTCAATGGGGGCTCGATTGACCTCAACAGGATCTGAGGGATGTCACCTCAACATGCCTCAATAGACATTGATAGAAATTGATAGGCTTATTTAGGTGTAGAATCTGACTGGGCTCGACGGGCCTCAATAGGTTTCGATGGGCCTCGATATAAAGTGAACAATTTGGGAATTTGTAGGATTTTCAGTGTCTCGATAAACCTCGATAAGCTTATTTAGGTGTAGAATCTGAATGTGCCTCGATGGAACTCGATTGTACAAAGTCGACATCTTCGTGATTCTAGGTCAGAAAATGAAGAACTCGTGCTCATGGAAGGTAACATGCCGGGACGGCGAGAACGAGAAGAAGGTTCTGAAAGAAGAAACCCTTTCCTATCTGGTGTCAGCTGATCCTTCAGCGTCTGCACCAACTAAATCGGAAGCAACATTCGAAAGACGAGAGTAGGCTCCAGGAGGATCAAAAGACTGATTCTCGGTTCTAATCGACCTGAACAACATATACGGGTCCCTTCCACCCCTTTTTTCATTACTAATGGAATACCCTTTACTATTTGACTAAAAATGGAACGAAATGATGTTTTGTTTCTCAGTTGAAAAGAGATGTCTTGAGCAATCAGAGAAGCACTTTGATAAACAGATTTGCGAACGGCACTGACAACTAATAATCATAATGGCGCTCGCCTATTCCTCTCTCTGATCTACGACCACCCTCTCTTTCTGTCGAGCTCCCTCAAACACAAGTACGGATAAGGCATGGGACTACTTTTTTCCGGTTTCGCAACAACTTGGGCGAAATAGGGTTCTACCGGGAAACCATACATTTTTGAGTTTTCGCCATTGGTTACTGGTCAAGCCACTGGCATGGAATAAGATAAGAATCTCTGGAGCGATCGATCTAGCCATGAGCAGGTTGAAGAGAGCTCTAACAGGCCTTGGAGGACCGAACTAGAATTTCTTCTACTAGTTTTTGCAAAGATTGTGCTATGGGAAAATCTACCCAACAGCCCTTTTCTATTGTTGACAGACGGGCTCATGTCCCTTTTTATTTAGTGCATTCTGATGTATGGATGTATCCTATTTCTTATCTTTCGAGTTTTCGCTATTATGTTATGTTTACGAATGATTGTACCCGATATTCATGGATTTATGTTCCCAACTAGAGGAGTCTCGCTTATCGTAGTATGCTCGCTCATCCCGAATTTCCGTTTCATTACGTGTAGTCAGTTCAATAAGGTTCGTTTTCTTGTACTGAACACTTTTCAAATCTTTAAATTAACGAAATGGTTCAAACCCTTGCTCTGCAGTACGAGCCTCATACAGAGCCGCGCCCCTTTAATATGATGAGAAGAAGAGGGACCGCCCTCTTTTCCGCACCAATCCTTATTTACGACTCTTTTTTGGGGTGTATAGCTCAGTTGGTAGAGCATTGGGCTTTTAACCTATAATGGAGATTTCCAGGCGCGGGATGAACGGATGGCGCGGTACTTGGCCCTGATCCAGGAGTTCGATGATTGCTTTATTTAATTGTACCTCGATATGCCTCAACAAGCCTCGATGGTTACTAGATTGCTTAAAAAAATTCAGATGCTTGACCTTATTGTGTCATTGGAGAAGCACTTTCCTGCTCGTGTTACTTATAGGGGTAGTGCTTACTTGGATATCCTTATAGAGAAATTTTAGAGGCACGGGTTGATTGAACGGGCAAAGGCATGCCCATTGGGACAGTTCTTTAATGCCAAGGCCTTTAGTTTTTCTGGGGTTCTATTGCACCATTTGATGTTGTGTAAGGTGAAAAGCAAGAAGCTTGAAGAGGGTCAGTTCTACATGGGCAACAGTCTATGTAAATTCGGTATTGTAGAGTTTGCCCTGGTTACCGTCTGAATTTTAGCAAGACGCAGTCCATAGATGAGTTGAAAGAGCATCTTACCAGTGATCAGATCATCCAAAAATATTTTAATGGTGAGGTGAAGGTTAGTTTCGGCCAGTTGGAAGATGGTCTGAAGGCCTTGACAAACCTAGAAGATTCATTTAAGATAGGTTTATGCTACTTGATAGAGGGGGTGTTGTATGCCCCTAAGAAGACAACCATCATATGGGGAGATTCACTGAAGTTGGTTGATGATCTTGATTACTTTTTCAAGTATCCGTGGGGGAAGTTGTCCTTTAAGAAGTTGATTAGAGGATTCAGAAAGACACGAAGAAGCAATTGAAACTCTACAGGGACAAGAAGAAAAAGGGTCCATGGATACAACAGAAGGAGTCCAAGTACAATTTCTATGGATATTCCCTTGCACTTCAGGATTGGGATTTTGAGGCCATGCTAGATATTGGGAGGAAATTCGGTGAAAAGAGTGGAAACTAGATTCCCAGGATGCTTAGTTCGTCTACAAAGACTGATATCTTTCCTTCCACAGCTCAATTAGTTCTGTTGTTCGACCAGACTCGAGTAAGTTTAACTTTATCTTCTTAAATGTGACAAATTAATTTATTGATGATTTACTTTATTAAAGTATTTCTAACATATGTTATTTGTTAATGCAGTTTGTGGTATTTTCCATGTTGAAGCCACGTCCCGGTGAGGTGGACTATTACAATAGCCTCCCAGACATTGATGGTCAGTTATTCCCTGAGTTGGGATCAGTTGTAGTGGAGGTTGAGACTGCAGTGGAGGAAGTAGAGCCCGAGAAAGAGGCAGAGAAGCCATCGGAGGGTTCAAAGGCAGCTTTTGTTTTTCAAAAGGATGTCTCGAGGTTGAGGAGGGCACTACACAGGCTATTGCACCTTCCTCTAGTCAGGTTTCCCAGTCTGATTATGAGCAGTTGATGTAGAGGCTCCAGAGAGTTGAGGAGGGCTAGGTGACTTTACTTAAGAATCAGACTACGATCTTGTATTAGTTGGCGCAGTTGATTTCAGTGGTTTTTGATCAATCCAGGGAACAAAGTCGACTCACCTACCCACACGCAGATACAGACTCAGATGTTCTGCCTCATGACTACGAGCCTGATGAACCGACTTCCACTCCATAGGCTTAGACATATGTTGTTTCCAGTGATGCCGATAGTCCTAGTGTACAAGTGTTATAGCCTGATGAGATAGCTGGCCTTGAATTTATCAGGAAGAAATGCAAGCCTAAGCGTTATTATGACTTCCCTGATCCTATGAAGAGGTAAAGATCAGATAAATAGGCATTAGTTACTGTAGCGACCCAAATTTGCTAATAAGGCTTGGAGCCTTGATTATTGTGCCTGGAGGGCAATAATTGTTATATTGTATTAATTTATGTGAATTTAATGAATATGTGATTAGAGTGCATGTTTAGGTAAAATAAATATGCATGTGGGCCCCATTTGGTTTTTAAGGGAAAATTGGTAATTATAACCGTTGAGGGCATAAATGTAATATATGTGATATATGTGATATTATGGTAATATATCTGTGATGCACGTTCCGAGACGGTCCTAGAGAGCTACTCCGCTTAAAGTCACAACGAGATTTAATACCCGGCTCGTGAGGAGCCTTGGGGTATTTTGGGATTATTATAATCTAGTTGGGGACTTTTAATTAAAGGTTAATGGTATTTTAGTAACTTGGGTAACTATAGGTAACCATTGAGGATAGTTACTTTAGGTGAGAAAGTGGTATTTATGCAAAAGAATAGGAAAGGTCTAGGCTGCCCTTGAGGTTTAGTTAGAAAGAGAGTTAGATGGAAGGGCAAATGGGACTTTTGGCTTGGATATAGATAACTTTGGCTGAGGGGAAAGGCTGCAACGTTCTCATTCTTATGTCTATGCAAGAACTTGGCTTTGGGAGCTCTAGAGGAAACTAAGGAAAAACAGAAAGGAAGGAAAGGGAAACTCTGAATTTTGAGGGATCAAGAAGGGAGTTAAGGCCAGTAAATTTAGAGGATTGCTCTACATATTGAGGTAAGGGAATTCTATGTAATTATGTTGTAGAATTCAGCTAAGAATATCATGGCTTGAGAATTGAATTGTGTGTTTTGTTTGGTGAATTCTTGGGATGAATGGTGGTTAGTTTCAGCTTGAATGTTGTGGAATTAAGCTTGGAATCTGATTGGGAAAGCAGCTCAAGGTCGAATCTCCACTTGAGGTAAGGGTTTCATGCATCTCTGTTTGGTCGATTGCTGGTGTGGTTTAAGAATTCTAAGGGATGGTTTAAGTTTACAAGTTCTGGTTTAAGTTTTGAAAGGCTTAGTTTAAGTTTCTGAAGTTTTAAACCAAATTATGAGTTGTAGGTTTGATTGTGTGATTGAACTTATTGTTGATGTTTTTGAGTTGTTAGATGGTCTATGTGGGGTTTTGAATAGAATTTGGGACTTAGGTAAGTCTTGGTAATGATTTGGGAGTGTTTTGGCTTGGGGAAAACATTTGGGGAAACCCAGATTTCTGGGTTTGCGAAGGGGCGCTGCGGCCCTCATAGGGTGGCGTCGCGGCACTAGGCCATTTATGGGCAGGGGAGAATTGTAGTTTTTAGGCTTTTGCCCAGGGGGCTCGGGGGACGCTTTTGCCACTTTGTGTGGGGTTCCGGGAGGTCCCGAGGGCTTGGGTTTGGTTCCAGGAGACGCTTTTGAATTGGTTAGTAATGGGGATGCTATTTGTGTGTTGTGACTAGGTTCTCGGAGAGGCTCGGATTAGAGGACCGTGCTTGAGGGTGCAATGCTCAAGAAGCTCGGGACACAGGTAAGAAAACTGCTGTACCCATAGAGCAGGGTGAGGGCCCATAGTAGTGTTGCAGGGCACGACCCTATATGATTATGTGTTGGGTGTAGCCCATTGAAAATGTTAGTATATGTTTAAATTATGCTGTGTATGCATATATGTGAATGATCGGCTAGGGCCGGGAACGACGAAGGCCGAGAACAACAAGGGGTCGGGAGCAACGTTTAGCACGCGGAGTGCGAGTTGCTAGGGTAAGACCCTAAATGATACCTGGGATATCCTTACGGTGTAGACCACAACTCAGGGCCTGGTAAAGCGCCTGAGACTGCATGGCCGTATGTGTTTAGCTTGTTGACAAATTGGTTATATGTTAAATGGTTCATATGCGTATGTTATCTGTTTTTGTGGAGTTTTCTTGCTGGGCTTCGGCTCACGGGTGCTCTGTGGTGCAGGTAAGGGCAAGGAGAAAGTCAACCAGCCATGAGTATGGAGAGCGTGACGCGGCGCGTACATGTTTGGTCTGCCTGGCTGCCACGACCAAGGGTATTTTTGGAAGTTGATTGTAAAGAACCCTATTTTGTCGTCTAGTCGATTTAAAATATATTTTGAATTGTAAATATTTATAAACAGTCTTTTGGGATCCCAAATGTTAAATGTCTTATGAATTTCAGTAAATGGAATTACTTTGAAAGTTTATGTCTCTGTTTATGATTTAATTACATGTTTACCTTAAAACCTCGATTAGCGAGTTAAATGTACGTTTTAAACTCACTTAGTAACTGCTCTAAGGAAGTACGATGTTACAGTTATGGACCCTTTGAGGAAGTGTGACTAATAGCTAGAGAAGATTTTCCATAAGTGGTTGATCGGGAAGATTGACAACAAGAGGAATCGATTTGTCCATACTGGTACGCATGATGTGGCATGGTTCTTGGAGTTGCACACGATTCGAACTTGGCTTTTTGATTCGATATGTAAATTACAATTATGTTTTATATTCAATCCTTAAACATATTGATGGTACTGAAAAATTTACTTGTTTTTGTCAACATATTGATGTCGCTCAGCACATGCTATGTCGTCTACACCACTTTTATCACGTCGCATTTCGGCAGTCTGCTGCTATCATGAACACCACCTTCCTCCAGGTGTGCCTAGGTCGTTGGAATCATTTCAAGGAGACCGGGGAGAAGTGTACATGGGATGAGGACGTGCTTAAATTGTTGAAGGGCGACCCAAATCAATACCTCGCATCCTGGGTAGCTGTTGTTGAAGTATATTTTGCCTTGCACATCCCACAAGCACAACATTGGGTCGCCATTGAAGTGTCCATTCCATTGTGGCACATTAACATATATGATTCCAACCATATCATGGTTAGTTAGTCTCTGTTGGCGGAAGTCAATAAGCATTGGTGTTTATTGACGCCTTCGTTGTTGTTCATGTCTGGCTTGTTTGATGACCATGACGAGCTCCTGTTGCAACCTGGCTATAAACCAAAGCCATTTCAGTACTGTCGTCTTGGCTCTGAGGAGGTGCCTCAGATTATGACAAGGTATTCCCCTATTTAATTAATGGTATTTGAAATATGTTTATTGAATTTAATTATACAAAATTTATTTATAATTGACACAAATTCACTTATATGCAGTGGGGATTGTGGTATGTATGTCAAACATATGAGCATTTGATTGCCAGACTACCACTTGATACCATTACCGATGCGAACATGCAACATTTCATAATCAAATGGTGTGTGGACCTATTTTTTCAAACATTGGCATCGTGATTATATTTTTTTATATATGCTTCAATGGGTGAACATTATTTTTTTGCACATGCTCGGAAAAAATATGTATATATCACTAATTTTCTACCTCGATTTGCCTCGATAGAACTCGATTAGGCTCGACCCTAAATTTTAACTAGTATTAAAAAATACAACTAAAATCACATAAGAATGTCTACTTCGACAAAAATCGATGGGTCAAACAAACTGCCTCGATGGGCCTTGACAACACCATCTAAAGACCCTCAAAATGTAAAAATACATCTACCTCGACCAGGCTCAATGCTACCTCTATGAGACCAAATCAAGTCGTGAACATGGTGGCCTTGAAGGGCGTCGATGCTACCTCGACTAGCCCGATGGGGCCAAACCAAGCAATGAACATAGTGACCTCGATGGGCCTCAATGC
The DNA here is from genome assembly GCF_963169125.1 of Humulus lupulus. Lineage (NCBI taxonomy): Eukaryota > Viridiplantae > Streptophyta > Magnoliopsida > Rosales > Cannabaceae > Humulus > Humulus lupulus. Next base: position 231,262,418 of record NC_084794.1, read on the forward strand.
TACCTCGATATACCTCAATGAGGCCAAATCAAGTCATGAACATAGCGACCTTGATGGGCCTCGATGCTACCTTCATAGACCTTGATGGGGCCAAATCAAGTCATGAACATGGCGACCTCGATGGGCCTCGATGCTACCTCAATAGGGCCAAATCAAGCAATGAACATAGCGACCTCGATGGGCCTCGAGGCCTCATCAAGGTGTGTCGAGGCCCATCGAGGCATGTCGAGGCAGACATGAAAAAATTGCTAAGTTTTTTTCTTTTCATTTATATCAAAAGCAACAAAATAACAGCTGAAGAACCTGAATAAAATAACACCAATATCCCAGTGACATTAATTCATACACCAAAAGTTTGCATACAACAAAATAACAACACATTGATAGGACAATGTTTAAAGCCTAGCATTACTTGACTTCCTATTGTGTCCACTACCACCACATTTGCTACACTTACGTGGATGGACGACCTTTTCCCTGCTAGAAGGATAACGATTTTTCTTCGGCCTACCCAATTTCTTCTTCTCCAACCTTCCTACAAGATTTTTCTCAATAGGGACATCAGCAACCATATCTTTGATGTGATCAGGGATCAGCCATTCATCCTCGTTACCAACATGGTAAATAGTTTCCTTATAAGTTTCCCTCCATGACTCAATTCTGTAGTAAGGGGAACACAATTAGTAGAGGCTTATGCTCCTTTTTCTAAATGCAACAAATGCATGGACACACGGTATCCCAATGGTTTGGAGCATGCAATAGGAGTATGATTTTGTGGCCAAGTTCACATCACCATCACCATCAACCACAAGAAATTCATGATGACCAAGGACTTAGACTACTAGGAAATTTGCTTTCAGACCCATTTGCTTCAAATTTGCCTCCATTAGGGGTGCTAACACACTTGTTGCTTTTGTTTTTTTTTTCACGTCTATCGGCAAACCACGTCTGTACAGTGAATCGTATGAATTTAAAAAAATGGCAACTAGAAAGCTCCTTGCCTCCTTGGTTTTATTGTTAAAGCTTTCTGCGTAGTTGCTCGTCATGATATTATATCGATTTACAAGAAAATAAGCGTGAGTCCACCTTTCAAAACCAATTCCCTCAAGATATTGAGCAATGGGAAGATCAATTACCTTAATATTTTCAAAGAACTTGTGAAATTCTATCTTTCAATACGCGTACGCTGCACACCCCATGATGTCTTAACAGTGGTCAGTTTTGAATTTTTCCACTACATTCATACAGATGTGGTGGTAACAAGCACCGTGGTAAGCATATGGGAACACAACCTCTAAAGCATGAGTAATGCTTGCATGCCTGTTCGATACAAAAGCTAGGTTGTCAACGTCCCCTATGGCTTCCTTCAATTTTCTGATGAAATAAGTCCAAGAGTTATGGTTATCTCTGTCCACCATTCCGAACGCAATTGGAAACAAATGGTTGTTTGCATCCAACGCAATAGCACATAGCATGTGGCCACCATACTTGTTCTTCAAGAATGTGCCGTCCACACAAATGACAGGATGACAATACTTGAATCCTCTCCTTGAAACACCAAGGGAAAAGAAGCAATACAAGAAATGACCATCTTCTGCTACAAAACAAGTAATTGTACCTGGATTCTTCTGCTCAACCTGACACAGGTATCCAGGTAACTTGGTGTAACGACTCGAATTTGCTAATAGGGCTTAGTGCCTTGAGTGCTGGGAGGGCATGAATGGATTATTACATGAACTTAGTTGAATATATGTGTGATTATGTGAAATATATGGGTTATATTAAGATATAACTTTTTATTCATGCTTATGTGTATTAAATGTGATTATGGGCCTGTTTTTGTGAAAAAATGTATTTTCGTAATTTTGACCCGATAAGTGTATATTGTAGTTATATGTGTTATATGATTGGAACCACATTATTATCTGGATATATTTGCGATAACTGGCTTAAGTCAATCATTTAGAGCAATTTGGCGAAAAAGTCACAATGGGGATATATACTCGGCTAAGGGTGAGCCTAGAAGTATTTTGATATTTTTGTGTAGGTCGGGGATTAGTGGAATATTATTGTAGGAAATAATTGTATTTGGAGCATTAGTAACTTAATAGGGAACTTAGGACGTTAATTGAGGTTTAGTGGGATTAGTGGCAAAATGATTGACTTGCCCTTGGGGTGTGCCTTGGATTGGATTTTAGATTGAGGGTATAGTGGTCATTTGACCAAGGCAAAGCAGGCCACGTTTGGGCACTCACCACTTCACTTGGTTTCTCTCAAAAATTTGGTGTTAGACTCTCAAGCTTTCTCCCAAGAGCTCAAGGCACTTAGGCTTGATCAAGAAATTGGAGGATCCTTAGAAGAAATCGGAGGTTCTAGAGGCAAAAGACTGCAAAGGGTTTCTCTCTATTCATCTACAACTCAAAATTCAAAGGAGGTGAGCACTTAGATACCCTGTTTTTCATTTCAATGGTTGTGCTCTTGAGTTTTGGGGAATTGAGTTTGGATATATGGATTTTGGGGATTTTGAGCTACTTAGGTTATAGAATGGTGTTAGTAAATGGTTTTTAAACTGAATTGAGGTTCTATTAGTTGTTGGAAATCCTTAATTGTGGAGTGATTCTCAGATTTTGGGAGAGAAGCTAGAGTTTGAAACTCAAGAAGTGAAAATTTACGTTCTAATGTGTTTTGATATGTTTTTATGGTGTCTTGACCTGGGTTATAGTTGGTCTAAGTTGTATGACACGTTTTGTGGTCATAAATCTACTGAAATACTGAATTGGGGTCAAGTTTTGAGTCTGATTTTCAGGGAGAAGTCGTAAGTCTGAAATTGGGGAAGAACACTAAGCTTCCGAGTAATTTTTGGGTTTTCGGTGACCTAGCGCGACCGCGCTAGTGTCCCAGAAACCAGGGGATTTTGATTTTTGATTTCTGGGCATCGGAGTTAGGGGCATGACTCTACTGGGCTAGGGCGCGACCATGCCAATACCCTAGAAAGCCTAAACTTTCTTCAAGCACGACCACACTAGGGACAGACGCGACTGCGCCAGGTGTCCCGAAGTGTGGTTTTGCTGATTTTAGGATTAGGGCTCGGGGAGTTCAGGAATCCATTTGATGGCCCACTTGGGGGCTCGGGGGACATTTCTAACGTCCCGACACCTGAGAATAGTAATCCTGAGGATAGGGTTTAGACTGAGGCTCGGGATTTGAAGTTAATCTCTAATAAGAGTATGTTTATGTTTTGACTAGATTATCGCAAGGCTCAGGATTTGGATCACACTTGAAGCCGTATAGTCTATCGCACAGAACTTGAGGTAAGAAAACTATACCCTAGTTATGATTGGGGCTTGCACCCCTGTAAATGGATTTGACTGTGATTATAATTGTGATTACTCAATTAGGCATGCTTGCATATGTTGTATCTAATTGCGTGGTTATGCAATATACATATGTGGTTATATCTATGCTGAAAGTCCGACCTAAGGGTGTCGGGGATGACAATAAGCTTGCGGAACGCAGCCCGACCTAAGCGAGTCGGGGTCGACCAGAGGACTCGGCCTAAGGGCGCCGGGTCTGAACGTCACGTAAATAAATAGAAGTGCCCATTGCAATTAACTAACTAGGTTGATTTTTGAGGCTGGAATATGTATTTGATTGAGCATATTATCACTGCAAGCTTATTGCTTATATTCTATTACTTATTGAATTTGTTGATTAAAGTTTAGTACTTATATGTTATTGCTTGTTGTATTCATTGATTTAAGTTTTCTTGCTGAGCCTTGGCTCACGGTTGCTATGTGGTGCAGGTAAGGGAAAGGAAAAGCTGGACTATCCGTGAGTTGGAGAGCTTTAGGGGCGCTGCTCGATCGCCACGGCCGAAGGATCAACATGGACTAGAGCCAAACTTAATTTTTCTGCTTAGGCTGGCTTAAGTTGTTATTACTTTGAGAGTTGTAAATGCCTTATAAACACTTATTTTGGTTTTTGGGATCTCATGTACAAACTCACACCTTTTTAATGAAAAAAAAACTATTCCTATGATCAAAATATTTTAACCCTAATCCATTAATTATCCTTAGTAACATGTTTATATCCAAACGACTTGATTAGAAAGTCAATCACTATTTAAAATACATAATGCAATGGTATTGGCTATCAAGGGCATTACACTTGAAGTATGAAACCTCACATGTGCCTCTAACATACATAAGTGCCTTTTCTCTCCATCCCCATGCCTTCTTAAAGCTCATTTTGACCCCAAAATGGTGCTTCATGTCCTCCCTTAAATTGTTTGCCATGTACCGAGTACCATCGGTAGAAAATTTCCTCTTGATTAGGTGGCCAACAACCCATGGTACTGCTTGACGGTGGTCCTTCTCTCGGATTTCTTGTGAGCAAGTGTGTATATCGTTGTAGACAGTAGTCTCAAACATTTCAGACTAGATTTTTTCTTTCCCCTCAATCTCCAACCACAATCAGGATCCTTGCAAGCAATGTACCACACATCAGTACTAGATTTCTTCACCATAAACTCAAAATTATTCTTCAACGCAAAGATGGCCGCCTTGGTTTTCAATTCGAGCTTGTTCTGAAAGAACTTTCCAAGGTGCAATTCTCCTGAAGATTTACCAGTTGAGGAATGATGATTTTGATAAGAGGCCTCTATATCTTATTTGGTAAACATGGAAGCACTCCAAGTTCTACGAACTTCACCTAATTCCAGTGGAGAACTCCATCTACTATTATCTTCAGTTGTACCTGGACCTGGACGACTATTAGTGGTCCCAGGTGTTTACCGACCTTGTCTTCTGCACTGGTTTTCCTCTACTACTTGTACATTCATAACATCTAAACTCTGGATTGACAAATCAGTCCTATTATCTCAATATCTGCTGCATCAGCAACAAGATCGTCATTGGTATAAAGATCGTAGTCATAGGGATCGTACTCTGCTGTGTCAGGAACATATGGTGGACCTCTAACAAGGATATCATCACAAACAATAACCGGAGGATTTGTCTCTGGAACAAATGTGCTAACCTCACTTTGATTTCCCTTAAAACCAAGACACGGGGGAGAAATGTTCTCTTCAAATCGAACCTCTTTATTAACTCTAAGGAGAGGCTGATGCATTTCCTAAATAGTCCTTCTTAACCAGTATTAAACACAGAGGAATCATCTTCTCTATAGATTTCGATGCTAACCTAATGAATGCATGAACATGCCTATCATTTTTCATAGCAGTAGATTTGAAGGGTTGTGATAGGCATGTGTACGGGACCTCAAGTTTCAAGTCGTACATAAATTTATCCACTTCAAGCTCATCGTACAAAATGTCAAGCAGTTGCTCGTATGTCACACCCTTCTCCAAAGGTAGAACTTGATTTTCAACATCCCTGAAAATCCAATCCCTATATTCCATTTCACAAACACCATTGTATGCAACAAATATGGAAATAATCGAATCTGTATTGAAAAAAAGGTCAAAAATTAATATTATAATAAAATCAAAATATAATTGCAAAACATCGAGTTCCATCGAGGTAAGTCGAGGTCCAGCATTGAGGCATGTTGAGGTTTATCGTTTTCTATCGAGGTGATTTACAAAGTAAATGCACGAGTACCTATCAAGGTCCATCGAGGCAAGTCTAGAACAACTGAGGTAATCTTTCTAGTTAAATTATTCTCGAGATCCATCAAGGACCATCGAGGTGGCCAATCTAATTAACATTTTATGGACTTATCGAGGTCCATCGAGCCAAATCGAGGTGGACCAATTAGAGAAATGTATGTGTTTCTATCGAGGTCCCTCGAAGACCATCGAGCCTCATCGAGGTCCCCTAATCCTAACATTAATCGAGACATGTCAAGGCAAATCAAGGTCCGTCGAGGACCATCGAGCCTCTGATTATGTGAAACCATCGAGGCCCGTCGAGTTTCATCGAAACTCATCAAGGCAGACCAAAAAACCCAGAAAAATGCATAGAGACGAAGATCCAATCTGACAGTCAAACAGTATAATAGAACACGAATGCATACATAGATTTGTTCGAAATAGTTAAAGCAATGTAAATTAACAAGTTTACTCACTGCATTTAGAGAAGATATACTTACCCATAATTTTTTTTGCCTCTAGATCTGAAACCCAAAGTGTTTTTTTTTTGTGTTCATAGGATTCAATCTTGCCCAAAACACAACCTCAAAACAAAGAGGGGTTGATTCAATCTTGGTGGCTGCTTTTTTTTTTTTAAGTGAGATCTTGGACATAGGAGAAGTGGGAGCTTGGGTGTGTGAGAGAGAGAGAGAGAGAAAAGAGAAAATCAGAAAGAGAGGAACCTTTGATATGTTAGGGGCATTTTAGGAAACAAGGGGAATACTAGCATAAAAGGGTGAAGTTTACATAGGCTAGGATAATTTTGTTATGGGACCTCATTTAATGCATAATTACCCACATTTCCCATCTATAAAGAGAGAATAATAATTATCTTATTTAGAATAAGATATTTATTTATTTATTTAAAACTGATATTTTAACATAAATTTAATTTTGAATTAACTGATATTTATTTTGAGACAAATATATTGTCTTAAATATTAATTAAATAAAAAAAATGAGAAAATTAGGGAAAACCCTAATGTGGCTGACGCCACTCACTGTACTGCATAGTGAGTGGCGCCACACAGGGATATTTTGAATTTGAAATAATTTGTTTATTTAATTATTCTTTTAAAATATGATTTAAATTAAATAATTAAATAAGGTTATAATTGTTCAGTTTTATTTTAATAAAAGAAAATTAATTAAATAAGTTAATTATTTTTATAAACCTAAAAAGAAATTATTGTTAGTGACAGACTCTATCTCAGAAAAGAAGCGATAGTTTTCCTGAACGTGAAAACTATTCAATTCCTCTTCCCTTTATCAAACCTCTCTAGATCTCATGTATTGAGTACATCTAGAGAGTCATAAATCAACCTTTTTAATTCTACGTGCCCACACACATCCTTGTGTGTTTGAGGATTGGTCTGGAAGATCAAGGTGTGAGTCTTCAGAACTTGGATAGGAAGATTGTTGATTTTATACAAAAAGATTCGAGGACACATGATAGGCTACAAGAGGTAATCTCTATTATCATTTTATGTGATTTAATATATATGTGTGTGTGTGTGTGTGTGTGTGTGTGTGATCTTGGCTAGTATTAATAATTATTGAAAATGGCCCATTCCCCACTGCGTATCGCTAATTTTCTCTTTTAATACCAACAATTGGTACCAGAGCAGTCTACACACACACACACACACACACATATACATATTAAATGTTGTCTGGGTTTCTTGCATTTGTTATATGTATAGTGGATGGATATGTTTTTTGAATGTAAGGTTGAATGACAGATTGTTAATAATATGGTGCTATTGGGTTAGGAATTTGAATTTCTAGATCTTGTGCAAGCCATAAAGGGCATAGGTTTTTTTGTAAAATTTTATTTTTTGAAAAATGTATTTTAAAGATCTGTACACAAAGAAGTAAGAAGGACCCAAGCCCTATGGCTCGAGCCCTAGCCGCACGCACCAGCCAGCTACACTCGTGCTTACGAGTTCGCACCTGTGCGCCTGCGAGCATGTGCTTGCACACCCGCACCTGTGTGCCTGCATGCCCGCGCCCCTGCGCTCACTGTGTGCGCACCCAGCTACCACGGTCAATACATGCGGCAGCCACCAACCTGAGTCCCAATTGCTCCTCCATATTGTCGGCCCTAGTGATCTAGGGCACCATTCTTGGTGCCCAAATCTAGATCCTATTTTTGTGTTATTAGTATTTTATTTAATTAATTTTAAATTGATTGAATTTAAAAGTTTAATTATCTTGGTTTATTTTTATTTGAAAAATAAAATATATTTTAGTTGGTTAAGATTTTATCTTAAGTTTAAATAATTATTTGAATTTGATTCCTTAATGATTTAAATTCAACTAAATTAAAATGATGACAAAAATAATTATTTAATCAAAAGTTAGTTTTAATTAAATGAATTCATTGGAAAATTAGTTTCTAATTAATTAGTTAGGCCTAAAAAATTCCTAAAGATTTGCAAGAAAGCCTAAAAGAGAGGAGAAACATTATTGGATCTTGAAAACAAGTCATAGGCTATTTTGAAATTTTATTTCTATTTTTTCAAAGGTTGTAAATTTATAAATACCCAATAGTACTCGGTTCTTCATTTATTGTTTATTTATTATTTATTGTATTTATTTAAATAAATGTTAATTAATGTTTGATTGATAACATTTTCATGCATTAGTCAATTACATGCCATTCATGAAACCCCACATAGTTTTCATTAATCATGCATCATTAAGAAACATGATTATTTAGGATTGTCCTAATTGTTTATGTGAATTATTTTGGAGAAATCAATTGCATGTAAACTATTAAGTATTAAATTAGTTAAAACTTGGTAACTCACACCATAATAAAGGCAATAGTTTGTATAAGCCTTTAAGATTACCAACTTTATTTAAAAAGTGTTTTAGTAAAGTTAGATGAATGTAATGGGTAATTGTCTAGATCACATTAATTGTAGAAACAAGCTCTTTTATAATTTAATTAATTTTTTAATTATTTACATTCATAGGTTATTAAATAAACTAATAATTAATTTTGAATTAATTTATTAGTTTAATAAAACACATTGTTTCCCAAAATATTTGCATGATGACGTGGCATGTTTAAGAGGCACATGAGCGACACGTGGTTATTATTAATGAAAGTCTGGTCAACCGACGATTAGGGGGTTAAGAGGAAATTAAAGCTGCCTGATAGGTGCAAGGAATATGTTGAGCAGCATGAAAAGAAGAGGTGCAGAGGCATAAGACCATAGCTACTTGTGGAACCGAGACAAACCCTCAGAAACGGTTATAAGTTAGATATTTTCGAGATATTTAACTATTTTAAATGTAAATATCATTATTTATGTTATTATTTTGTTATGCTTGTAACGCAAGTTAAGGATGGCCCATAGGCCCATATTTACATTCATGAGCCTATAAATAGGACTCATAAGATTCATTTATTTCACGCACAATATTTTGTATTTAGAGCAAAATAGTGCTTTTATACCCAGTACTTGCATTCAGCTTTAAGACTTGTGAACTCAGTGCACCATTGTTCGCTGATTGCAAGTTTTGGGGTTTTACATCAATAAAAACACTAAGTAGACGTAGGTTATTACCAATCTCTAGGGCCGAACCACTATAAAATCCTTGTCTCATTTACATTCTTTCATTCAGTTCTATAATTTTTATCATTTTTTGTGACTCCATGTCGTTGACTAAATCGAGGGTCAACATTTTGGTGCTTTCATTGAAAGTTGAACTCAAGAATTCTAAGAAAACAATGGCTAAGAAATCCAAGAGAGCGGGTCAAGCTGGGCAGACATAGGAAAATGTGACAATTCCACCTCCTCCACCAGGTGTAGCAGAGGATTAGCCACAGGTGGAATTTGAAGAGGAGGAGATGGACATTGGAACCTTCTGAACAACTCTAGGAGTGTTGCAAGACGAGTTAGCTACCCTAAAAGCTAACCAAGAGAATGTGGCTGAAACAGTGGTGATGCAACAGATGGAGCTTTACCAACAGCGTCAAGAATTGAATGAAAGACAAGCGGACATGGATCGTCGACAAAAAGATGTGACAACAGCTTTAGAGGCGGCTATTCAATTGGCTCTAGGACAGCCACCTGCTCCACCTGCACCAACCTCTCAGCTACCGAATCCTCATCCTCCTCAAAATCCACGATCAGAGCATCACCAATGTCCTCCAAATCCACAAGACCCATGGAGTCCACAGCGACTGGAACAACATCCAGCTGCTCAGCAGGAAAGGCAGCTCCAGAATCCTACTATAGATAACAAGCAGTGTCAACCCTCTCGTGTTGGTCGTGGACATATGCAGTAGCACATACAAAATAGAGATGAGCAGCGTCCCAGAAGCCTAGACATTAGGCAACAGACAAAACAAACCTTCCTGGCAGGGGACAACGTCCCTCAGAAACCAGGAGGCAAACAGATTTAGGCTCTACAGTTCGGAATCCCCACAACAAAGCAATGTCCAGGGACCCAACGACCACCGCAGACCTCCTCCTATTTAATGAGACAGACTAGGGAGAAGAGAAGGGGACGATGCATATAGCAGGTCGCGAATGCACAGGTCACAATTCAGAGACGACCATAATTACAATGAAGGGGACTCCAGTTATAATAGGAGAAACGCTAATTGACAACAAGAGGAAAGGAACGGGCAGAAACACTCTCCTCCAATGAATAACCAACCAGCAAGCCAGAACACTGAGGGGCAACCTAGACAGCCCAACATCTTTGATCGGCTAGGTGTAAGCGAGCAAAGGTGGAGGGATGAGGACCTAAGGGACATACTTAATGGTCGAAGGGAGAGGCACGATGAGGACGTCCCACCTGCAGCGGCTGCCCCTGTCATACCAGACGTTGTTCAGGCTCAGATTGATGCCCTGAATCAGGCTGTACAATAGCTGGTCAGGAATAAAATGTCCCATATTAAGTATGACCGGAGAAAGGGGACCCAGTTCATCAACAGAATTGCTATGGCAGAAATCCCTAGCAAATTCTAATTGCTAGTGCTGCCTAACTTTACTGGAAGAGAAGACCCGGTATCTCCTGTGAATAAGTTTGAGATACAAATGGACATCCAGACGGTGTCTGAAGATGCTCGATGCAAGATCTTTCCTGCTACTCCACCTGATGCTGACCAGGAATTGAACTTCAAATTTCTACTGGCCAGCATAATGTCATGGGAGATGTTCATAAAAGAATTCTACAAACAATTCTATGTTGGTCAGATACATCCGACAGAGGCCAATTAGCTGGTCGATATCAGACAGAAGGAAGGAGAACCTCTCAAGGAATACATACAGAGGTTTATGCGAGCAGTTGCTTGGGCCAAAACTATTAGGGGTGAGGGAAAGATGATGGCCATCATAGTTGGAGTGCAACGCCAATCTCCCCTTTGGAGCAGCATACAGAAAAATGGAGTCAATAGTACTCAAGAATTTTTAGATCGAGCAGACAAATATATGAAGCTAGAGGAGGCTATCGCCATTGAAGGAAAGTCTCCAAAGGCTGATCAGGGAAAGAAGGAAAATTCGACCAAATCTGCTAGTGGGTCTGGCAAACCCAATGAAAATAACAGAAAAGGTAATAATAAGAATGGAGGAAAAAGGGAAAATACTGAGCATGCAACGTCTGATAACAAACGCTCTAAGCAGAACAGATACGAGCCGAGGTTCACTAACTACATGGCCTTGGTCGACAGTAGAGCAGAAGTGCATCAGGCCACTCACACTTTGGTCCCTTTCAGGCGACCAGCCCCGATCAGAAAAGACATATCCAAGTGGGACACAAACAAGTTTTTTCATTTCCACAATGACTATGGCCATGATACCAACGAGTGTAACCAGCTGAAGGACGAGATTGAGTTCCTTATTCGACACGGACATCTGAGAAGATATGAGCAAGCAGGGGGAAACTCCCAGCAAGGGGCTAACGAAGGAAATGAGCAGGCACCTGTACACCGACGCTCTCCTTCGCTGCAGCCAACCCCGGTCGCTTGTACTTTTCTAACTATTTGAGGGGGACCGCATATATCTGGTGACAATGGTAAGGCAAGGTAGAGATATGCCTGAACTCTACGTCACAAACAGGGCATAGAAATGTTAAATGTCAAGGAGCGAACTCCCAAAAAAGCTCGAATAGAGGAAGATAGCATAACTTTCTCTGAGCAGGATGCACATCATGTCCGATTCCCCCACTCAGATCCGGTCATGGACGTTCAAATTATCAACATGATGGTGAAACGAGTGTTGGTAGATACCGGAAGCTCGATAAACATTCTATATAAATCTTCACTTGAAAGAATGAAATTATCAGTGCAAGATTTAGAACCATGCAACCAGACCATCTATGGTTTCAATGGTGAGGGGTTAGCACCAACAGGGTCGATCAGACTTTCGGTCATGAAAGGAACGGTACTCGCGAACATGACATTACTCACTACATTTATTGTAGTCAATTGTTTGTCCGCGTATAACGCCGTGATTGTGTTGGAAAAAGCTTATACATGATCTTTATTTATTTTCATGTATATCTAATATTAAACAAATTAATATGAGATAGCCTAAAACATGTTTCTAAAATTGAATTCAAAGAGAAACAAAGAATAGAATACTTACAGTATACGCAGCGGAATTAAGAGTCCCTCCTTCAGTTTCTCTAACTCTTGTATCCTTTCTGTCGCAGAGTATTATCAAGAAACTGAACCGATCTTCTATTTTCTTCACGATCTTCCAATGTATCCTTAGAACCACCTAGACTAGTGTGGGCAATTCTCAACACATGAGATAGATATAGAGAGAAGAAGAGAAAATAACAAAGTGGCATAGAAAATGACTTGTGTTTAGAGAGAATATAAAACTATCAGAAAATCTGACTTGTGACTTATCTGTCATCTCTTGAAATCTTCTCTCTAAGCACTCCTTTTATAGACTCAATTAGGCCATTTAATTTAATTAAAAAATCAATAAAATAACAGCCATTTTGAAGCCCTAGGTCGAAATTATCATGGGCTATAGGCCCGTGAAATTTCCCATTTGATTATAAGCCCATTAGACTTAAAATCAAGGCCTGTATTATTTTCTATTGATTTAATTAATTAAATAATTATTTAAATCCTTTATCAAATTAATTATTTATAATTTGAACCTTGATTTAAATTTATTTATTAATTTAGATACGAATTTATCTTAATTAATAAATCTGCCATAATTTATCTTTTCTTCTCAAAATTACACAACTTTGTGAAACTATCCAAAATTGACTTGGTCAACTTTGATAATTCTAATTGATAATTAAATCAATTAATTGAGACTATCTAGATGATTTTATCCAAGGTACAATGGGGACCATGGGCCTATGAAATCAAGCTCCAATAAGTTATCATAAATCTAACAAATAAATTTACTAACTTATTAATTCCTCGTGACTCCACTATAGACTCGGAAATGCACTCTTGAATTCATAGAACGCTCTATAACAAATATAGATACGCTATTAATTATCCATTGTTACAACCATAATTGTCACTCAATCCTCTATAGACGGTCTACAATGAGATAGGACTTAAATACCGTTTTACCCCTCATTGTATTTTATCCTTAAAACACTTAGTTCCTTGTAAATGATATTTCAGTAAACTAATTTAATTACTGAAATGAGATCTCTATCATTTAACACCTTGAACCAAACTAAAAGGAAACCATCATTTCACTTCTTCATCAGAAGCTATAGATGTTCATATCTATGATTAACACTCCCACTCAATTGTACTACTAAGTTCCCAAGATGTAAGTATGGGCTAGTCCGTAGGGTAAGCTGGTAACGAACAAGTCAAAGAACTCAAATAATACAATCAGTTAGAATACTAACCACTCACAATTGAGATTGAATTGACCTATGGTCAACTATATGATATGACTAGAATAGATAATAACGGTATGTTTACTTATCTTATCAACTGTCAATATCGGTCCTGTCCGATGTAACAAATACATCTGATCTTATCTACTTTGCTAATGTTCTGGAAAGAACATAACACTGTAATGTGTACGTAGATCATATCGTAGATTGGCAAGTCAGTGTAAATCCGGTGCACTGACTAATCTTAGGACTAACTTATTTTGAACATATAATCATATTTATATTCCACTGTGATTACGTCACTATAAATAAGATTAGCTATATGCTCGAGATTTAATAGAAGTTTATATTAAACAAATAATCATGAAAATAAAACATGTGAGCAAAGTGATTGACCAAGTCAAAAAATGATTTATATTCTTTTATTGATAATAAAATGAGATTACAAAGAATTTGGGTTTTAATTAGGGCATAAAACCCCAACAGATTGGAAGACCCATCCTGGTAGATCTACGAGCAGTGACTTCAGTCTAGCATTTGGTCATGAAGTTTCCAACCGATGAAGGAGTTGGGTGCATGTTGGGAAACCAGTGAGAAGCCAGAGAATGTTATAACTCCTTGGTCACAAAAGCAATAAAGTGCGGATCGGGGAGCAGAGCAGAAATTTTTTTGCTATTTGTAAATAAGTCACAAGCCCAATCAGGTGAACAAGTTGACATTTACTTGTCCTCGAGCAAACAATAAAAACTAGACACATATGCAATGGTTTTTTTAGAAAGCATTAGTTGTCTCAAAAATTAATCAAACAAATACGTCATAAGAAAAATCTGAATTCCACAATCCTCAAAATTTCAACTCAATACCCAGTCACCACTTAAACTTGATATCTTATGATTATACACAATCAAATTTTACCAAATCACATGCACCCGAATCAATTTATACATGTCAAAGTATGTTTCAAAGTCGCTTGTATAGAAAATATTTATAATGAAAAGCATCCACTCCATAGACATTAATCAATTATTCTCCACTAATATAAACACACATAATCAAGAATCAAAAGGTCTTTAAAAGCTTGTAATATAAGGCCAAGGTTAAAGGTAGATGAAAAATGAATATTTAATCTTAAATCACATCATAGCCTATATTCATTCTATTCTCTAGATCTTCCCACCAATTTCCCATACAATTCAAAAATACAAAACCTTTCCATTTTCTTATTTCCATATCGATCTTACTATTTCCCTGACACTTATACTTTCACCAAAATTTTCTCTTTTTTTTTTTTTTCATTTTTCAATACATAATTTGTTTTCTCTTTCTTTTAATTCAACTTCATTGGGAGAAAAAGTAGAACAAACTTCCCCTTCTTACAATACATAACCCAACCCACAAAATCAAGTATTCATATAAAACTATGGTGTAATGGGTCACAAGAAGAGATAAAATTTTCAAGTTGCACAGGTTTAGATATTGGATTCATATAATAAAAGATTAGTCACTATGGCTCAAAAATGGGAAACTAGGGTTGTAGATAGCATGGGTAATCTTGAAAGGCTCAAATGATCCAAAGAACATACCTTAATCATCTTCCTAATCATGTTTACTTAGAATTTCATCTCAAACAATTAATCAATGATATCTAGAGTAGTCGAGACTATATAAAAGTAATAGCATGCATAAATATCTCCAAATAGTAGTGAAAATTTAAATCTAATTGTACACACATTATGTTAAAAAAATGAAGAACAAGCTTAGGTAGCAACCACACAAGAGTTAAGCACACAATTCATGAAGAATTTATCAAGTTCCTAGTCATATTCTTATTTCAATTAGAAGTTTTATCATTGACAGACAACTTTCAACATAACCATGCTTATGACATCCTAAAAAACTAAAAACAACTAAACAACACAAACATAAATAACAACTAAAAAAAGGATAAATAAAAATAAAACAGACAATTTTCCCTTCCCCTATGTTGACCCAGATTTTGGTCAACTGACATGGAGTCAGAATATGCTTGACGTGAATGAATGCGTTGAAAAGAACGTAATAGCGAAAAGGATAAGAACACGATATTTTATAGTGGTTCGGCCCCATGATCTGGTAATAACCTACGTCCACTTAGATTGTTATTGATGTGAGAATCAAAGGAGTGATCAAAGAACTAGGGTTCAATGAGTTTCACTAACCTCTGAAGAACAATACAATATTTCAGGTAGAATTCCTCTAGTCTCCAATAATTCGGAAGCCAAAAGTCCCTTCCTTGAGCTATCTTTCTCTATTTATAGGCTCAAGGGGGATTGCATGAATTTGTTACATATATTATCTCCTAAATAATCGGATACTAGGAGATTGTGGGAGTTAATTTCGGGATATACAAAGATCTTTATTGGAACATCATGCTGTATGCAGAACCATCGACCAGACTGGTCGCAGGAAAGACTGGGCCGCCTACTGCCTATAATGTGCCTTCTGGTCGATACACTAGCAGAGTTCCTCCAGATGTCAGCCACGTGTCCAGGGATCACTTGCCACATCATCAATGCCATTTTTTTGGATAACATTTTCCCCCCAAGTTTATTTATTACGAGCAATAAATAAACTTTTGAGTAAACGACCCTTCAGTGACCCCGCCATACGTGTCAGAACCCTTCGTGTGTTCTTGGAAAAAGCAACCTACTCTTGTCTAATCATGACTTTTCGGTTCCCCAGTAATAATTTGACGACTATCTCGCTTCCCCATACTTTGAAAAAGGGGAAACTGATTATTACACCTTTTTTAATGCCACAGACAAACTTATATAACATCTCCAAAGTTTTTCTTTTTCTTTTTACGCACGCCATTACTCATTCCTGAAACCCTAAAACCAGAGCTTCCATCTTCTTCCAGAGACCGTTCTTCTGCATTTTCAAGACTCAGCCCGGAGTTCCTCGATCTTCGAAAACTCTTACCAATCTCCACGACCTTCTTTCTGGTAAGTCTTCGAATCTTTATGTTTCGTATTTTTGTAATGCATGCTCCTGTATATTGACTGTTGAGTTTATCTGCTTCTGGGTTGAGATGTTTGTCAATAGAATGTCTTGTGGGTGAAAAAAGTTACGAGTTAGTTTGATAGTTGGGATCATACTTTTAGGACGTAGAACCGAAGAAAAAATTCGATTTTTAGACCAGCCGACAAATAAGTTTTTCCCGCCCTAAAGGGAGTTGAAAAAGCTTTTACGAAAAACTTTTTGCTTTCACCCTTTGATCCGTTTTTTCAAACTGTTCGTGCAAAATTTTTTAGTTTTTGTTAGAATGCTGCTGTATAAAAGCTTAACTTTTATACTCGATCAGCGTTATTCTAGAAGGTCTTAAAAAAATTTCTATCCTCACCTCCCCATTCTTCTGTTTGCAGACTTTAATGCCAGATTTGTGGGGAGGTGAACGACCCATCGACGACGATCTTCTTGCCCAACTGCTCGAAGGCGAAGAACAACCGACCGACCGAATTCACGAGATCCCTTTTTCACGATCTTCTCCCAGACTTCGCCCATGTCCTCCTCAAATGGCCCGTTCTAAATCCTTAGGCAAGAAAAGACCCGAGTCTGAAGATAGCCCAAACTCTCCTGCCCAGCCTGATTCGCAGGCTAGGGTTCCCTCGACCAGTGGTCGACAAAATCCTGCTCCTGACCCTAATATCCAAACTAGAGCCCGCCCTCGCCATCAGAATCTACCTGATGTCGAGTGGTATCTCTCCCCGACTAGCCAAGTGACTCCTCGGATGCTTGCCAGCTACCTTAGGAGGTATCCTCTCACAGGGGTCAATCTTAAAATTCCTGCTGCAGACCAAAGAGCTAACCTCCCCGGAGGTGTATACAGTGCCTGGTCTCGGTATCACATAAAGGCGGGGGCTACCCTCCCTCTACATCCTTTTTATCAGGGGGTGGCCGACTATTTTGGTGTCGCCCCCTTCCAAATTACTCCGAATGGATATAGAATGTTGGCCGCACTCTATATCCTGTACAAACTCAAAAAATGGCCAGAACCTACCCCACATGAGGTCAATTATCTCTTCAACCTCAAGTCTAACCCTCAGCAGTATGAGACGGGCTTCTTCCATCTTTGTCACCAGGAGACCAACCGGACGTTCCTGAGTGACACCACGCACAAATCCAACGTGGGGCAGTACAGCAAGGAGTACTTCCTTACTCCGGACATGACCAGCAACAACCTGGCCTTCGCTCGAGGAGGTAAGTGCTGTTTTTACTGGTCGATACTTTTCAACAACGAAATTTCCTTCATCCTTCTTAAAGTATACTTTGTCTTTCAGGCCCATGGTTACGTCCGACCCCAACACCAGACATGGTGTTGAGGTCCAATGCACTGCCCAGGATGACAGACGCAGAAAAAAGCGTCAAGTCCCTGGTTATTGATGAAAATTTGAGGCTATCTGGCCTCCTGGCTCCTCGCCATGAAACAAGAGGACCTGTGGTTGCTGATGCCACTTCCGAGAGGGTTCCCGAGCAGCAACCCCCTGTGTCCCCTCCATAAAGGAGGCCGACGGGGGTTACAATCAGGGAGCCCATGGGCAATCCTTCTGTAGAAAGGCCCTCTGCTCCCCAAGGCAAGGGGAAACAAAAGGCAAAAGAGCCGGTTGTGGTCTTAGGGGAATCCTCTAATGAAAACGATACAGTTATTTTGCTTTTAAATAGCTTGCTAATTCCCTGTCACTTGTTTGACGGGGAGGGCAACTTTACGTATACTCCAAATCTAGGGCCAGACTTCTTCATGCCAGATAGTGAGTGTGTGACTAATAGAGTCAATAGTGTAGCGACCAGTAGTTATAGCCCGGGTATTAAACTTTGTGACCTCTTTTCTGTTTTATCAAGAGTTTTTATCTGCCTTTATCTTATCATTTGCATGTGTTTACTTCTTTGCAGATATGGCCACTCCCAACGTCTTTGACTTATATCAGGCTGAGGAGGAAGTAGAGGTTCCTCTGGTCCGGTGGAAGTCGTCTAGGAGACACAACGGCGAATCGATCCAAGGACCTCCTGCCAAGAAGAGTCGAACAGAAGATCCTCCTAAGGATGTGCCAACTGGGCAAACCTCTGCCCAGCCTTCGGCTCCTGCTGAGAAGGAAACTCCGCCTGCCCCGACGAATCCTCCGCCCGTAGCTGCCAAAGAACAAACCCAGCGGGACGAAGCTCTTGGGGCTAAACTCTCGAACTGCGCCTTACGAGCAGCCAAGGACCGTCTTGCACACATTGTGAGGTATGACCGTTGCAAGGACGCGATGGCTGAGGCAGAGACCATGGGGGTCGACCAGATTCTGAACAGGGCCCTCAATGAAATGGCCAGCGTAAGTGCTTCTTATTTCTTTGGCCTTAGTCTTTTACTCTTTCTGACAGATTCTAACTTTATCCTTTGTTCACAGGCTTTGCTGACTGCAACTGCTGCTTGCACCCGCGCCCAAGCTACTATCGACCAGGCTCAGGCAAAGGCAATTGAGAGGAACCAGGCGAAAGTAGTCGAGGAGCTTCAGGCTGCAGAGGCCAGGCATTCGAAGGAGTTGGAGGCGGTCACCCAGCAGAGGGATGCTGTGGTGACAAAGCTAGCGGAGGCTGAAGCTTCGAAGGCAGTTATGAGGAAACAGAGGGAGGAGTATCAGGAGGCCAGCCGAGTCCAATATCGAGAATGCAAGAGACTAGGAGATGAGCTCCAGTCCAAGGACAAGGCCATCGCTACTCTTGAGAGCCAAGTACAGCAGTTGAAGCTTTCCAATGCCAAATATTTGGAAAGGTACAAGAACGCGACACTCCGGTGTTTTTACAACTTCTGGAAAAACAATCAGGGCGCCAACTTCGGTTATCTTTCAGAAGATGTTAGAAATGCTGAGCTGGCCCGCTGCACTGCTCAATTGGCTGAAGAGGAGGCAAGAGCAAGGATCCCTGCTTCCCCAAGCATCGCTGGCGCAGAGGAAGAAGGAGTTGTTGAGGATGCGACCAATCAGAATGCTGATAAAGACCCTCCTGCTCCTAATGCCTCTTGAGCTTTTATTATTATTTTTTCTTTCTTTAATTACACAACCCACGGGTCGTGATGTAAAGACAATATCTTTTTTGAACTTGCTGCATGGGCAGCAAACTTTCCTTTTATTCGAACAATTACATCCAAGCAGTGATGCTTGTGGTGTAAAAGATTGCCTTATAATGTTATAATATTTTCATTTACTATAACATTTGTTCGTATGACCGGACTTAGCATAATACTTTGGCTTGATTTAACAAAATATAAAATTTGAAAAATACTCTAAGTACCTTAGCATGCTTTCACTCATTTTGTTCATGTGTTTACATACCTCATGGTACGCTTTGCTATTGAAGTGCCTTATATGCCCCCCAAGTGATCCAGGAGCTTTAGGTCCTTGGTCACTTGCCTTGACCACGACCTGTTCGAACATTTCTGCTTGGTAGGAAACGTAATACTTGTAATACAGCAAAACAACACACGTAAGGAACAAATACTTGTAAAAATAAATTTACAAAGGTTGGCAAGAACGACTGGTTGCGCACAGTCCCTTATAATCTCGTATTAAAAATGGACTAAACATGTCTTTACGAGTGATCCTAAAGTAGGATCTTACATATATGAGCGATTGGCCATACAACGTGGCTAACCCTCTTTGCAAAACTTGTAAAAAAGTAAAATTTAATACAAGCCAGTTCTTTAAAAAGGACTGTTCACTGATAATACTTGCGCAGGTGTTCTCCATTCCAATATCGTGGAACGAGATCTCCGTTTAAGCGTGCAAGTTTGTAGGTGCCCAGATGAAGGACTTCTTCAATCTGGTAAGGTCCTTCCCAATTAGGTCCGAGTACTCCAGCAGTGGGGTCGCGGGTATTTAAGAAAACTCGCCGTAGCACCAAGTCACCGATGTTGAATTTTCTTTCTTTGACTTTTGATTTAAAGTACCGGGCGACCTTTTGCTGGTAAGCAGAAACTCGGAGTTGGGCCTTCTCCTGTATCTCGTCGATTGAGTCTAGGGACTCCATCATTAGTTGGCTGTTCTGGTCCTGGTCGTATGTTATGCGTCGATGTGAGGGGGGATCTAACTCGACAAGTAACATAGCCTCATATCCGTAGGCCAAGGAAAATAGGGTATGACCTGTCGCTATCGGTGAGACGTTCTATACGAACAGAGGACTTCAGGCAGCTGCTCTGGCCATGCTCCTTTAGCGTCTTCAAGCCTCTTCTTCAGTGTGTCCTTAAGGGTTTTATTTATGGCCTCGACTTGCCCGTTTGCTTGGGGATGCGCAACTGAAGAAAAGCTTTTAATAACTCCGTGCCTTTCGCAGAAGTCGGTGAATAAGTCGTTGTCAAATTGGGTTCCGTTGTCTGAAACTATCTTTTGGGGCAAACCATAGCGGCAAACAATGTTCTTGATGACAAAGTCAAGAACTTTCTTGGTCGTTATGGTGGCGAGTGGTTCAGCTTCGACCCATTTAGTGAAGTAATCGACTGCCACGACTGCGTACTTTACTCCACCTTTTCCCGTTGGTAGGGATCCAATCAAATCTATCCCCCATACCACAAAAGGCCACGGACTTTGCATTTGTTTCAACTCGTTTGGAGCTGCTCGTGGAATTTTGGAGAACCTTTGACATTTATCGCATCTTCGTACAAATTCCATTGAATCTTCGTTCATAGTTGGCCAGAAGTAGCCTTGCCTTAGAATTTTCTTTGCCAAACTCTGCCCCCCAGCATGATCCCCGCAGAAGCCTTCATGCATCTCTTTCATGAGTTCCTTGGCTTTTTCTGGCGTAACGCATCTGAGCAGTGGCATTGAATACCCTCTTCGGTACATAACACCATCGACCAGTATGTACCTAGCGGCCTGCCTTTATAGAGTTCTGGCTCTGTTTCTATCCGTTGGTAGCACACCGTTTGTCAGATACTCCAAGTAAGGTGCCATCCATGTATCCTCCATTCGAATTTCCATGTTGGTCTCGACCGCTTGTATGCTTGGCTCGCTCAATCTTTCTACTAGCACAATGTTCAAAGTGTTAGCATCTTTCGCGCTCGCGAGTTTGGCTAAGGCGTCTGCGTTTGAATTCTGATCCCTCGGTATTTGCTGGAGGGTGTACTCCGTGAATTGGGCTAGCAGGTCCTTTGTTTTATTCAAGTAGGCCATCATTTTTAAGCCTCGCACTTGATATTCTCCTAGAACTTGATTCATCACCAGCTGTGAGTCACTGTAAATATCAAGCGTCTTTATGCTCATGTCTTTCGCCATTCTCAATCCAGCGAGGAGTGCTTCATATTCGGCTTCATTGTTTGACGCGGTGAAGTTGAACCTGATGGCGCAGTGAAATCGATGCCCTTCCGGCATTATCAATATCACTCCTGCTCCAGCGTGGGATTCGTTGGACGACCCATCCGTGAATAACTTCCACGAAGGAGCTTTCTCTTGAGGCTCAGGCGCACTAGGCGATTCGCACTGCTCGCTGTCTGGGAGTTTTGTGAACTCCGCAATAAGATCAGCCAAGACTTGTCCCTTTACTACTGCTCGCGGTGAATAAGTTATATCGAACTGCCCTAGTTCAACTGCCCATTTTAATAATCGCCCAGCCGCCTCCAGTTTTTGAAGGACCTGCCGAAGGGGCTGGTCGGTTAAAACTGTGATGGGATGGGCTTGGAAGTAAGGACGTAGTTTCCTTGAGGCCAGGATTAAGCAATATGCTAATCTCTCGATGGGTGGATATCTCAGTTCTGCCCCGATCAGCCTTTTGCTAACATAGTAGACCGCTTTTTGTACGCTTTCTTCCTCTCGTACTAGTACCGCACTGGCAGCAACTTCAGTAATCGCCAGGTAAATAAACAAAGTTTCTCCTTAGATTGGCTTTGATAAGATGGGAGACTGTGCCATATGTTCCTTCAAGGCCTAGAAAGCTTGCTCGCAGTCTCCTGTCCATTCAAACTTCTTATTGCCCCTGAGCAGATTGAAAAAAGGGACACACTTATCTGTCGATTTCGAAATAAATCTGCTTAGGGCTGCGATTCTTCCGGTTAAACTTTGTACATCTTTGATTCTTTCTGGCGATTTCATGTCGATCAGGGCCTTTATTTTGTCGGGGTTGGCCTCGATTCCTCTTGAATTTACAATGAACCCCAAAAGCTTCCCTGATCCAACTCCAAAGGAACATTTGAGGGGATTTAGCTTCATCTGGTATTCGTTCAATACATCAAAGCACTCTTGTAAATCCTTCACATGTCCTTCTGCCTTCTTAGACTTTACCAGCATGTCATCCACGTATACTTCCATGTTTACTCCGATCAGCTTCTTAAACATGTGGTTGACTAGCCGCTGGTAAGTCGCACCTGCGTTTTTCAGTCCGAAGGGCATTACTTTGTAACAGTATAAGCCCGTATCGGTCCGAAAGCTGGTGTGATCCTCGTCAGGGGGATGCATGCTAATCTGATTGTAGCCCGAATATGCATCCATGAACGAGAGGATCTCGTGTCCCGCAGTAGCATGGACCAGCTGGTCGATTCTTGGGAGTGGGAAGCAATCCTTTGGGCAGGCTTTATTGAGGTCTGTGAAATCCACGCAGGTTCGCCATTTGCCGTTAGGCTTGGGAATCAGCACTGGATTGGAGACCCACGACGGATAAAATGCCACCCTGATGAACCCATTTTCCTTTAATCTTTCAACTTCTTCTTTTAAGGCTCTCGACCGATCCTTATCGAGCATCCTTCTTTTTTGTTGCACGAGTGGAAAAGTCTTGTCTATATTCAGGACATGGCTGATAATTGCAGGGTTTATCCCAGCCATGTCTTTGTGCGACCAGGCAAAAACCTCCTGGTTCTTCTGCAAAAATTCCACCAGTGCGTGCTTCGTGGTTGGCTCTAGGATTTTTCTGACCTTCACAACTCTGGTCGGGTCTTTTTTGTCGAGTTGGACCTCTTCCAGGTCCTCGACAGGTCCAATGTTCTCTTCAAAATCCCTAAAGAGAGGATCTAAGTCTCTATCCTCACTTTGGGCAACACCCTATTTGGTGACTTCATCACCGGATTGGGCTTGTGTATCAACCGCCATCTGCAACCTATCTAAAGTAGTGCTCTTTGGTGTTCCCTTTTTTGCCTTCGTGACTGAGGCGTTATAGCACTCCCTGGCTTCCCTCTGGTTCCCCAACACGCGTCCTACCCGTGCATCCGTTGGGAACTTCATGGCTAAGTGCCACATAGAGATGACGGCCCGTAGATCAACCAGTATAGGCCTCCCAATGACGCATTGTACGCCGAAGGACAATCGACTACTACAAAAGTAGCGAGTAATGTCTTGGTAGCTAGCGCGGTACCTGTCATCACTGGTAGTTTGATTGATCCGGCAGGGGCGAGTCCTTCACCAGAGAAGCCGTATATTGTTTGGTTGCAGGGCTCCAGGTCCTTAACGGACAATTTCATGCGTTCCAGCGAAGATTTATACAGGATATTCACTGAACTTCCTGTATCGACCAGCACTCTCTTTACTATCATGTTGGCCATTTGGATGTCCACGACCAGCGGATCAGAATGTGGGAACCGGACGTGTTGGGCATTGCTATCAGAGAAGGTTATTCCGCCCTCCTCTGATCGAGCCTTTTTTGGCGCGCGGTCCTCCACAGTCATCATCTCGATGTCCTGGTCATGGCGCAGAGTCCGAGCGTATCGTTCCCTGGCCTTTCTGCTATTTCCCACGAGGTGCAGGCCTCCACAAATGGTTAAGAGTGTGCCAGTCACAGGGGCAAGCTGCAAAGGTGGTGAGCGTTGGCGCGTGGGCGCTTGCTCGTTGCTACCCGAAGCTTCTCGTTGGGAATTTCCCGAGGCCCGTACGTATCTTCTCAAGTGTCCTTGTCTAATAAGGAACTCGATTTCATCTTTCAACTGGTTGCATTCGTTGGTGTCATGTCCGTAGTCCTTATGATAACGACAGAACTTGGTAGTGTCTCTTTTCGAAATATCCTTTCGAATGGGGGCAGGTTTCTTATAAGGCACACTGGAACTCGTGGCCTGATAAACCTCCCCCCGAGACTCAACAAGGGCAGTGTAGTTAGTGAACCGAGGTTCATAACGGTTACCCTTGGCTCATTTATTGTCGGAGGTGGAAGGCTCATTGTGTGGCCGTTTTCCACCATTCTTTCTATTGCCGTTACCGTTCCCGTTGCCTTTGCCGTTGCCATTAGGTTTGGACCCTTTGGCGGGCTCGGATGCTTTCTTATCCTTGCTTGAGGGCTTTCCATGGTCGGCAATGGCATCTTCGAGCTTGATGTAATGATCAGCCCGGTCCAAGAATTCCTGGGTAGTTCTAACCCCACCTTTGTGGAGGCTCTTCCAGAGGGGGGAGCGACGCCTAACCCCTGCGGTTATGGCCATCATTTTTCCTTCGTCCCCCATCATTTTTGCTCCAGCTGCTGCTCGCATAAAGCGCTGGATGTAGTCTTTCAGTGATTCTCCATCCTGCTGGCGAATTTCAACCAGCTGGTTTGCCTCGGTTGGATGCACATGACCTGCATAGAACTGTTCATAAAACTCCCTTACGAACATCTCCCAGGAAACTATGCTTGCAGGAGGGAACTTAAAAAACCACTCCCGCGCGGCCTCAGAAAGTGTCGCAGGGAAGATCCTGCACCGAGCATCTTCGGACACTTTCTGAATGTCCATCTGTATCTCAAACTTATTGACGTGAGATACCGGGTCACCGTACCCATCAAAATTTGGTAGCGTAGGAATTTTAAACTTGCTAGGAGTCTCTACCATAGCTATCCTCTGGACGAAAGGAGTGCCTTTCCTCCTATCGTGGTCGATGTAAGACGTCCTTCCCCCGACCAGCTGTTGCACCACCTGGTTGAGGGCATCTATCTGGGCCTGTACAGCGAAAAGAATCGCTGTGGCCTCTGTTGCTGGGGGGACGTTCTTGCCATGCTGCTCACGGCGATCGTTGAGTACATCTCTCAAATCTTCGTCTCTTCTCCGCTGCTCGCTACCTCTGAGCTGGTTGAAGACGTTATTCTGTCTGGATTGCCCCCCAGCGTCTCGTCTGCCGGGTTGGTCATCCTAAGGTGGTTGATTCCTGTTTCCACCTCTTTCGTCATTCCTCTGATCGGCATTTCCTCTGCCGGAGTCGGCTTCATTATACCCATGGTCATCTCTGAATCTTGATTGGCTATGGTGGGATCGACTGTTCCCTCGATTTCCATCCCGGGCTTAAACGTCCCGAACGTTAGAGGGTGATCTGTGCTGGTCGTTGTGTCCCCGTCCATTATCATGTCGTGGGGGACCCTGGACCGCAGAGCCTAACTTTGAGTTCCTCCTGTTACCAGGAGGATTCTGACCTCTGTTTGGTAGGTTCGGCTCGTCGCCCCTATGGCAACTAGGACTACGAGGCTGATGCCTGGTTCTATTCTGCCTCTGATGCGGGGGATCGCCGCGACCAGCGTGGGATGGAGGTTGTGCCTTAGGATCCTGTGGGACATCATCATGAGGCACCTGAGGCTGCTCGGGCCTTTGCGGGCTTAAGGGTTGGATAGGAGGGCTAGGATTAGGGCCCCTGTGGGGAGGCCCATTTGCTGGTTGATCAGGCTGTGAGGCAGGTGCAGCCTGATTCCTAGCCAATTGCAAGGCTGCCTCGAGGGCTGCCATGGCATCGCTCTAGTGGTGGTCCATCTCCGCCTGCCTTTCGCTTAACTCCGCGCGCTGCCGTTCAATCTCCTGCTGCTGCCGTGCCATGATTTCGGCAACACTTTCTTCGCTGGCTCTCAGATTGGCCAGCTCTTCATGCAACGCCCCCAGAGTACTCTTCAGCGTCGCGTCATCCATTTCTTCCTCCTCAAAGTCCAAATGTGGCTCATCCTCAGCTACGCTTGCAGGAGGAGGAGGAGGCGGGTTTGACGGTGCAGCGGCGGCCGCCTGTCCAGTTTTCCTTGCGGTTTTCATCATTGATTTTCTCAACGGTGACAAATCAGGCTCTCAATGAAAGCACTAGAATGTTGACCCAGATTTTGGTCAACTGACACGGAGTCAGAATATGCTTGACGTGAATGAGTGCGTTGAAAAGAACGTAATAGCGAAAAGGATAAGAACACGATATTTTATAGTGGTTCGGCCCAAGGATCTGGTAATAACCTACGTCCACTTAGATTGTTATTGATGTGAGAATCAAAGGAGTGATCAAAGAACTAGGGTTCAATGAGTTTCACTAACCTCTGAAGAACAATACAATATTTCAGGTAGAATTCCTCTAGTCTCCAATAATTCGGAAGCCAAAAGTCCCTTCCTTGAGCTATCTTTCTCTATTTATAGGCTCAAGGGGGATTACATAAATTTGTTATAGATATTATCTCCTAAATAATCGGATACTAGGAGATTGTGGGAGTTAATTTCGGGATATACAAAGATCTTTATTGGAACATCATGCTGTATGCGGAACCATCGACCAGACTGGTCGCAGGAAAGACTGGGCCGCCTACTGCCTATAATGTGCCTTCTGGTCGATACACTAGCAGAGTTCCTCCAGATGTCAGCCACGTGTCCAGGGATCACTTGCCACATCATCAATGCCAGTTTTTTGGATAACACCCTACACTTAATTTAAGCATTGTCCTCAAGGCATATACTAAATAAAAAATCAATACAAAATAAAAAGATAATGGTAAGAAAAACTCCCGCAAGTTTGCTTTGTTTAACGGCATTAGCTTGACTGAATGATGTGGTCATAATTGTTATGGTGGGTCATTTAATAGAACATTCTTCCTCTTGTACTTATCAATATAATTCAACATATCAAACTGTATAACTTCACCATCAAATTTTATTGTAAGTAACCATACTTTGACATCCATCTTTGTACTTATAATCAGTAGGAATGGCCTCCCAAATTGAACTTGCACCAAAACATCTTCGACTACCCTTAGGGGATAAGCATTAGTGGGATGAGCTAATCGAATAATAACACCAGTTTCTTTTAATAACCCTAGATTTAAAGAAGCAAAAATAAAATAAAATATAACATTAATAGATCCTCCTAAATCTATCATACAATGATCAAACCTAGTTTAACCGATAGTGTATGGATTTGTAAACATCCCAAGGTCTTGACACTCTTTGGAGAATAGCAGAAACATTCTCCCCCACACTTATCTTTTTATCACCCTTCACTTTCCTTTTATTTGTGGACAGCTCCTTAGGAAGCTTAGCATATGGTGGTACTTTCTTAATGGTTTTAAGGAGCGAAATATTGATTTTAAGGATCACCTTATTTTCCTCGTCATTCTTAAATTTTGTCAATCTTCTCAGAAAAGGAGGAATATGGACATACGATCTGACAATTGGTTTGTGTAGCATGTTCTGTGATGATGGACCAACTGACGTGAAAGTTTCGATCTCCAACAGAGAAGATGCTTCTGGGGTTGAATTTTTGACTTCTTGAGTTGGAACTAGATCAAATGTTATGTTTGGATGAGGTGACATGTCAAGTTGTGTACCACTTTGGAGAGTTAGGGCACTATTATTATCTATTAGATTATTCTCTAATTCTGTGGGTAATTCTCCAATATTCTCAACCTCAAGATTATTTAATGATGTAGCAATTTTTCCCATAGTACTCTCCAAATTCTTGAGGGACGCTTATGTACTCTGAAGAATAACTTGGGTTTGTATAGTTGAAGGCACCAAGGTTTTTAGCATATATGAAATTGATGGTTCTTGATCTTGTGACATTCCTGTAGGCGGTTGTCGAGGAAAAGGCCCATAAGCCTACTTTGACATCTATTGAAGTTGGAGATTGCCGGCATTCATTGCATTGATGAGATCTCGAATTGATGGATCTGGATAAATTGGCACGAACTCATTATATTCTAATTGAAAGTAGTAATTTGGCTCAACATATTGATTTCCACCATAGTAAGTATTAGAATATTCCTCCCATTGTGAATTGTAATTGCTGGAATAGGAGTCTAATCTATTCATTTGTGGATCATAACGGTGTTGATAAAACATTGCCATGTCTAAAACCAAGTTCTATGCAAGCCCTGAAAACATCAACCACAACTAATAAACCAAGTTAGTAAAAAGGAAAAAAATATGAATAACAAATTAAATAAAATAGTCCACAACAACGGTGCCAAAATTTTTAAAATTTGATTGGTGTCGTATGCCATATCAAATTTAAATATATTTATTCCTTATTACTCACTAAATAATTAGTAAAGTGGTAGTAAGGGTCGAACCCATGAAAACTATTATCCAATTTATCATTCAAAGTAAAAACAAGAATTAAATAGAGGATTTTGTTTCAAGATTTAATAACACAAAATAAAGTAATAAATAAAGAACAATGGATAATACAATTTTAAAGAAATAGTTAAGAATTATTCTCCACCTTCGACAATCAATCTATCAACAATGTCGAATAATATTCCCTACTCCCAATTAAACTATTAACCCCACAGATAACACTTAAGTGGTCAATTATCCCACTTTCCATAATATAATTAATTAAAGCTAAGTGCTCTTAATTAATCATTTTTACCAAGCAATAAACCCATTAAGCATGCAATCTATTTAACCTAGGAAAAACATTACACTCAATGAAAACAAGTTAATCTAGGCAAAAAATTCATTAAGCATGCAATTCATTTAACCTATGCTCTATTCTTCATCACAATTAAAATACCCGTCACAATACTCTAATTGCAATTTATCACTCTACTTCGAATTCTAAACTATTGGGTGAATAGAAATCCTAAGATGATATTAGAGAAATGAAAAACCCTAATTAGTGGCCATCTAAACAAGATTTTACAAGATTCATAACATTCAAATTAGAAAAATAGAAGCAATTTAATTTAAGGAAATAGAAGAAATAATATTCATCAATGTATTTAAGATCTCATGTCTAGGGTTTCGAAATAACCCTTAACTATAAAGAAAACTACACCATAATCACATTCATATTCATAAACATAAATATTCAATGAAAATAAAAGAGTTTTGAGAAGAAAGAAACTAGATTGAAGAGTGTTGATGATGATATCTTTTCTCCTCCTCTGCTACTCTAGCCTCTAAAATCGCAATCCAAAGTTATTATAAAGGTTAACCTTAACCCCTTTAATAGCCCTTTCAAAAATATGTTTAAAATTAAAAACAATTAGGAAAAAATCGTTCGCCGGCTGCGACCACTGGAACATATTTTTTTCCAGAAAATCGGGCTCCGGCCACGGCCTGGGACATTGCTGGCCGTGGCCACTGCATTCTGTCCCCCAGGTCATGGCCTAGAATAAGGCTAGCGACGACCATAATAATTTTTCCATTTTTTCGGTTTTCTTCAAATGCATCCACTGATGATATTATAACCATATCTTCTTCGATATAGCTTAGAATTTGACTATTCAAAAAGATATGGAAAGATAAGAAAAAGATCTAAACTTTTATTTCTAGGTATATTTCCAACAGAGTATTGGAAAATTATCAAAATCAAGTGTGAAATTTCATACTTGTAATTCCGAGCTTAACCATTGCCTGTAAAACATCCCAAATTCATTCGTTTTCATCCAAATGTCTTGAAAATTCTAAAAACACAAAATAAACTTATTAAACATATATAAAAAATAATCAAGTGCATAATTATAGAAGAATAATGAATTAAAAATAGAAAAATTTGGTACTTATCACAAGTCACCAAATAAGGCGTTGCCCAAAGGGAGGATAGGGACTTAGATCCTCGCTTTGGGGATTTTGAGGAAAGTATTGGACCCATGGAGGACCTTGAGGAGGTCCAAATAGAAGAAAAAGGTCTAACCAGAGTTGTGAAAGTCAGTAACAACTTAGAGACAATAATCAAAGAAAAGTTGGTGGAGTTTTGAGGAAGAACGAGGAGGTCTATGCCTGGTCGCATAAAGACATGGTTGGAATCGACCCAGTAGTTATCAGCCATGTCCTGAACATAGACAAAAACCACCCACTAGTACAACAAAAAAGAAGGCTCCTCGACAAAGACAAGTCTAAATCCTAAAAAGAAGAGGTCGAGAAGCCAAAGGAAAATGAATTCATTAGGATAACGTTTTATCCATATTGGGTCTCTAATCCCATATTAGTCACTAAACTGAATGGTAAATGGAGGATATGCGTGGATTTCACAGGCCTTAATAAAACCTGCCCGAAAGACTGTTTCCCACTTCCAAGGATCGACCAGCTGGTTGATGCCACATCAGGGCATGAAATTTTATCATTCATGGATGCATACTCCAGCTACAATCAAATTAGTATGCATCCACCTGATGAGAATCACACCAGCTTTCAAACAGATACGGGGCTTTACTGTTACAAAGTAATGCCCTTCGGTTTGAAAAATGTTGGTGTGACTTACCAACGTCTAGTAAACCATATGTTCAAAGAACATATCAACAATAACATGGAGGTTTACGTTGATGATATGCTGGTTAATTTCGAAAAAAGTTGGTGAGCATGTCAAGGACCTATAGAAATGCTTCAACATCTTGAATAAATATCAGATGAAGCTTAATCCTCTTAAGTGTTCCTTTCGAATCGGATCAGGAAAATTTTTGGGATTCATAGTAAACTCGCGAAGAAGCGAAGCCAATCCCAAACAAATTTGAGCGTTGATCAAGATGCAATCACCAACCAAAATTAAAGATGTACAAAACCTAACAGAAAGAATTGCGACTTTGAGTAGATTTATATCTAAGTCTGCAGACAAATGCGTTAATCTACTCAGAGGAAACAAAAAGTTTGAATGGACAGAAGAATGTGAACAGGTTTTTCAGGCACTCAAGGACCATATGTCACGACCGCCCATTCTGTCTAAGTTGGCCGAAGTAGAAACTTTGTACATCTACCTAGCAATAACAGAGTATGCTACCAGTGCTGTTTTAATCGAGGAGGAAGAAAACATTAAAAGGCAGCATACTACATAAGTAAAAGACTAGTGGAGCACAGTTACGCTATCCGTCAATAAAGAAATTGACTTACTACTTGATATTGACATCAAGAAAACTGCGACCCTACCTTCAAGCTCACCCCATAGTAGTTTTTACCGACCAGCCACTACAGCAAGTCTTGCAAGTCTGGTCGGCTACTAAAATGGGAAGTTGAGCTAGGGTAGTTTGAAATTTCTTATGCACCACGAGCATCCAGAAAGGGAAAAACCTTAGCAGACTTTGTAGTTGAATTCACCAGACTCCCAACCAACGAGCCAACTATAGAGCCTGAAGCCCAAGACAAAGCTTCTGCCTGGAGACTATTTGGGGACATATCATCTAATGAGGATAACTCGGGGGCAGGATTGATTCTAAATACCCTTGAAGGGCATCGATTTCACTGTGCAATAAGATTCAACATTATTGCCTCCAACAATGAAGCCGAATACGAAGAATTTCTTGTAGGTTTGAGACTAGCCAAAGATGTGAACGTGAAGTCACTAGAGATATACAACAACTCTCAACTAGTTGTTAATCAAATCATCAAAGAATATAATGCTAGGGGTCTTAAGATGGTCGCATATCTAGACAAGGCAAAAGACTTGCTAGTATAGTTTGAAAAGTATACTTTACAGCAAGTACCTCGCGAACAGAACTCCAACGCCGATTTCTTAGCCAAACTAGAAAGAACCAAAGACATGGACACTTTGAGTATAGAAAAGGCTCAAAGAGGCAAAGGAATCATGGCCAGAATAACTACCCGAATGTTGACTGGTTTTTTAGCTAACTAACGCGGAGTCAAATAATTAATTAAAGAGCTTTCAATTAGACAATCAATACACCACAAATTAGCAAAGAACCTAGTAATAATGAGCAATAAATAATATAGAAAACCAGGATTTATAGAGGTTCGACCCCAAAGATTGGTAATGACCTACGTTCTCTTAGGTTTGTATTAATCTTGAAGGTTTACACAAGATCACAAGAGATTACAAGTGGATTTCTATGTGTAAAAGACAATACAATATGAAGGAATCGTTGTTAAATAAATACCAAGCCAAGCTGCTCGGTATATTCCTAGTGCTGGTCGGTAGGCTATTTTTCTGAACCCCCTCCACTATGGTGGAGGGTTTGTATATATATTGTTCCTCTCGTCCCAGGGTTGCGCCTAAGCATAACTGATGGGGAAATATCCCTTTCTTTTCGTAGGTAGTTGTCATATTCTTCAGGAGCTTTGCCCAAGTTTTTAGGGTTGTTAGGCACTCTTTGCGTGTGGTTGGGCAATTCTTATGGAGTGCTAACGAAGAGTGTAACTGCTTTCATCCAGGCAGATATGTCTATTGGTCATACCGACCAGCTGCTCTCCTGGCAAGTGTACCGAGCAGTGACTGTTATTCATTTGTCAAGTGTACTCCGGCAAGCTAAGCCTCTTTTGGGATAACAATTTCCCCCAAGTTTGCAATGGTGCTAAGCAGCATGGAAACTTTCTTTCTAGGGGCCATACCGTCCAGTTTGGTCGGAGGTACACGCCCCTTGCTATGTGGCATAACACTTGGTGTAGTTAATAGCCTTAGTATTTCTAAGCAATGACCTTTCAATTCTTCCCACCACTTTTTGGAACTATAAAGCAACATAATAGTCCTTCATTAAGTGTACCGCGTAGTTACCGAAGAGTAGCTGATGTATTTGGTAGCTGAGGCGAAGTGATTGGATGGGCATGTTGACGTGTCTGGGGAGATGTACCTGCGGTGGCCAAGGGGACTACTGAGTTGACTGACGCATTGAATTCCTGTAGGGAGGAACTCATTTTTCCTTACATATAAGTAGGGGTGCTCTTCCTACCATTTTCGTTTACTTGTTTTTTTTTTCTTTTGCTTCGAATAGACTTAGGTCATCCTTGAGAAACCCTAAATCTCTTTCTCCTAGCCCGTCCGAGAAAGCTAACCTGTATTCAAGTCCTTTCGTCAAGCCACCTTTGTAATGACCCAAAATCACTAATAAGGCTTAAGGGCCTTGATTAGTGTGCCGGGAGGGCATAATTGGTTTATGCGTGAATTTATTAACTTAATGCATGATTATATGATAAGAATGCATGTATGGTTATAAGCATGTAAATGTGATTATATGTTATATTTGTGAGAACCACATTATTATGTGAGTAAATCTGCAGCATGCAACTTGAGGCGATCCTAGGGAGCTAGCTGGCGGGAAAGTCACAACGGGGCTTAATACTTGACTTGGGACAAGTCAAGGGGTATTTTAGGTATTGAATGGTTATTTAGGTTAACAGATTATGGAAATAAATAATTGGAGATATATTTGAGGTTGGGAAGTCTAGGTGGGAATACTGGGGAATTTTACCATTTTTCCCTCGGGGACGTTTCCGGTACCCCGACCCTTGGGATTAACTTAATTGCCTAAGAATAGACTAAGTAAATCACAGAATTCGGTGGAACATTAGGAGCCGACCTTCTTCCTTTTCTCTTTCTCTCTCAAAGGAAAACCACTAGAACCTAAGGAAAACTCAGTCAGAAACTCTGTGATTTGAGCTAGAGTTTTTAGAGATTAGTTCAGTTTAGCAAAGGAATTCAACCAGGACTGAGGTAAGGATTAAATCACACTCTTTGTTGTTGAAACTCTGTAATTTTGGTTGAGTTCTAAGAGGTTTTTGGGTTTTGAAATTGAAGATTGAATTGAAGCTAGGAACTTGGGAGTTAGCTCAAAAATTTCTTAGAGAATTGATTCAGCAGTGAAGGTAAGCTTGAATTTATGGTTTAATATATAAATTCTGATGTTTTCATGGCTGGTTTTAGTGTTCTTGAGCTTTTGGGTTTCAGAGATTAAAGTGGGATTTTGAGGAGTTTTTAAGCTAGGTTTTCGTTGGATTATGTTGCTGGAATCATGTTAGAAGTTTTGTGATAATTGAGTTGTGGGATTGGGATAGTTTTGGATGGTTTTGAGTGAGGTTTGAGAGTTAAAAATGGAGATTTTTCTGGGTTTGAAGGGGTCGGGTCGTGGCATAGTTCTTGGTGAGCTGCGGCCCTCTGAAGCTGATGCATGCTGAGGAAGGAGGGCGGGCTGCGGCATGGGGCTTGTAGGGCCGCGGCCCATGTCTGGTTTTGGGCGTGGGGGAGCCTCTGGTTGGGGCCATGCCGTGGGATGGGAGGCTTGAGTCGCGACCTATAAGGGAATTTGGGATTTTGGGATTTTAAGCATGGGAATTTAACCTAGGGTGCTCGGGATCGAATCTACTACCGTGCTTGGTGGAATTCGATGTTATGAAGATTAGAACTTTGTCTAGAAGTCCTTCTTTACAAGTATTGATGGTATTCCTTATCTTGGTTGTGACTAGGTACTAAGCTAGGGCTCGGGAATCAGATCGTGCTCAAGAAGCATCGTTCGTGATCAGTGCACTTGGAAACTAAAGGTAAGAAAACTGCACCCGGTTGCGGATTTGTAACGGGACTAAGGGTTCCCTGCTTTGTATGCTTTATAAAGGATGGTATTATGCCATGTAAATAGTAAACGAGCGGCCTAAGAGTGCCAGAGTTTACATTAACGCACAGGGTGCGGCTCGGCCACTGGTAGCTGAGGACAACTTAATATGCACTAAGCTTGGTTTAAGCGGGCCGGATTCAGTGGGGTAAACAGAGGATGCGACCTAAGTTGTCGACCCTGAGTATCATGTGATTTAATTGCTATTATTGACTGGTGGATTGTTATGCTGAGTAGCTGAGTGTTGACAGGCTGAATCTTGGTTGTATCTACGTGCTATGTGTTTAATGTGATATGTTGAGTATATGGTCATGCTTAAAGGGTTATTCAATTATTATCATTGCTTGTTATATAATGTTATGTTTTCTTGCTAGGCCTTGGCTCATGGGTGCTTCGTGGTGCAGGTAAAGGCAAGGGCAAGCTTGATCAGCCCTAATTCGGAGAGCTCTAGGAGAATAATGTACATGAACAGCTGCTCAGCCGCCATGGTTGAGGGGAGACAAGGACAGGAGAACCAGAAATGTCTGTTTTGCCTTAGAGTGGCTAGTGATTGTCTAAACTCAGGAAATTTTGTAAACTGACTTTTAAACGTTGTTCTTTTGGGATCCCATGTGTAAAATGTTTAGTTATATGAAATGTATCTTTTGAGACCAAAATCTTTTAACCCTAGCACATTAATGGTTTCAGTGACACGTTTTTAACTAAATGACTTGATTAGCAAGTCCTACACCTTTATAAGTAAACAGTGTAGCGGTCTTGGCTATTCAGGGCGTTACAACTTGGTATCAGAGCGTCCTAGGTTTAAGGGTTCCTGAAGACCAGCTGGACATGTACATTCGCTGCTAGAGACAAACTCGATTCAGGGTTTGGTAATGTGTATATGTGTTATATGCTTGCATGCTTGGAATGAATTGTGAATGTTGTTATCTGTTGGATTAATAGGAAGCATGAGATACTGATAAGGTCTGGCCCTTGACTGCTGTGTGCAAATATTAAGGCATGCTTATTAGCATCGCCATGCATGTAAATGAATATTTGAATGATTAACTGCATATCGTATATGGATGGATGTTTGTATCTTAGATATTGTGAGGTAATGTTGGGGCATGTTTATTAGCAATGCCGGTGCATGTGGATAAATGCCTATGTCTTGATTGTTTGTGATTGGCTATGTTCCTTTGGTGGATTTTGGAGAAGTTTTTACCCTGTCATCATGGTCTGATTGCCGAGTCGTTGATTGCAGATTGACTTGGATAGCTATGCGTCCAAGAAAATCTACGTGACTAGCCAGTACTAGGTCTAGGATCGGAGGTGATGACCAAGGCCAGATTCCTCCACCAGTCCCTAAGAACTGGTAGCAACTTATGGCAGATATGCAAGCGC
This sequence comes from Humulus lupulus, assembly GCF_963169125.1. Taxonomy (NCBI): domain Eukaryota; kingdom Viridiplantae; phylum Streptophyta; class Magnoliopsida; order Rosales; family Cannabaceae; genus Humulus; species Humulus lupulus. The sequence continues at coordinate 231,298,761 of NC_084794.1, forward strand.
GATTACAGAGCCAAGATGAACAAATTCGCCTATTACGATAGCAGGCTCCAACAGGGAGTGCTGCACCTATTGTGCCACCTGTTGTGGTACCAATTCCACAGCCAGGAGAGGTGGAGAACAGATGGGAGCCATTGTATGAGCGGTTCCAGAAGCAGAATCCCCTAACTTTTGAAGGAGGACCTGACCCACTGAAGGTTGAGCAGTGGCTGACTATGATTACTACTATCCTGTACTTCAAGAGGATAGAGGGACATGACAGAGTGGCATGTGCCACATATATGTTGAGAGAGGACGCCTGCATCTAGTGGGAAGTGGCTTCACAGACCAGGGACGTCACTGCTTTAAGTTGAGAAGGATTTAAAGATTTGTTCAGTCAGAACTACTACAATGTTGCCATTCGGGAAACAAAAGTTAATGAATTTGTGGGTTTGGTGCAGGTCAACATGACAGTTACTGAGTATGCCCTGAAGTTTGACGGACTCGCGAAAGTTGCACCAGACCTTGTGCCTACAAATGCAGCTAGGCAGGACAGATTTATCAGAGGGCTTAATGCTATGATAGCTCGAGATGTGAGGATTACGACAGTTCTTGGGGGGACAACTTATGCCCAGGCTGTGGAGAAGGCTCTTACCACTGAGGAAGCAGAGAATAAGATCTGGAGGGAAAGTGCAGTAAGGCGGGAGGGTCGCAGAGTGGTGCCTCCCTATTCTGGGTAAGGTAGGGGCGGAGGCCCCAGTGATTTCAAGAGAAAGACCCCAGACACTTCGACCATTGCTGGTCCTAATAGGAGGGGTCGGGGTGGTCAAGGTGGCCGTCAGGGCGGCGGTGAGCCATGGAGGAGTTATCCAGAGTGCTCAAGGTGTAGAAGATGCCATCAGGGCGAATGTCGGCCAAGGCTTGTTATGTGTATGGGACAGTGGGGCATCTCAAGAAGGACTGCCCAATAGTAAAGAAAGGGGAAGCAAGAAAGGTGGATAGCTTGACTCCAGCTCGAGTATTCACCTTGACACAGGCAGAGGCCGAGGCTAGTCCCTTGGTAGTGACAGGTTAGCTTTCTAGCGCTAGCTCTCCTCTTACTATATTGATTGATTCTGGTGCTACACATTCCTTTGTTTCTAGTAAAGTGATTGATAGATTGTGTAGACCTAGTGTGTATCGGACTGCAGGGTTTGGGACTTTATTGCCTACAGGGGAACTGGTAGTTTCTAGGAGGTGGATCAGGGCACTGCCAGTGATAGTTGATAGTAGGGAGCTTTCAGTTGACTTGATTGAACTAGATATGGAGGATTTCGTTATGATCTTAGGGATGGATTGGTTGGTCAGGTATGGGGCTACTATTGACTGCATGAAGAAGATGGTAACTTTTGAGCCTGAGGGCGAGGATCCTTTTGTCTTTGTGGGTACGGTATATGGACCTCGCGTACCCATGATTTCAGCATTGAGAGCCAGAGACTTGTTACAGGGTGGATGTATCGGTTTTCTGGTTAGTGTGGTGGATACTACCAAGGTGTTGCCAACAGGGTCGAGAGAGACCAGGGTGGTTTGTGAGTTTCTAGATCTATTCCCTGAGGAGCTACCAGGATTGCCGCCGCACAGGGAGATTCAGTTTGTTATTGAGTTAGCACTAGGGACAGAACCAGTATCAAGAGCACCATATAGGATGGCACCAACAGAGTTGAAGGAATGGAAGATACAGCTGCAAGAACTTCTGGATTTGGGATTCGTCAAGCCTAGTTACTCTCCATGGGGCGCTCCAGTTTTGTTTGTTAAGAAGAAGGATGGGACTCTGAGAATGTGCATAGACTACAGGGAATTGAACAAGTTGACTATCAAGAATAAGTACCCTCCACCAAGGATCGATGATTTGTTCGATCAGCTGCAGGGAAAGATGGTGTTCTCAAAGATTGATCTTCGATCTGGTTATCACCAGCTGTGGATCAAAGATGAGGACATACTGAAGACGACCTTCCGAACACACTATGAGTTCTTGGTCATGTCTTTTGGTTTGACGAATGCCCCAATAGCTTTTATGGATCTGATGAACAGGGTGTTCAAGGACTTCTTGGATCGGTTCGTCATTGTCTTCATCAACAATATCTTAGTGTACTCCAGTTCAAAGGCAGAGCATGAGCGATACCTTCGACAGGTCTTACAGAGGTTGAGGGAGCATCGGTTATATGCCAAGTTTAAAAAGTGTGAGTTTTGGTTGCCAGAGGTGACTTTTCTTGGGCATATAGTTGGTGCTGAAGGGATTAAGGTGAATCCGTCCAAAGTGGAAGCAGTGAGAGATTGGCTGAGGCCAAGGAACACCTCAGAGGTGTGAAGTTTCCTCAGGTTAGCAGGTTATTACAGGCAGTTTTTTGAAGGATTCTCGAAGGTTGCTTCACCAATGATAGAATTGACACAAAAGAATCAAAAGTTCATTTGGTCAGAGAAGTGTGAGCACAGTTTCCAGGAATTGAAGCAACGACTTATTACTACTCCTGTGTTGATCTTCCTTTCGAGAAAGGAAAGTTTGTGGTATACTGTGATGCATCGAGGATGGGCTTGGGTTATGTGCTGATGCAGAAATAGAAGGTTATAGCTTATGCATCGCGGCAGCTGATAGAGTATGAACAGCAGTATCCTACCCATGATTTGGAGCTGGCGAAAGTGGTGTTCGCATTGAAGGTTTGGCGACATTACCTGTATGGGGAAAAGTACGAGATATACACTGATCATAAGAGTTTGAAGTATTTCTTCACCAAGAAGGATCTGAACATGAGACAGAGGTGTTGGTTGGAGTTGGTTAAGGATTATGATTGTGACATTCTATACCACCCAGGAAAATCCAATGTTGTGGCAGACGCATTGAGCTAGAGGGGCTCGGGGTAGTTATTTAGTTCTGTTCAGATCTCCAGAGAGTTAGCAGATAAGATGGCCAGGGCAAGGATAGAGCTGGTGGTGGGCCAGTTGGCCAATGTTACCTTGCAGTCGACCCTGCTAGAGGGAATCAAGGAGGGTCAATTGGTGGATGCGCAGTTACAGGAAACTCGTCAGAGTGTCTTAGCCGGGATAGCTACGGATTATTCTATTTCTGAGGCTGGTATGCTTCGATATCATAAGCGGATTTGTGTTCCGGCAGATGAATGGATCAGACGAGAGATACTAGATGAGTCTCACACTATGCCATACTCACTTCATCCGGATACCACAAAGATGTATCAGGATCTACAGACATTATACTGGTGGCCCGAGATGAAGAAGGATGTGGTAGAGTATGTGTCTAGATGTTTGACATGTCAGCAGGTGAAAGCTGAGCATCATGTTAGAACCATAAATGTTTGTTTTGCCTTAGAGTGGCTAGTGATTGTCTGAACTCAGGAAATTTTGTAAACTGACTTTTAAACGTTGTTCTTTTGGGATCCCATGTGTAAAATGTTTAGTTATATGAAATGTATCTTTTGAGACCAAAATATTTTAACCCTAGCACTTTAATGGTTTCAATGACACGTTTTTAACTAAATGACTTGATTAGGAAGTCCTGCACCTTTATAAGTACACAATGTAGCGGTCTTGGCTATTCAGGGCGTTACAACCTTTGCACCCCGAACTCGTCCTCGGAGCTTTAACTACTGCAGTAAGTAAGTTTTCTAGGCATTTCATTTTTGTTATTATTGTTCCCTTTGGGAAATGTTATCTCTTTCCTTTTATTTTGTTATATTGTGACTATGAATAATTTTCTTGATGAGCCCATAGATTTCTTGAATGTACTCTGTATGAATCCGTAAATAGATGACTACTTTGAGTGTCTCTTGGCCTGGATAACCCTGTTAAACTTCCCATTTTGTAAAAACACAGGGTTTTAATCTCCTCTTTCGGTTGATTTACATGCGGTGTTTTGAAAAGAGTCATGAAGAACATCACTCAAGAACTGTTCTTGGGAAAACATTCCTCTTTTTTGAATTCCCCTCTTTTAAATCTGATCTTCCCTCTGTTCAGCATGCTATTTTATATTTGTCTTGGATTGATCGGTATAACTCGTGAATCCCTACCAACCAGCACTTGTTCGGTGTTCTCACCTCACCTTTCCCTTTTTCTTATGTGTGCAGAGGAGAGGTGACCACCGAAATGTGTTGTAAAACTCCGTTCACCACGATCGATGGCCCGTATGAAACACACCAACCGTGGCAAAGAGGAAGGAGACCCCCATGTGGCACGTCGTGCGACCACTAGGGTCACGGAGAGGGTCCTTTCCACTGAGGAAGAACCGAGCTCTTCAGGGCAAGAGGGAGAAACTGGGTTCGAATATGCCACGGGGGTCCCTTCTGCTGAGGAAGATCCGAGCTCTTCAGGGCAAGAGGGAGAAACTGGGATCGAATATGCCACAGAGATCCATACCGAGGCTGTTGTTAATCCTTCCTCTAAGACAGATGACGCCTCCTTGTCTGAAGCTCCTAAGAGCACAATTTCTAACAAGCAACTGCAAAACATCAGAGAGCACTTCCATCTCAGAGATGTTTCCATCTTCAAACCTGCAGCTGTACAAACTACCGAGCACCCTGGGGCTCAATTCTGTCCCTAGAGCAGATACCATATGTATGTGGGTGCCAACCTTCCTCTTCTGCCATAATTTCGCAGTGTGGAAGATTATTTAGGGCTTTGCCCTGCCCAAATTAGTCCTAAGGGCATCAGATTCCTTTCAGCCCTTTATATTTTGTACCAATCTTTAGACTGGCCAGTACCAACCACACACGAGATTAATTATCTCTTTGACCTCAAATCCAGCCCTCGCCAAGGCAGGTCGGGGTATTTATACTTTAGCCACCGGGACTCCAACATTTACCTGTCAAACACCGAAGGTATCTCCAAGGATGGGGAGTACGCTAGCCAATATTTTGTCACAAACAACATTGCTGCCAATCACCTGTCATTTTGTTGCAATGGTTCCTTTTAGTTGGCTGACCCCCACCAAAGAAATGGAAATAAAGGCCAGAAAGCTAGCTACTATGGACCCTTGCAACAAAGATCTAGTGACCCTGACTACTGTGGAAAGACTCGTATCCACTGGGCTCTTTCCTGTTCCCCAAACTCGAGCCAAACATGCCACCCCTACCAAGCAATCACCCAAGAAATCTTTGTCCATTTCTAATCACCTTGTCCACTCCCCAGCAAGAAGAAAACTAGATCCTCAATCCCCCCATCCAGATCCTGCGTGCCCGACCAGACCAGGAGTTCATCTGGGGTTGTCATCAAGGAGCCTGCCTAGTATGGCACTCCCAAAATTTCCATCACTCCCCAGCCTAGCAAGGGCAAGGACACTGCAGTAGTACATATAGACTCAGACTCGTCAAGTAGTGATGGGAGACTTCCGCTTGAGGCAGGCGACTACTCGGGGGTAGCTGAAGAGGGTGATCTGACTCTTCTTCCACAACTTACTTTTTATTTTTGCTTAATTATGATGATTTTTTATTTGTTTTCTTTGACCCTTCTTGGTACTTTTGCTAATCTTTTGCTCTTCATTTTGCAGATATGTCATCTGTATTTTTCAAGAAATTTGCCTAGAAGCATACAAGTGGTCCTAGCAATGAAGTTCCCCCTGCCAAGCACCAAAAAGTCGACCCTCTTGTTGGACCTACCGGGCAAGTTGAGACAACCCCTAACAAGGAATCTTCTCAGAAAAAGGCGCCCACTCCATCTCGTAAATTGGTCAACGACAAAGGATTATCTACTGAGGATAGTACCCATAGGGCTAGTGCACCGAATTTGACCGACCTGAGCAGAGCTCCCGACGGTACTATTGAGGATCCTGCTGAAGAGGTCCATGGACCTCTGAAGAAAGCTCTAGCTATCCAACAAGGACATATAAAAAGGGTGTTAACTTCCCAAACCAAATTCATGGATACTATCGGTAGCAAATCTCTGGACTTCATTACTAGCACCAGTCTTCAGGATGTTACCAGGGTAAATAATGAATTTGTCCGATCTCTGGGTGGCCTTTCTTCTCTTGTTATTTGTTCTGAATTTATTTATTTCATATTGTAGGGTATGCTGGCTCTCGGCTATGCTCATTACCGAGCCAATGGGGTGAGCAAACATGTAGTTGGCCTAGTGAAAGAGTATGAGGATAAAAATTCTTAGCTAGCCCAACTGATCGAGCAAGTCCAGCAGCTTCAACAGGCCATTGAGCAGATTACCAAAGAAAATGAAATGCTCAAATCAACTACCGAGCAGAGGAATCTCGACATTAACCGGATGGAAAGGAGGATTGAGGAGTTAAAGGAGAAGAATGATGTTGATGGGAGGACCACTCTGGAGGAAAAAGATAAGCTGGTAGAGGCTCTTAAACAAGAGGAAATTGACAGGCCCGCTGATGCTAAAGCCTTGGGGGACTTTGGTATGAGCACCTTCTATGATTTCTGGGATCGCTACAGGACGACAGACTTTAGTTATCTGGGAGAGGCTTACGATGAGCTGATGTACTACTGTACTCAGCGAGAGAAGAACGAGGCCTTAACCGTCCATACCGAGCAGCCTCCAGCCTCCGAGCTAGAATCTGTTGTGCCACCTAGTGAACCGATTATAATGGCCCCTGAGAAAGATGCCTTGCCCTCCAGCCCGAGTACTTTAACTGAAGCTCCGACCCCTGCCGACCAGTCTAGTAGCTTTTTTGCCGAAACCCCTGCCGCCGAGGCTGACTAGCAAATCCAGGGCTCTTTCAAACTTTACCTATTATTATTATTGTTTCAAAGACAAAAATGGCAGAGCCAAGCAGCCTTTAATCTTGAGAAATCTTTTACTTTGTTCAAAATAGCATGGTCTAGCTGAGCAGCCTTTAATCTTGAGCAATATTTTACCTTTCTATAAAATTCTTCACGTTATAGCTATATATCCGCTCGTGCTTTTATTTTTTCTAGCTACTCGACATATACTATTTTTGGAACTGTGCGGCTCTGTGAATCGAAGTTGTTTAATTTTTTTGAATGAGTTGTAAACAAAAACTATTCCACCCTATCTACAGAAATTGTTTTATGGCTTTTTTTGTTGTCTGGTAAATACTGAGCAACGTACAAGCACTTTAACATTAATAAAATTTAATGTTTCTAAGTCCTTTTGATTACACGTTTTTCTCTCTGCTTGTCCATGTATGACTATGGTGCCCCCAAGTGACCGAGCAGGATTCATAACTCTTGGTCACTTGCCAACTAACCAGAGCTGTTCATAATAACCTATTCGGGGGTACTTGGGTTCACCAAAACCTACAAAGGTTTCATACACTGCCGACAATCCGTGAAATAAATCACTAATTAGAAAGATAGTCACTGTAAAAGTAAGACTTGTAAAAATGGACAAAAATCATGTCTTATTGATTAAAAGTTAACCATACAAGTTGTGTCGCTCCTATGTAGCTTACATTCATAAATATTAATTATTACAATAAATGGGCAAATCGTGCCTGTGCATAATTAATATAACTAACTTGAGTTGGTCGATGGTATGGGTAGTTCATTCCTGTACTGGCCAGTCAATGATCAATTAAAAGTGATCTTTATTGGTAGTACTTCCTCAGGTGTTCCCCATTCCAGTAACGGGGGACTGGTACTAACTGGAGATCTTGGTCATACATCGCTAGTTTGTATGTGACGGGTGGTACTATCTTTGTGACCTGGTAAGGGCTTTCCCAGCTTTGCCCTAGGACTCTTTCCGAGGCATCTCGAGTTTCAGGGAATATTCTTCGTAGGACAAGATCTCCCACGTCGAATTTTCATTCCGTAACTCTAGAATTGAAGTACCACGCAACTTTTTGCTGGTGGGCAGCCAGGCGTATATTGGACTTTTCACGTCTTTCTTCAATTTGGTCTAAGGACTTAGCTAAAAATTGGTGGTTATGATATTGGTCATACACCGCATGTCTGTGAGAAGGTGAAGTCATCTTGACTGGAAACAGTGCATCATACCCATACGTGAGTGCAAATGGGGTATCACCAGTAGCTATTCCCTCCGTAGTCTTGTGTGACCAAAGTACCTTAGGAAATTTCTCAGGCCTGTTTCGTTTAGCCAGTTCTAGACACTTCTTAAGGGTTTCTTTAAGATTTTTGTTAACTACTTCGACCTGCCTGTTTGCTAGAGGGTGCGAGACTACTGAGAAACTTTTTGTGAAGCCATGCTTGGCACAGAAATTAGTAAAAAGTTGACTGTCAAACTGGGTGCCGTTGTCGGACACTATCTTCTTGGGTAGACCAAATCTACAGATTATATTTTTCACCATAAAGTCCAGTACTTTTTTTGGAAATGATGATTGCCAGGGGCTCGACTTCTGTCCATTTGGTGAAGTAGTCAACCGCCACGACTGCATATTGTACTCCTCCCTTTCCTTTCAGTAACTGACCAATGAGGTCAATCCTCCAAATAGTGAAGGGCCACGACCTCTGCATTTGAGTAAGCTCGTTTGGTGCTGCTCGGGGTGTCTTGGCAAATCTTTGACACTTGTCACATCTTCGAACATATGCAAAGGCATCTTTGTTCATAGTTGGCCAAAAGTAGCCTTGCCTTAAAATCTTCTTAAAAAAACTTTGCCCCCGCATGGTTCCCACAGAAACCCTCATGTACTTCCTCCAGCAGCCATTCTGATTATGTGATTATGTTTGGGTGAAACACCTGAGTAATGGCATGGAGAATCCCCTTCTGTACATAACTCTGTCTAGGATTATATACCGAGCAGCTTTCCTCACTAATTTTTTGGATTCATTGCGACTATTGGGCAGGATGCCGTGTTCCAGATAAGTTGCAATCAGGATCATCCAGGATAGAGTGTTGTCTATAAGAAAGATTGGTTCTGGCAGGTTGATACTTGGTTCCGCTAGGTATTCAATAGGGACTAGGTTGGCTTTTTCCATCATAACACTGCTAGGTAGTCTAGTCAGTGCATCTACTGTGGCTTTTTGCTCTCTTGGTATCTGTTGGATATTGTAGCTCTTAAGCTGAGCAAGCAGGTCTTTGATCTTATCAAGATAGGCCATCATTTTCCCCCCGAGTAGTGTACTCTTCGAGGATTTAATTAACAACCAGTTGTAAATCACTGTATATGTCCAAGACTTAAGCCTTTACTTCCCTTGCTAAACTCAGCCCCACGATTAATGCTTCATACTCCGCCTCATTATTGAATGCTTTAAATCCAAAATGAAGTGCACAATGGATGTGTTTCCCTTCAAGAGTGATTAATGTTAGACCGACCCTAGACAACTGATCGATAGATGAGCCATTGACGTGCAGCTTCCATACCTGGGGTTCCTCCTCGGAATGAACAATACTGGTCACTGGGCTCTTGGTGTTCTATTCAACACCTGTATTGGGCAGTGGTCCAGACTCCTGTGACTGCTCAACCATTTCTTCATCTGTATTTGGTGTCCCAGTAGATTCAGCTACAAAATCTGCGAGAGCCTGGCCGTTAATTATTGTTTGGGGCAGGTAAGTGATTTCATACTGTCCGAGCTCTATAGACCACTTTAGTAACCGACCAGACGTGTTTGGTTTTAGTAGGACTTGGCGCAATGGTTGGTCGGTAAGAACCTTTATGGGATGAGCATGGAAGTATGGGCGAAGTTTTCAGGACGACAGGAGCAGGTAGTAAGTTAATTTTTCAATTAGAGGATACCAGCTCTTGGCTTCGAACAACCTTTTACTGACATAGTAGACTGGATGTTGGATCTTTTTTTCTTCTCTAACCAGGACTACACGGACAACGTGTTGAATTACTGCTAGGTATATGCATAATTCTTCACCCTCCAGAGGTTTTGAAAGGATCGGGGGTTGTGTCAGTTACTGCTTTAGAGCTTGGAAGGCTTGGTCACAGTCTTCAGTCCATTCAAATTTCTTCGTGCTTCTGAGGATATTAAAAAATGGAATACACCTATCAATTGATTTGGACACGAATCTGCTGAGTACTGCTAGGCATCTTGTTAGACTCTGCACGTCCTTGATCTTGGCTGGTGAGGGCATGTCCAACAGTGCCTTTATCTTTTTGGGGTTTGCTTCAATTCCCCGGGAGTTCACTATAAACCCCAAGAATTTTCCCGACCCCACGCCAAAGGAGCATTTTAAGGGGTAATTTCATTCTATACTGCTTGAGGATGTTGAAGTATTCTTCCAAGTCTTGAATGCGCCCCCGACCTTTTTGGATTTTACCAACATATCGTCCACGTAAACCTCCATGTTATTTCCTATTTCGTCTTTGAACATACGGTTTACCAGCCGCTGATACGTGGCTCCAGTGTTTTTCAGGTCGAACGACATAACTTTGTAACAGTACATCCCTACATCCGTGTGGAAGCTGGTGTGCTCCTGGTCGGGTGGATGCATACTTATTTGGTTGTACCCCGAAGAGGCATCCATAAAAGTTAAGATCTCGTGGCCAGCTGTAGCGTCCACCAATTGGTCAATTCTCGAAAGTGGGAAGCAGTCCTTCGGGCATGCCTTATTTAAATAGGTGAAATCTATGCACACTCTCCACTTGTTATTAGGCTTCGACACCAATACGAGATTGGACACCCATACTGGGTAGAAAGCTTCCCTAATGAAGTCGTTATTTCGAGCTTCTCCACTTCTTCCTTCAATGCCTTTGCCTTCGTTGGATCCAGTAACCTCCTTTTCTGTTGTACGGAATTGAAGTGTTCGGTATCGATGTTGAGGGTATGGCTTATAATGGTTGGGTAGATCCCTACCATATCATCATGAGACCAGACAAATACATCTTGGTTGTTCCATAGGAACTGGATCAAAGCGGATCTTATGTCCCCGGACAACCCCTTCCCTACTTTGACTACCCTGGTTGGGTTATTTGGGTCAAGCAAGACTCTTCTAATTCTTCGACCAGGCCAACTCCTGTGTTAATATCCCCCAAAATGAGGGTCTATGTCATCCCCCCTATTTTGGGTTGCATCCTATTTTTGGTGACTGGACCCTGCAGGCTGTGCAGTGTAGGTTGTCTTTCCTGCCTTTTTTAGTGATGAGTTACAGCATTCTCTGGCCACTAGTTGGTTCCCTTGAAGACATCATATACCTTCAAGGGTTGGGAATTTAATGAGCAGATGGAAGACTGAAGTGACTGCTTAGAGGTCATACAGAGTTGGACAACCTATCATGGCATTGTACAGAGATGGGATGTCGATCACCACGAGCAAGGCCATTACAGTATTGTTGTTGGGAGTCATTCCCACTGTCAAAGGCAACCTTATCCTTCCTGTCGGGGCCATGCGATTGCCTGTAAATCCATAAAGAAATTGTTCGCATGGTTCTAGATCTCTAATGCTCAAATTCATCCACTGTAGGGTACTCTTGAATAGGATGTTGGAAAATGTTCCATGGTCAATCATCATTCGGGCTATGATCATGTTAGTTATTTGTACTTCTACCACCAAGGGATCATTGTGTGGATGATGTACATGACTTGTGTCTTCCTCGCTGAACGTGATAGGCTCACATTCATAGCTAGGCTGTTTGGGAGTACGCTCCTGGACAGCTAGTACATCTTCCTCTTACTCGTGCCTAAGGGAACGAGCGTACCTTTCTTGAGCCTTGCTGGAGCTTCTGGCCAAATGTGGTCCGTCGCAAATCATATCTAGCCGACCAACAACTGGTGGTGGTAGGATAGGTTGAATGCTTTGGTACTGCTGAGACTGTTGTTGAGGAGGCTGGTTAGGATGCTGTTGAGGATGCTAGTCAGCAGTCGGTTGTACATACCTCTTCAGATGAGCATTGTTTTGTCTTATGAGGAATTTTATCTCTTCTTTCAAGTGGTTACATTCATTGGTTTCATGACCATAGTCATTGTGAAACCGACAGAATTTGGTCATATCTCGTCTATTAATATCCTTCCACATTGGTGGAGGTCTTCCGTACGGTATGACAGCCTGTGTGGCATTAACAACATTCGACCGAGTATCTAACAGGATGGAGTAAGTAGTAAATTTGGGATATATTCACGTGGTTTGGGCGGCTCAGCAGTCTTAGGCTTCTTATTGTCACCATGTTACTTCTACTTCCAGCCCCATTACTGCATTTTCCCTTCTTAGCGTCGTTCTTTCCTCCCTCTGCACTGTTAGTCGTATTCCCAGTATCTTTTTTCCCCTGCTCGGTAGCCGCCTGAGTTGGACTATCCACCTTCCGCTCGGCCTCCTCAATATTGATGATTTCCTCTGCCCGATCAAGGAACTTCTAAGTGGTACGTGCAACCTTCCTTTTCAAACTGCTCCAGAACAGACTCTTTACCTTAATTCCCGAATTGATGGCTATTAATTTACCGTCATCACTAAGGGATTTCACTCTGGTGGCTTCCCGCATAAAAAGTTGAATGTAATCCTTCAAAGGTTCATTATCTTTCATTTTTATGTCCACCAGGTCATTTGGCTCAGTGAGAAGGGGCATTGCTGAGGATAATTGGGAATAGAATGTGTGTACAAATCCAACCCATGATGTAATCGATCCTGGAAATAACTTAAAAAACCATTGCTGGGCAATTTCTGACAGGGTAGCTCGGAAGATCCTGCACTTGGCATCATCACTTACTCCCTGTAAATCAGTCTATAGTTCAAAGTGGTGAACATGAGATACCAGGTCCTCCAGCCCAGTATACATTTTCCATGTTAGCATTTTGAATTTGATAGGTATGGGCAGCTGATTAATACGGTATGAAAATGGGGAACCTATCTGCCTCTCCATGTCAATATCCATTAACTTCGGGGTTGTCAAGTCCTTTACCAGTTGGGTTAACAGATCCAGATGGGCTTAGATGTTAGGGTCTGCAGCTGCCTGAGGCTGTGCTGCATTGCGGACCTCATCCATTCTCGGGTCCCGAACAAGCTCAGGCGAAGCTATGTTGTTTGACTCCTGATTTTCCCTGCTGCAATTAAGAGCATCTCAAAGGTCTTCACCTCCCATGGGGCCTATTCGGTTGAAAATGAAATTTGGTTGAGGTCTGCCCTCGGCATTCTGGCTGCTACTCGGCTTGGTATTGGAGGTACTCCCTGGAACCCTCCATTTCGAGGTGGTTGGTTGTTTGGGACATCCTGCCCTTGTGGGACAAATGGTCCTTCAGGATGGTTACCTCTCTGAACTTGATTATTCTATTGGCGAACTTGGCTTGCTGCCTCATCGTGGTCATACCCATCAGCATAATGGGGCCTTTATGTGCTACTAACCTCCGGCTCATCTCTTCGGGACCTTGATCGATATTCTTGATGCTTTCTGTATCGATCAAGTTGTTGCTGATAGTTATGGGGTTTACCATTCCTATTTGTTGCTGGAGCTTGGAGGTTGTCATCTAGCCTTACAGCACCAGGATTCCTGTCACGGCCGCTACCCTGAGATCTTGGACGAAAATTTTCTACTTGGTCCTGTCCCATGCCACGCCTTGGCAGGACCTGCTCATCAGCTGGTAAGGGTCTCCTATTATTGTTCGCTTAGGCACCCCGACCAGATCTGTGACTCCTGGTTGGCCCCTGTTTCCCATTATGAGGTTGAGCCTCTGGCCCATGCATGACACCTTCACCAAAACCAAAAATGGGAGGGTGTTGTTGGTTTTGGGCAGTAGTTCCAGCTGTTGTTCCCATACCTTGGGTTTGCTGCTGCTGCATATAATTGTGGATGGACTCAGCCGCTTCATGTGTCCAGCGTTCCATGTCTTCCTAATAGGCATGCACCTCCCAGGCATGCCGATCCATCCATTCTTGAAAATCTCTCTTTTGTTTTTCGAAAGCTTCATTAAGGGCCTCCTGCGCCGTGGCTCGTCCCTGGTTCATGGAGGCAAGCTGATCTTGCATCTGCCTAGCGGCTTCCCTTATCTGATCAATTTTAGAGTCAAGTCCTTCAATATTGATGTAGGGCTCATACCGTCCAGGACCTCTAGCCCTGGGTCCTGGCTGGTAGGTACCCCGCGCAGCAGCTCCACTTGACGTTCCTGCATGGGTGATTCTAGCGGAGGCAGCAGCTCCGCATCTCGGTTCAGTGGACCCAGCAGTTTTCCCCCCAAAACCAGATGGATTCCTAGGTGGCAAGTCACTTTGCTTCCCATTGAAACTGCTCATTGATGGGACTTGGTTAGAGACTTCAGCCTCGAGCTCTGAAGGCTCTTAGCTTGACCTTCTAGTTGAGACTACCATTCTTGCAACTATAGAATCCGAATGTGATTGTCTTAGGCTCTCAACGAAAGTACCAAAATGTTGAACAGTTTTTAGCCAACTGACGCGGAGTCAAATAATTAATTAGAGAGCTTCCAATTAGACAATCAATACACCACAAATTAGCCAAGAACCTAGTAATAATGAGCAATAAATAATAGAGAACACCAGGATCTATAGAGGTTCGACCCCAAAGATTGGTAATGACCTACGTCTTCTTAGGTTTGTATTAATCTTGAAGGTTTACACAAGATCACAAGAGATTACAAGTGGATTTCTATGTGTAAAAGACAATATAGTATGAATGAATCGATATTAAATACCAAGCCAAGTTGCTCGGTATATTCTTGGTGTTGGTCGGTAGGCTATTTTTCTGAGTGGAGGGTTTGTATTTATACTGTCCCTCTCGTCCCAGGGTTGCGCCTAAGCATAACTGGTGGGGAAATATCCATTTCTTTTCGTAGGTAGTTGTCCTATTCTTCAGGAGCCTTGCCCATGCTTTTAGGGCTGTTAGGCACTCTTTGTGGGTGGTTGGACGATTCTTATGGAGTGCTAACGGAGAGTGTAACTGCTTTCATCCAGGCAGATATGTCTGTTGGTCATACCGACCAGCTGCTCTCCTGGCAAGCGTACCAAGCAACGACTATTATTCATTTAAAGTGTACTCCGGCCAACTAAGCCTCTGTAATAATATGACGAGCAATAACTTGTCGTATATCTTGTGGGTATTCATTGATCTACCTGTCGGGAGGTCTACCCAGTTTGTTCCAAATGTTCAAACTTAATGCCACGCCAGGCATTTCAATGTTTGGGATAACACCGAAGTACTTTGGTCGTATAGAACAACACACAAAACAGCAATAGGCCATATGCTATTTTCTTTAGCATGTGGGTATGAGGCCATGTTACCAGTTCAGTTAGATCCACCCTCACATAGAAGGATAATATACGACCAGAATACAAATACCCAATTAGTAATGGAGTCTTTGGAGTTTTTTAATGAATGGCACGAACAACCCCAACTGCAAGTTGCAGCCTACCAGCAAATGGTCGCTCAATATTTTAACTCTAAAGTATGCGAAATAATGTTTGATGTGGGAGACTTGGTACATAGAAGGGTTTTTCTCAACACTCGCGATCAGGCAACTGGAGTGCTTGGACCAAATTGGGAAGGTTCGTATCAAATTGAAAAAATTCTTCAACTGGGCACATACAAACTTGCTCGCTTAAACGGAGATCTCGTTCCTCGCTATTGTAATGGAGAACACCTGCGCAAGTATTATCAATGAACATTTCTTTTTTAAGATTTGACATGTATTAATTTTACTTTTTTCAAGATTTTGAACAAGGGCTGGCCAGTTAGATGGCTGGTCACTTATAAGTTTAAGATCAATTTTTGATCACTCTTACAGACACAAATTTTGTCCATTTTTTACAAGAAATAAAAGGAAATGTGTGCAGCCAATTATTCTTGCCAATTATTGTATTTATTACAAGTATTTTCTCATTACGTGTGTTGTTTTGCTATATTATCATCGATTGTTTATAAGTACGCGATCAATAATGTTCGAACATGTATTGGTCAATGGCAAGTGGCCAAGAACCTTAGACTCCTAGATCACTAGGGGGGCATATAGGATACTAAGTGAGCAAAGCATATCATAAACATATGTAAAAACACAAGTAAAATAAGGGAAAGCATACTACGACACTTAGAGTATTTCTCAAAAAAATTTGCAGATTTTGTGAAATAATAAAGTGTTATGCTAGGTTCGCTCATACGAGCAAATATTATAATAAAAGTTGTAATATCGAAACAAAATATCTTTACAACACGAGCAATTGCTGCACGGATGTAATTAGAAATATTAAAAGTAAATAAGACTGCCTTAGGCAACAAATTGTCTTAACACCGCGAATAGTCTGTTCGGGTGTTCTAGTTACATAAAAAAACAATATATATCTATTGTGCAGCTGCGAGGGGGTCTTGCTGCAGTTGCTGGTCAACAGTGGTTCCAACTTCCTCTTCGGCTCCATGCCACCTATTGCTAAGGAAATTTCAGGAGACTCTGAGTCATTCTTCCTCTCCTCCAGGCGAGCAGCACACCTGGCAAGTTCAACTTGTTTTACTTGCTCAGGAAGACAATCAAAGTTCGCACCTTGATTATTCTTCTAGAACATATAAAAGCAATTGAAGGTGGCTCCTTGGAACCTCTCCAAGTCACTGGCATTTTTCTCTTTGAGCAGCTAACCTGATGCTCTAGTCTGGTGGCCTTCTTCATGCTTGCAACCAGATCTTCTTGAAGCTTGACTGCCTCCTTATAGTTGGTTTCAGAAGCTTCCTTGTATTTGTCCTTGGCAGCAACAACCTTAGCCAGGTCTTCCTTGCTCTTCTTCAGCTCCTCAGTCAAAGCAGCAACTTTATCCTCTGCTACTTTGACTTATGCCTTTGTTGTTGTGACTTTGGCCTTCAAAGCTTTAGTGTTGGCCTCCCATGCTTTGATCTCCTCATCATGTTTCAAGCCAATCTCCTCGACACGGCACCAACCATTATTCATCGTCAGAAGACTCTGCGAACAATGAAGAAATGAAGTTTTCAGAGTCAATAAAATGAAATGTTGTTCTATTAAAATAAAATTAAGAAAAGAAACTTACGCCGATCACTTCGTTGAACCCACGAGCAAGGATCTGCTCGGGTCTTAACGAAGGGAGGGAAGCAAAAGCCTCTTGGCTACGGAGATGCTTGGCTACTTTCTATACTTTATCAATTTTTGAGCAAGAAACATTGCTCAACAACTCTACCGCCAAGGATCCTCCCACCTGCTCGGTGGAGGACTCAGTGGGCGGAGGAGGAGGAGTGGTTTTCTTGGAAGGAGTAGAAGCTAGAGGGTCTTCCAATCAAGCTCTTTTTCTTAGAGATTCCCCACTAGCCTCTCCAGCATCTTTCCTTCTCGATTTCTTCCAGTTAGTAGATTTGCCCCCAGAGGCATAAATGTCGAACACAATGTTGGTTTGCATGACTACAAGAAAAACAAGAGCGAGCAGATATGTCAACAAATAGTTCTGCATAATGAGAAAATAAATCAAAAGAAATTCTAAGTACTGTATCTGAACTACAATTACTGGTCGTTGTGTTATCTAAGGAACTACAACTACAATCATTATCTGCCTCAAAGAAGTCCAAGCTAAAACTACTGGTCGGAAAATTAAAGTTGTCATCCCTATTGAATAGATGATAGGGTATGGCCAATGTATCTAAGAGTGGAAAATCCATACCGTTCTCATCGGAGGATTAAAGCGTATGGCCAGCGTATTCAGGCAATTTTTGTTTTCGCCTCCCATGTTGAGGAGGGATATCAGCTAGTCGGGCATGGGGGTTGGGCTCTTGAATGGTCATTGTAACGTCCCATATTTTCTAATAAGGCCTAGTGCCTTGATTAGTGTTCCGGGAGGGAAATAATTGATTTAATTATGTTATTATGTGGATTAAATGATTATGTGAGTAGAGATGCATGTTTAGGCGAATTACATATGAATGTGGGCCCATTTTGGTTAATAAAGGCATATTTGTAATTTTGGCCCGTTGAGGACATAAATGTAAATTATATGTGTGTTGTGCTTGAGACCACAAGATTGTGGAGATTTAATTGTGATGTGTGATCTGAGACGGTCCTAGTGAGCAGAGTAGCGAAATAGTCACAACGGGGTCGAATACCCGGCTAGGGGTGAGCCTAGAGGTATTTTGGGAATATAGTACGTGTTTGGGATTACCGGATAACGGGTAGTAATTTAGCGATTTGTTTAAGTATGTCGGGGGTTAAATGGGGAATTATAGGAACAATCGAGGAATTAGCGGGATGTGGAAAATGACGATTTTACCCTTGGTAGTGTTAGAAGGGACTAAGGACTTGCTTAGGGGCATTTTGGGTATTCTACAGTTGGGGATAAACTTGGTTTGGCCTAAGACTCTAGAACCAGGGAGAAACAAAAAAACATAACTCTCAGCCAATCTCTCCCTCTCTGTCCCACGTTCTCTTGCTCTCTCTCTCTCTCTCTCTTCCCTTTGGTGTATGTGGAAACTTGGAGGAATTCTTTGGAAAATTGGCTAAGGGTTTGAGGAATTTGAAGCCTGTAAAAGTTGGAATTAGCTCAGGTCAAATTATCAAGTGAGGTAAGGATTCTGGTACTGAATTTTTAAGTTTCTTCTTTGAATTTTTTTAAGCTTTGCTTAGGTTCAAGCTTTGGTCTGATTATGATGTTTTGAAGAGATTATGAGATTTTTTGAAGTGTTTATACTGACTAAGTTGCCTAGACATGAATTCTGGGTATAGGGGCTGAATTGGGTGTGAATTAGTGAGTCTGGCTGAGGAAAACGTAGTGAAAATGCATGGAATTTCTAGGTGTTGAGGCTCGAGCCATGACCATGTTCTTCAGGCGTCGCGACCTGTATGAATAAAGAGGCTTGGGAGCCTCTGAAATCGTCCAAGTGCCATGGCACAGGTTGAGGCACGCTGCAGCTCGTGTCCCCTAGAAGATAGCCCAAGGCTCTTTAACTTGTAGCGCATCGCAGCCCTAATGGGCTGGGTCGCGGCTCAA
Organism: Humulus lupulus; assembly: GCF_963169125.1. NCBI lineage: Eukaryota > Viridiplantae > Streptophyta > Magnoliopsida > Rosales > Cannabaceae > Humulus > Humulus lupulus. The sequence continues at coordinate 231,317,510 of NC_084794.1, forward strand.
ATAGGGGATTTTGGCCAAAATAGGGTTTTAAGCTCGGGAACCCAAATTTAAGGGCTCGGGAAGGATTCTACTACCCAGTTTAGTAGAATTCGAGGTCCCGAAAGCTAGAATATTAATCCGAAGTTATTTATTGGTTAGGGCTTGATGGATGTATATTTATTGATGCGTTGTGACTAGGTTTTACGTCAAGGCTCGGGTTTAGGGGATTGTGCTCGGGATCACATTAATAAATCAGCTCGAGACACAAGTAAGATAATTGTTTGTGCCCGTAGAGCAGGGCCTGGCCCGATTATCTATGTTTAATGCTTTATATGAATGCTTATGACTTGTTATACCATGTTTGTATGACTGTGAATGAACGGCAAAGGCCAGGAACAACGAAGGTCAGAAACTATGAAGGTCGAGAACGGCGAAGGCCGGAAACAACAAAGGCCGAGAACGGTGAAGGCCAGGGATGACAAAGACCGAGATTGGCATTAAGCATGTTGAATGCAGGTCACTAAGGTGAGACCCTCTAAGGGTGTTGTACTCACCTGCTCAATGAAGACTATGAACCCAGTGCTTGGTAAAGCACATGGGTTGGCATAGGCAGCTATATGTTTAATATGCTATCTGTTTAAGCTATTTATTACTGGATGAATTGTGATATGTTGTGTGTTGAGTATTCTTGCTGGGCCTTGGCTCATGGGTGCTCTATGGTGCAGGTAAAGGCAAAGGAAACGTTGACCAACCATGAGTTGGAGAGCGTGGAGCGACGTGTACATGTTCGGCCTACCTGACTGCCACGAGTGGGGTTGTTTTGAGGAATATGTTGTAGATGGTTGGTTTTGTCACTTAGGTCGATTGTATTTTAACTTTTGAATTGTAATACATTTTTGAAATAGTATTTTGGGATCCCAATGTATAACTTTTATTCCTTTAATGAATGTCCAAATCTTTTATAATTAATGTTCATCAATTGAGTCTTTATTTCAATTTAATCACACTTTTCAACCTACAACCTCGATTAGCAAGCTAAATGGCACATTTACAAATCACATGGTAACGACTCTAAGGTAGTAGGGCATTACAGTCACTCTTGTTGGATGACGCCTTGGGGGTTGTGACACTTCTTGTTGCTATTTAGGGTTTTCTTGTTCCTTAGTACCATCTTCGATGGCACTCCCAACGGTCGATTCCCTCACCTCTTGGTGAGGCTCTAAAAGGCCGACCAACCTTAAATTGCTTTCCGTGACTAGTTCCTTGATTCTTTTTTCTATATGTGTCATGTTGGCCAGGGTTGCAACCTTTATCTCCATTTCTTTAGTGGGTTCTGGTTAGTACCATGGACCTAGACACAATACAAACTAACTAAGGATGGAGAATTTTTTTTTTTTTAAAATGACTAAAAGAATACCGAACAAAGACTAAAGAGTTTACCTCCTCGAGTGAAGGTCATGTTATTTGCAACCAGATAGGTTGTGAGGAAATAATCTTGGAAGTACTTCCCCACATTGGATTTTTAGGTTATACCACTTAGGAATGTGTGACCAGATTCCTGGTGATAAAAATGGAAGAACCCCATGTTACTTTGGTTGGGGTTGGATTTGAGATTGAATAGGTAATTAATATAGAGTGAGGGGTGGGCACATGCAACTTTTTATGGTTATACAAGATATAGAGTGAAGAAAGTACTTTATATCTGTTGGGGGTTATTGGAAATAGGGCGACCTCAAAATAATTCGCTACCCCTCGAAAAAAGTCATGCAAGGGAAAAATTTCCCCCGCTTTTATGTGATACCTCGACCAGGCACTAAAGGCGCCTTGGGCATGTTTGCACTCTGGTCAAGTGTAGGCTTATATAAAGTAATCCCAGGAAGCTCGTATTCTTTGGATACTTTTTCACCATCCTGGTCGATATGACGCTTGGAGGGGAGATGTACTAGGGTAAATCTGCTCGTAAGCCCTCGTGTGGACAAGCCTTAGGTTGGATATTTGGTGATGCAACCCTTAGGGGTTGAGGGTCATTCGAAGGATCCTCGGTGTTTGTTGTTGGGTTGCTGGTAGATGAGTCTATGGTTTTTCTTTTTCTCTGGGTATTATGTTTGACAAGACCCATGTTTGGTTTTTTCTTTGGAGATTTTCGAGAAAGGTTGGTCGTAGGAATTAGGGGTGGTGCCGAAGGCTCTAGAATGGGTAGAGAAGGTTGTTCTTGATCCTCGAACAGCATAGCAAAGAGATCGCTATCTATTTGTCTCTCACCTCCCCCGGGATCATGCATGAATATCTGAGAAGAACAAAGGGGAAGTGAGAATCTACGACCATTAGAGAAGGAAGAACAAAAAGGAAAGAAACAAAAAAGATAATGCTGCTCGTGGATAAAAGTTAATCTTTTATTCGACCAGCAACATCCTAGTAAAAAACACGAAAAACCTACGAACAGGTTGGAAAAACGGATTTAAAAGTGAATGTGAAAAGTTTTTTTGGAAAAACTTTTCAACTTCGTAAACAAGCGGGAAAAACCCAGTTTTTCATAAATACCAAAAATCAAATTTTGGCTTCGATTTTGTGCTTAAATCAGTGACAATATGCCTAAATACCCTTCCTAAACATCATTATGTGCCATAAATTGCCTTAAATTCCTATTTTATCCCATAAAATCCTATGTGTTTTACCCATAACCGATTACCCTCTAGAACATGCAAAACCCAGGTAGAAAAACAGACAATTCACAGCCAAAATGCAAGAAAATTGCTACAAAGTTAGGAAGATAGGTTCGAAAACTTACTTGGAGTAAATATTGTCAAATAAATCACAAAGAATTTGGTCGGAGTTGCTCGAAGACACCTCGAATCGCATTGAAATGTCTGAAGTTCTTGGAGATTTTGTCTGAATGTTCTTGAAGAGAGAGAATGGTCATGTAAAAGTGGAATGAAGGAAGAAGGGGGCATTTATATCAGTCAGGGGTATTTGACATGTAATGATGAAATTTGAGGGTTTTTGCATGGGAAATAGTAATAACCGTCAAATGGTGCCTGGGGGACTGAAAAGGTCATGATTACTTGCCTTTTCGAGAAGTAAGTACAGACGGATGTGACAGATCAGCATGATTGCTGATCGAGTAAGTTTATTAAATGTTGTTCGTATTAAAATTAACCTGGGGGCAAATTTTTCCCAAAATATTTGCCTGGTGACGTGGCATGTTTTAAGAGGCACATGAGCGGCACGTGGTTATTATTAATGAAAGCCTGGTTGATCAACGACCAGGGGGTTAAGAGAAAATTAAAGTTTCTCGATAGGCAATGGAATATGCTAAGCAGCAGGAAAAGAAGGGGTGCAGAGACATACGACCAAAGCTACTCGTGGAACCGAGACAAACGCTTAGAAATGGTTATTAGTTAGATATTTCTGAGATATTTAACTATTTTAAATGTAAATATCATTATTTATGTTATTATATTGTTATGCTTGTAACGCAAGTTAAGGACGTCTCATAGGCCCATATGTACATCCATGAGCCTATAAATAGGACTCATAGGATTCATTTATTTCACGCGCAATATTTTGTATTAAGAGAGAAATAGTGCTTTTGTACGCAGTACTTGTGTCTAGCTTTAAGACTTGTGAAACTCAGTGCACCCTTGTCCGCTGATTGCAAGTTTTGGGGTTTTACATCAATAAAAACACATAGTGGACGTAGGTTATTACCAATCTCTAAGGCCGAACCACTATAAAATCCTTGTGTCGTTTACATTCTTGCATTCAGTTCTATAATTCTAATTGTTTTTCGTGACTTCGTTTCACTGACTAAATCGAGGGTCAACACACATTATTTCTAGAATAGTAAGTGGGAGAAGGTGAACATCTCAATGTAGCCTATGGTCTCCATTATTAGTACAACACTGTGAGATATGAATAGGGTCTCGAGGCGGCTTTGTTTCCGTCCTCCTAAGGAAGGTTTCTAGACATATTAATACTAAGTTTGGCTTCTTATGAAGATAGGAAGAAGTGATGTACTTTAGGATTGACTGACCCTAAGGTGACACTCTCTAAGTTAAATCATGATTTCTGAAATAATGGGTTACACTTACAAAGATGCAATTAAGCTTTTGCAGTGGATAATTGCTTCTTGACCAAACTAGTAGTACTTTATTTTTTTAAAACAAAATAAAGAGTTATTTTGAGTTTTAAATTATAAAGATATGATTATCTTATAAGCTATCTGAATTTAACTTGACCGACCATAAGGCGACACTTTATTTGTTGGGTAATTTTATCGTGGGAAATTAAATGTTTATTTATGTGTTTTAATTGTTGCATTCATGGATCATATTTACTTTCCGAATAATTGATATTTTTTTTTCAAATAGTATTATTATTGAATTTTATTTCTTTCAGATAAAATGTTGGAAAAAGACTTCAATGTGGTGATTGAACTTAATGATGAAAATATCATATTTTGGAGACATGATATCGATATATTATTGCTAAGAGAGAACTTGATGGAAGCTGTTAAAATACCAAAAATTCAAGAACCACCAATAGAAGCTTCAGTGAATGATCAGTTTGAGTATGCCAAGTGGTTGAAGATAAATCATATGGCAAGGTATTATTTGCTTCAATCAGTAAATACAGACCAAATATACTCTACCAAACCTTAAATATGCATATGATATATGGGAGGCCATCCATGCTACATATGGACACATATATGATGAGTGGTTTTATGAGAATGAAATCCAATCGGCCAAGCATGAAATAATCGCTGAAATTATGAAGAATAAGAAAGGTAAATATGAGTTATTCATTCTTATAACTAAGTGGAAAAAGATATGTCATCCTGAATTTTACACTCAGGGTCCACCAACAATGTTTATTCTTCTATGAATATAATTAAATCTTACGATTCAAAGAAGGCTATTGATGATGTTCATGAAGTCAAAGAGAGAGAAAGCGTCTAGTTCAAGAAAACATTAAAGAAAGTCATTTTATTTTAAAATTCTTTAATTATTATTAAAAGAAAACTTTATTGAGTACAACAACTGGTCAGAAATAAAATGTCTCATATTGAGTTTGACCAGAGAAAGGGCACCCCGTTCATCAACAAAATTGTTGTGGAAGAAATCCCAAGCAAATTCAAAAATACCAGTACTGCCCAACTTTACTGCAAGAGAAGACCCGACATCTCACGTAAATAAATTTGAGATACAAATGGACCTCCGAAAAGTGTCTGCAGATGCTCGATGCAGGATCTTTCCTGTTACTTTATCTGATGCTACCCAGGACTTATACTTCAAATTTCCACCGGCCAGCATAATTTCATGGGAGATGTTCATAAAAGAATTCTACAGACAGTTCTACGCTGGTTGGATGCATCCGACAGAGGCCAATTAGCTGGTCGATATCAGACAAAAGGAAGGAGAGCCTCTCAAGGAATACATACAGAGGTTTATGTGAGAATTTTCTCGGGCCAAGACTGTTGGGGATGAAGGAAAGATGATGGCCATCATAGCTAGAGTACAACGCCAATCTCCCCTTTGGAGCAGCCTATGAAAAAATGGGGTCAAAAGTACTCAAGAATTTTTAGATCGAGCAGACAAATATATAAAGCTAGAGGAGGCTATCACCTATGAAGGAAAGTATCCAAAGGCTTACCAGTGCAAAAAGGAAAAGTCGACCAAAGCTGCTAGTGGGTCTGGCAAACCCAATGATAATAATGGCAAAGGTAATAAGAAGAATGGAGGAAAAAGGGCAAATATTGACCAGACGACGCCTGATAACAAGCGCCCTAAGCATAAAAGATACGAGTTGAGGTTCATTAACTAAATGGCCCTGGTCGACAGCAGATCATAAGTGTCTCTGGCCATCCACACCACAGTCCCTTTTAGGCGACCAGCCCCGATTAAAAAAGACATATCCAAGCAGGGCACAACCAAGTTTTGTCATTTTCGCAATGACTATGGACATGTTACCAACGAGTGTAACTAGCTGAAAGATGAGATCGAGTTCCTTAAGGGCATCTAAGAAGATATGTGCAATCAGGGGGAAACTCCTAGCAAGGGGCTAACGGAGGCAACGAGCAGGCACCTGTACGCCAATGCTTGCCTCTGCTACAGCCAACCTCGATCGCTATTACTTTGCTGACTATCTGTGGAGGACTGCATATATTTGGTGATAGTGGTAAGGAAAGGGAGAGATATGCCAAAACCCTATGTCACGAACAGGACATAGAAATGTTAAATGTCAAGGAGTGAACTCCCAAAAAAGCTTGAACAGAGGAAGATAGCATAACTCTCTCTTAGCTGAACGTGCAATATGTCTGATTCCCCCACTCAGATCCTTTAGTTATGGACGTTCAAATTGTCAACATGATGGTAAAACGAGTGTTGGTAGATATCAGAAGCTCGGTAAACATTCTGTATAAATCCTCATTGGAGAGAATGAAATTATCAGAGAAAGATTTAGAACCATGCAACCAGACCATCTATGGTTTCTTTGGTAAGGGATTAGCACCAACTGGGTCAATCAAACTTCCGATCACAGAAGGAACGACACCCGCGAACAGGACAATACTCACTACTTTTACAGTAGTCGAGTTTCCATCCGCATATAACGTCGTGATTGGAAGACCTATCCTGGTAGATCTACGAACAATGACTTTAGTCTGGCATCTAGCCATGAAGTTTCGAACCGATGCAAGAGTTGGGTGCGTGTTTGTAAACTAGCAAAAGGCCAGAGAATGTTACAACTCCTCGATCACAAAATCAAGAAAGTGTGGATCGGGGAGCAAAGCAGAAAAAGGGTTGCTATTGGTAAACGAGTCACAAGCCCAATCAGGTGAACAAGTCACCAAATAGGTCGTTGCCCAAAGTAAGGATGATGACTTAGATCATCGCTTTGGGAATTTTGAGTATTGGACCCATGGAGGACCTTGAGGAGGTACATCTAGAAGAAAAAGATCCGATCAGAGTTGTGAAAGTCGATAAAAACTTAGAGACAATAATCAAGGAAAAGCTAGTGGAGATTTTGAGGAAGAACCAGGAAGTCTTTGCCTGGTCGCATAAGGGCATGGTTGGAATCGACCCAGTAGTTATTAGCCATGTCTTGAACATAGATAAAAACCACCCACCAGTACAACAAAAAAGAAGGATGCTAAAGGAAGAAGTCGAAAAGCTAAAGGAAAATGGATTCATCAGGGTGGCGTTTTATCCATCTTGGGTCTCTAATAAACTAAATGGTAAATGGAGGATGTGCATGGATTTCACAGACCTTAATAAAGCTTGCTCGAAAGATTGTTTCCCACTTCCAAGGATCAACCAGCTGGTCAATGCCACATCAGGGCATGAAATTTTATCATTCATGGATGCATACTCCAGCTACAATCAAATTAGTATGCATCCATCTGATGAAGAGCACACCAGCTTTCAAACAGATACAGGGCTTTACTGTTACAAAGTAATGCCCTTCGGTTTGAAAAACGCTAGTGCGACTTACCAACCACTGGTAAACCTTATGTTCAAAAGGTTTATGTTGATGATATGCTAGTTACGTCGAAAAAAGTTGGTGAGTATGTCAAAGACCTACAGGATTGCTTCAACAACTTTAATAAATATCATATGAAACTTAATCCTCGTAATTATTCCTTTGGAGTCGAATCAGGAATTTTTTTTGGGATTCATAGCAAACTCGAGAGGAACCGAAGCCAATCCCGAAAATATTTGAGCGCTGATTGCGATGCAATCACTAGCCAAAATTAAAGATGTACAAAGCCTAACAGGAAGAATAGTGGCTCTGATTAGATTTATATCTAAGTTTACAGACAAATGCCTCTCATTTTTATTCTATTCAGTGGAAACAAAAAGTTCAAGTGGACAGAAGAATGCGAACAGGCTTTTCAAGCACTCAAGGATCATATGTCGCGACCACCCATTCTGTCCAAGCTAGTCGAAGGAGAAACTTTGTACATCTACCTAGCAATAATATAGTATGCTTCCAATGTTGTTTTAATCAGGGAGGAAGACAATATTCAAAAGGCAATATACTACATAAGTAAAAGGCTAGTGGGAGCACAATTACGTTATCCGGCTATAGAAAAATTGGCTTACTGCTTGATACTGGCATCAAGAAAAATACGACCCTACTTTCAAGCTCACCCCATAGTATATTTTCCAACCAGCCATTACAGCAAGTCTTGAAAAAACCAAAAGTCGTTGGTTCACTACTAAAATGGGCAGTTGAACTAGGGCAGTTCAAAAATTCTTATGCACCACGAGCAGCCATAAAGGGACAAGCCTTAGTAGACTTTGTATCTGAATTCACCGAACTCCCAACCAACGAGCCAGCTATAGAGCCTGAAGCCCAAGACAAAGCTCCTGCCTGGAGGTTGTTCGTGGACGGATTGTCAAATGAGCATAACTAGGGGCAGGATTAATTCTAATAACCCTCAAAGGGCATCGGTTCCATTGTGCAATAAGATTCAACTTCAATGCCTCCAACAATGAAGCTGAATACAAAGCATTGCTCGCAGGTTTGAGACTAGTCAAAGATGTGAATGTGAAATCACTAGAGATATACAGCGACTCTCAGCTAGTTGTTAATCAAATCATCAGAGAATATCAGGCCAGGGGTCTAAAGATGGTTGTGTATCTAAACAAGGAAAAATACTTGCTAGCACAATTCGAGAAGTATACTCTACAAAAAGTACCTCGCGACTAGAACTCCAACGTTGATACCTTAGCCAAACTAGCAAGCGCCAAAGACGCTGACACTTTGAGTATAGTATCGGTCGAACGTTTGTCAGCTCCCAGCATTCAAGTAGAAGAATCCTCCCTAGTAATACAAGTAACCTACACGTGGATGACTCCCATCATTCAATATCTCGAACAGGGATGGTTACCTGCAGACAGGAATAAGGCGAGAACACTACAAAGGCAATCAGCCCGCTTTATCCTGCTCGATGGAATTTTCTATCGATGATGATATTCAATGCTCTAATGAGATGTATTTCCATGGAAAAACCTAAGGAAATGATGCAAGAAGTACATCAAGGGTTCTGTGGAGAACATGCTATGGGCAAAGTTTGTCAAAAAAAGATTCTCCAACAAGGGTATTTATGACCTACTATGATCGAGGGTTCTATGGAATTTGTTAAGAAGTGTGATAAATGCCAAAGATTCTCTAAGATACCTCGAGCAACCCCAAATGATCCTAAACATATGAAAAGCCCATGGCCATTTGCATAATGGGGAATAGATCTAATTGGATCTTTGCCTACAGGAAAGGGGAATGTCAAGTACGCAATAGTTGTTGTTGACTACTTTATGAAGTGGGGAGAAGTTGAACCGCTCGCGACAATCACGACCAAGAAAGTGTTGGATTTCGTTGTTAAAAACATTGTATATCGATATGGATCGCAAAAAAATATTGTATCAAATAATGGCACACAATTTGACAGCCACATGTTTACCGATTTCTACTAGTGACATGGCATAACGAAGAGTTTTTCATCAGTTGCCCATCCACAAGCCAACAAACAGGTAGAACCTGTAAACAAAACTCTGAAGGACACACTGAAGAAAAGGCTCGAAGAGGCAAAGAGATCATGGCTAGAACAATTACCCAAAGTACTTTGGTCGTATAGAACAACACACAAAACAACAAAGGGCCATACACCATTTTCTTTAGCATATGGGTATGAGGCCATATTACCAGTAGAGTTAGATCCACCATCGCATAGAAGGATAACATACGACCAGACTACAAATAACCAATTATTAATGGAGTCTTTGGACTTGGTTAATGAAAGGCACGAACAAGTTCAACTGTGAGTTGTAGCCTACTAGCAAAAGGTCGCTCGATATTTTAACTCTAAAGTACGCAAAAGAAAGTTTGACGTAGAAGACTTGGTACATAGAAGGGTTTTTCACAACACTCGCGATCAAGCTTCTAGAGTGCTTGGACCAAACTAGGAGGGTCCGTATCAAATTGAAGAAATTCTTCAACCAGGCACATACAAACTTGCTCGCTTAAACAGAGATCTCGTTGCTCGCTATTGGAATGGAGAACACCTGCGCAAGTATTATTAGTGAACATTTATTTTTAAAGATTTGGCTTGTATTAATTTTACTTTTTACAAGTTTTTGAACAAGGGCTGACAAGTTACATGGCTGGTCGATTATAAGTGTAAGATCAATTTTGATCACTCGTACAAACACGAATTTTTGTCCATTTTTTTTACGAGAAATAAAAAGAACTATGCGGAATCAGTTATTCTTGCCAAGTATTTTATTTATTTCAAGTATTTTCTCATTGCGTGTGTTGTTTTGCTATATTATCTTTGATTGTTTATAAGTACGCGAGCAGTCATGCTTGAACAAGTATTGGTCAATGGCAAGTCACTGAGAACCTTAAACTCATCGATCACTTAGGGGGCATATAAGATACTAAGAGAGCAAAGCATATTATAAACATATGTAAACACATGACCAAACTAACAAAAATCATACTACAACACTTAGAGTATTTTTTTAAAAATTTGGCAGATTTTATGAAATATTAAAGTGTTATGCTATGTTCGATCATACGAGCAATATTATAATAGCAGTTGTAATATCAAAACGAAATATCTTTACACCGTGAGCATCTTTTAATCATATGTAATTTAAAATATTAAAAGTAAATAAAACTTCCTTAGGCAGCAAATTGTCTTAACACTGCGAACAGTCTGTTCGGGTGTTCTAGTTACACAAAAAAAGGGATGATCACTGTGCAGGAGGATCTTCATTTGGATGCTAGTCGACGGCCACTCTAGCTTCCTCTTCTCCTCCGTTAATGCATGTAGCCAAGGAAATCTCAAGAGATTCAGGGGCATTCTTCTCCTCCTCCAGTCGGGCAACGCATCGAGCAAGCTCGGTTTCCCTTATCTGTTTTGGGAGATAATCAAAGTTTGCACCTTGATTATTCTTCCAGAACATGTAGAATCAGGTGAAGGTAGCACCTTGAAACCTCTCAAGGTTGCTCGCATTAATCTCGTCAAGTTGTTTCACCTTCTCCTCGAGCTCATTAGCTTCTTTCTGACTGGCAACTAGATCATCCAGGAGCTTGACCGCCTCGTCGTGATTGGCCTTGGACATAGCTTTGTACTTCTCTTTTAAAGCTACAACATTGTCCAAGTCCTCCTTGGTCTTTTTAAGCTCTTTCACACAGACCTTAAGCTCCTCATTGTGAGCCTTTATTTGGTCTTCAGCTGTCTTTAACTCCCAGATAAATTTAGAGTTGTACTCTCCAGAAAGACGCCATCCATTATTCAAAGTCAGGAAAGCCTACGAACAACATAAAAATAATGTTAGTAAAAGAAAAACAATTGTTCTCAATCAGATGTACAAGATAGAAGAGACTTACAGCGAGCAGTTCGTTGAAACTACGACCAATTATCTAGTCGGTTTTTAATGAGGGAAGAGTAGCAAAGGCTTCTTTGCTAAGATGGTGTTTGGCTATATTCTGCAACTTGTCGATGGTGGAGCAGGAGGCATTGGACAACATTTCGCTCACCACAGGATCTACTGCCTGTTCAGAGGAGGACTCAGGCTGAGAGGATGAAGGAGGCATAGTTAACCTGGAAGAAGAGTCTTTGTTGATTGAACCTTCTTGCTTGAAGGTTCCCCACTAGTACCACCAGCTTCTCTCCTGCTCGATTTCTTCAAGCCAATGGTTTTGCCTCATGAGGCGTAAATGTCAAAAGCATTGTTCACCTCCGTGACTGAAAAAGAGACAAACAAAGTTAGTTAAAGTGTCCACAAGGATTTATAGAGATCGACAAGAGAAAACTCTAAGTAGTATACCCGAACTAAAGCTATTGGTCGCTACATTAGCTAATATATTACTGCAACAACGATTATTGTAACGACCCAAATTCGCTAATAAGGCTTAAGGGCCTTGATTAGTGTGCCGGGAGGGCATTAATGGAATAATTGTGATTTAATGAGTAATTATATGTCTAATAATGTTTATATGATACTTTGTAATTTAATTCTAGGGCCAGATCGTGGGAAAAGTCACAATGGGGGTTTAAGATATGACTTTGGAGAAGTCGGGGATACTTTTAGATAGCTGATAGTGATTTGGTTATCGGGACATGGAAATAAATATATGGAGATATATTTGAGGTTAGAATGTCTAGGCGGGAATAATGGGGGATTTTACCATTTTGGCCTCGGGGACGGTTCCGGCACCCCGAGCCTCGGGATTAACTTAATAGATAAGTTAGATATAGAGAAGCTTTTAGAAGATAAACAACCGACTAAACACTTAGACTCTCTCTCTCTCTCTCACGCTTAAGGAGACACAAAGGAAACCAAGGGAAACTAGCTGGGATTTCTGAGTTTGGTGGTGAGAATTTGGAGGTTTAGCTCAGGGAAAATCAAGGAACTGAAGCAAGGTTTAAGGTAAGCATCTAACTCTGTTTCTGTGGTTGAATTATGAGTTTTAGTTGGATTTTAGTTAAGTGCTGAAACAAGTTTAGTTGTAATGTTCTAAGGCAGAATTAAGAGGGGAAACTTGGGAGCTTAGCTTGGTCACAGCTTGGTGAAGTGATACTACAGCAAAGGTAAGTGTCAACTCCTGGTTAGAGGCTCTAAATTGAGTTTGATGGCTGGTTTGTGTGTTTTTAGCACTTGGGTTTCAGAAATTGAAAGGAAGAGATTGGAGTGTGTTAGGCTGTGTTTTCTTGAGAGTTATGTTGTTTAGATCATGCTAAAGAGGTTGGGAATTAATTGGTTAAGAGTTTGGAAGTTTTGGGATGGTTTAAGGTAAGGTTTTGAGGTTTGAAATGGTGTAAAATTTGGGTTCGAAGGGGAGGGCCGCGGCTCTGTTCTAGAGCGCTGCGGCCCTAGCATGAAAAGAAGCCAAGGGGGCGCGCCGCGGCGCCCAAGGCAAGGGTCGCGGCGCGTGTGTGGTTCAGAGTGGGAGTAGGCTTTGTTTTGGGGAAGGGTCGTAGATAGGCTTTGGGGGCCGCAGCCCTTGGTTGCACACTTGAGATTTTGAGGGTTTTAAGCATGGGGAAGTGGTCTAGTGTGCTCGGGTTTGGTTTCACCACCGTGCTTGGTGGAATTAAGAGTCCCGGGAGTTAGCTTTGTAACTGGAAACCTATATTTGAGTATTTATGAAACCCTATACTTTGGTTGTGGCTAGGTGATAAAGGCTTAGGCTCGGGAACGAATCGTGCTTGAGGGGCGTTGCTCGTAATTCTATAACCGCACAGACTAAAGGTAAGAAAACTGCACCTGGTTGAATATATGTGACGGGACTAAGGGCTCCCTATTGTAGAAGCTTGAAAAGATGGTATTATGCCATGCAAGCCATTTAGTGGACCATCGGCCTAAGGGTGCCAAGGGTCTCATTAGCGCACAGGGCGCGGCTCGGCCACTGGTAGCCGAGGATAGCTTATTATGCACTGAGCTTGGTTTAAGCGGGCCAGAGTCAGTGGGTTAAACAGAGGGTGCGACCTAAGTCATCGGCCCTGAATATTATGTGATATGAGCAGTAAATGTGATAGAATGTATCTTGTATTGGATTGTATATGTTGAATATCTGTTGTGGATTATCTTATGGGTATACATGCTTACTGAGCTATTCGTCTGTTGTTATTGCTTGAGTTATCTATGATGTTTTCTTGCTGGGCCTTGGCTCACGGATGCTACGTGGTGCAGGTAAAGGCAAGGGCAAGTTAGATTAGCCCTGACTGGAGAGCTCAGCGAGCGGAATGTACATAGTCAGGTGCTCAGCCACCACGGTTGAGGTGTAGGCAAGGACGTGGAACCTAAAGACTGTCTGTTTTGCCTTAGTATGGCTAGTGGTTACTTATGTACTTTTGGGAGTCTGTAAACTTATTTTAACTCTGTTTTGTATGGGATCCCGTGTTTACTACAGTTTAAATATATGAAATGAGTCTTTTGAGACCAAAACCTTTTTATCCATAGATCTTACATGTTTAGTAACACGTTTTCAAATTAATGACTTGATTAGCAAGTCCTGCACCTTTATAAATACACAGTGTAACGGTCTTGGCTATCCAGGGCGTTACAATTATCCTCCTAAAACAAATTGGGTTTAAAGCTACTCGTTGGAAAGATAAAGTTGTCATTTTTGTCGAACATGCTAATATGAATGGGAAACATATTTAGGAGAGTTGAATAATCCATGCCATTTTTGTCCTCGGATGAGTCATATCCTCGACTAGGGGTCAGGAAGTTTTTTTTTCCTTCCCGTGGGAAGGGGGAATTTCTGGTCAAGGGGAAGGTGCGGCTCTCTTATGGAAACCCCAGCCATCGGTCGACGCCTGGGTGGTTGTGAAATTTCTTGAGGTTGGGAGGCCTCCTCGATGCCTTCTCTTGTGCCACTCCCAGCAGTCGTTTTCTTCACCTCTTGGTGAGGCTCCAAAAGGCTAACCAGCCTTAGATTATTCTCGGTAACCAGCTCCTTGACTCATTTTTTTATGGCGGTCATGCTGAATAAGGCAACAACCCTCTCTACCATACCCTAGATAGGCTCTGGTCGAAACCATGAGCCTATATTCGACATGATGAATTAACAAGAGGAATAAAAATAAGCAACCAAAAGTATAAAAAAGAAATTTTTTGAGAAGGAGAAATACCTCCCCAGGTGAAGGATAGGTTGTCCACGACAAGGTCCATCGTGAGAAAATATTCTTGAAAATATTTTCCCATGTTGGACTTGTAGGTGATGTCGGTTAGGAAGGTGCGACCAAACTCTTGATGGTAGAAATGGAAGAACCTTGTGTTGTTCTGGTTGGGGTAGGACTTCAGATTGAACAGGCAGTTGGTCTCATGAGTGGTGGGTACGGGCCATTTCTTTTGATGGTAAAGAATGTAGAGTGTTGATAGCACTATATACCCTTTTGGCATGATTTGGAAGGGCAAAATGTCAAAATAGTTTGCCACCCCTCGGAAGTACTCATGCAGAGGAAGAGTAGCCCCCGCCTCAATATGGTACCTCGACCATGCGCTATAAACACCTCTGGGCATGTTTGCTCTCTGGTTGGGGGGTTGGATTGAAAAGATTAATTCCCAGAAGGTCATACTTCTTGGGATATCTGGCCACCATCCTGCTCGATATAACACTAGGAGGGCCAACGTACCATGGTATATCCTTTTTTAAGACCTCTTTTGGAAAGGCACGGTAAAAGAGGATCTCCGGAGGCTGCTCGAGTGTGGCAGATCGATTGGTGGTAAATGGTCCTTCACCATTGGTTGGGTGCTGACTGATGTGAGGGTCAGGAATTTTCCACCTCCTCTAAGCAACATGTTTAACTCGTGCCATGGAGGGGCTAGCAGCAGGATAGTTGGTCGGTGGTGTTGGTGATGTATCTGTTGGAAAGGGCAAAGTAGGTGGTTATGCGTCTTCGAACAATAGATTCAAAAGATCTTCATCTATTGGCCTCTCACCTCCCCAGGGATCGTGCATGAATATCTTAAAAGAATAAGGGGAAGTGAGAATCTACGGCCAATAGAGAAAGAAGAATAGAAAAAAGAAAAAAGGATAGTGTTGCTCGTAGATAAAAGTCAAGCTTCTATCTGACCAGCAGTACCTGAGTACAAACACACAAAACTACGAGCAGGTTGGAAGAACAGATCAAAAATTGAAACTAAAAAGTTTTTTTAGAAAATCTTTTCAACTTCAAAACTAGGCGGGAAGAACGCAATTTTTCCGAAATACCCAAAATCGAATTTTCACTTCGATTTTGGACCTAAAATCAGTGTAAGAAAACCCAAAAACTCCTTATAAACGTTGTTTTATGCACTATATGGCCTAAAATGCCTATTCTAGCATAGTATTTCTTTGAGTTTTTTGCCTAAACCTGATTTACCCAAAGACTCACCAAGAACAGTGTAAAACCAGTTACAAAAACAGGCAAATCGCAGCCAAAATGCAAGTAAATTGCTACAAAATTTGAAGAGTTTACTCAAAAACTTACTTGGAATAAATATTTTTGAAGAAATCATGGAAAAATTACTTGAAATTGCTCCAAAAGCTTCGGATTGCACTAAGAAAAGCTTGACGATATTGAGAGAATTCGGAGAGTTCTAGAGGGAAGAGAAAGTTCGGGTAAGAGGAAAAAGAGGTGAAGGGACTTATATTTATACTGTTTGGGGAATTAATGGTGAGTTATAATGAGAATAGGGTTTCAATGCATGGAAAACCACAATAACCATCAAATCGTGCCTGGAGAAAGTACTGACAGATGTGACGAGTCAGCAGGATTGCTGATCGAGTAAGTTTATTAAATGTTGTTCACATTAAAATAAACTTGGGGGGCAAATGTTTCGCTCAATATTGGCATGATGACGTGGCATATTAAAGAGGCACATGAACAACATGTGACTGACTATTAATGAAGGAATGGTCGACCGACAACCAGATTGTCAAGAAGAAATTAAGTTGCTCGATAGGTGGACGAATATGTTGAGCAGCAGGAAAAGGAGGTATACCCAGGCATACGACCAGAGCTGCTCCTAAGACCAAGACAAACATTCAGAAACAATTTTAAGTTAGATATTTCAAAGATATTTACTATTTTAAATGTAAATATCATTATTTATGTTATTATTTTGTTATCCCTGTAACGTCAATTGAACATGACCCATAGGCCCATATGTACATCCATGAACCTATAAATAGAACTCATAGGATTCATTTATTTTCACGCTCAATATTTTGTATTCAGAGATAAGTAGTGCTTTTATACGCAGCATTTGTATCTACTTCCAGGGCTTGTGAAATTCAGTGAACCCTTGTTTTCTGATCGTAGGTTTTACAATTCTCTTACATCAATAAAATACTAAGTGGATGTAGATTATTACCAATTCTTGGGGCTGAACCAATATAAAATTCTTGTGTCGTTTACATTCTTGAATTCAGTTTTTTACTTCTTATCGTTCTTTGTGACTCCATGTCGTTGACCAAATCGAGGGTCAACATAGGGAAAATCCTAATGTGGCTCACGCCACTCACTGTACTGCACAGTGAGTGGCACCACACAGGGATATTTTCTATCCCTGAGATTTGAATTTTGAATTTCAAATAATTTGTTTATTTAATTATTCTTTTTAAATATGATTTAAATTAAATAATTAAATAAGGTTATAGTTGATCAGTTTTATTTTAATAAAAAAAGATTAATTAAATAAGTTAATTATCTTTATAAACTTAAAAATAAATTATTGTTAGTGACAAACTCTCTCTCAGAAAAAGAAGTGATAGTTTTCCTAAACTTGAAAACTATTCAATTCCTCTTCTCTCTATCAAACATCTCTAGATCTCATGTGTTGAGTACATCTAGAGAGTCATAAATCAATCTTTTGAATCCTACGTACCTGCACACGTCCTTGTGTGTTTGAGGATTTGTCTAGAAGATCAAGGTGTGAGTCTTCAGAACTTGAATAGGAAGATCGCTGATTTTATACAAAAAGATTCGATGACACTTGATATGCTAAAAGAGGTAAGCTCTAATATGATTATATGTGATTTAATATATATATATATGATATTGGCTGGTATTAATAATTATTGAAAAAGGTCATTGCCCAGTGTGTATCTCTAATTTGGTCTTTTAATACCAATATTTTACTCCTTATTTCTTTATATAAATGTTTCTTAATGTGTTGATAATGGTAAGAGTCGAATGCTTATATAAATTTCTACATTTACATATATAGCTCTTTATTTATTTATATGTGACAATAATTATGCTTCTTTGAATAAGATTACTACTTTCCATTAATTATCTAAGGTCAACAACACTCTCAAGGAGCTATATGTATCTAAAAAAGTAGTTTTTAAGATAGAAGAGGTAGACCAGACCACTTTCATTAATTGCATACTCTTGAACTTCAACCGATTATGGGTAAGCTTTTTGGTTACTTAAATATCATTCAAACTTCATGTCACTATGTTTGCATTAATATGTATGTTAATATTGTTGAGTAATTGTTTTAAAGGGGTTGTTTAGGTATAAACGTTTGGGTATTTAATTCAAGTGATTGAATATTTGGAACTTTGAAAAAATTACAAGAGTTGTGGCTGGGGAGGAATTATATTAAGGTAATTAATTTATGGGGCCTAAAATGTTTCAAGAAGAATATCTTGCTAAGTAATCAATGAAATTTTAGGAATCATATCAAGGTAATTAATTTAATTGGATTGGCTTTACAATGCCTTCATGTTTAGTTTGTGTTGTTTTTAGGTTTTGTTGTCACAATGGATTCGGAGATGAATTTGAATGTATTATTGTGCGATAGGTAACTAGTTACATTCACATTCTGATATGTATATTCTGGGTTCTTTATGGTAACCTGTTACCTATGTTACTAAATTTATAGTTTCTTCTTCTTCTTCTTCTTCTTCTTCTTCTTCTTCTTCTTCAATATTTTTTAAAAAATAATTTATAATTGATTATAAGATAAGATCAACTCTTTTTTCCTTCAAATTTGATGCTTCTTTTCATATTTAATATAAGTAACCCGTTACCCTCTTATGCTAACTGGTTACCCCTTTTACAGGAGAAGGTTAGTCCTCTCAGGATAACCGATTACCCCTGAGATGGTAACAGGTTACCCTGACGAGAACATCCAGATCTTTAAAAAAAACACTCAGATGTGAAAACGTGATAAAAAGTAATCAATCAAGTAACTGGTTACCTTACCCAGACTTGGAAAAAAACATATAATCTAAAGAAAAGGAAAAAAAATTGTTTATAATAAGTAAAAAAAACTAATAAACACAATTCATATTAAAAAAAAAACTTTGCAAAACAACTATGAAAAAAAATTAATATAAAAATAGTTATATAATATTAATATAAATAATATCAATTAAGCTAAAAATTAATAATCAAATTATAAAAAAAAATCCTTCCAATTTAATAAAACTTGATTAAAAATAAAACTATGGCATAAACCAATTTTTATACAAAAATATGATAAACTAAATCCTTAAAAATGAAAATTCTTTAAAAAAAAGTCATATAAAATGTGATTTCCACTAATAATAAACTCAATTGCCTTCGTTTTTATATTTTAAAATAACAACACGACGTCCAAGTCCTGTAGATTCCTTTGACCGAAAACAAATGTAAAAATTTGCAGTCATAGATGGGATTTTTTGACAATTTAATAAATATATTAAATGGGTATTGACTTTCGAAATCATCTATGTTGTTTCATTTAAATATCGGCATAAGAAAATCGGGACGAGCTAGTGTAGGGGCACAGTGTGATACATCGAACCACATCATTCCATAGTCGGTGGGTAGAGCAGCACGAAACTAGCCTACAATTGAAGCACATGAAACAAACTGCATTGTTTAATAGCCAATACATGGTACATTATTATAAGCATATTAAATGAACCTTTTAAGCAGCCGCTTAATAGTAAACTAATTTGAAGCTTCCATTGCTATATCATATTTGGTTCTTCATGTCAAAAATTAGGCTGAATAGATCACTCCATTTTCGGTGGGAACAAGTTTAGATAGGTAGATGATAATGACTTGGAAGGATTTCAATGTGATCGTAGACTTAGCTATGTCTGGATGGCCCTTGAAAATTTATGTCCACATTCAAAAGAAGAACCATTACAAAGTTTTCGAGATAGCCATCAGGTAATCTAAGAAAAAGAATTGTTCAATTGGATGGATTGGTTGCACCAGGCTTACCGAACTATATGATTGTCACTACAAATGAGGACATCGACATACTAGCTAGAGTTTTTATTTAAGCCATGATTGGGTCCACACTTTTTTTTAAGGCATGGAAACGTCACAAACTTGTCGTTACTACCTTCTATCATGTGTATTGATGAGATCAACCAATACAACTAGGGTGTCGCATGATTGGTTCATTGCTATTAACAAATGAATGGTTTGTATAGGGATGCAGCTAACTACATAGCCAGACTGTGCAAGGCGTGGGAGGTAACAAAATATCAATTATCTTGCATTTAATTTAACCTTACAAAGTATAATAAATTTGTAATTAAAGTATTCCATAATTCTGAAACAGATCGAGTAGGGAGTACCTATCTTGTCTCAGAGTTACATCACAGTGCATAGTATCAAATGTCTTTCCAAGAAGTATGTTGTGCATTAATTGTCCTCTACTAGCCATGGAGTATTTAGCCCTACTAGCATACTACTGGGACAACCTCAGACATCTAACCTTAGAATATGTAAGGAAAACTCTTTCGTACACATTAGATACCTTATAGGATTGATTTACCAATTGCTAAACTAGTTACAAGTTCAAATTTCAAAGTAAATTATTTGTCATTTACCTTTAGGTCCAATGGTCTCCATGGGGTGACATTAACACTCAACCAATATATGTAAAAATAAGTGAAAAAAGCAAACAAGTGTAGACTACTGCCATCGGCCCCAATGGAGGAGAATGGTACTTGGCAGAAAGAGTCACGATACAAAGTTATGATACTCTACCCAAAGACCATCCCTAGTTTTAAGTTGGTTAAAGGAAAAATGCTTTTTTATATCCAACCATTGGTGTCTAAAAGGCAAGGCAGGAAAAAAGTTCTTTGAAAAGAATAGTACATTAACATATGATGAGTACCGACATCTCCCCCCCCCAGACAAAAAAAAATTCATGATACTTGTAACACCATTAAAATTTCTTCACATATTCTCATTTGTGTATGTAGATTCAATGCCCCACATTAGTTAGTTACCTGATCTATGTCATCATTCACCAATGGACAAGGTCAAATTCTCTTCAATTTATCAATTTTTACAATGGTTATCTTCGTCCACATCATGTACTTAAAATTGCAATTTTCTAAGTCTAACACATCTGAACCATCTTATTAAACAGGATTCCAAAAAAGTAGCAGCGACAAAAGAAATACTCTAAAATTTAGATGGATGAATAAAACAAGGGAGAATTTTGCAATGCATATCAATCTTTTGAAAACATTGCATGACAAACTGGTAAGACCTAAACTTTTTAAAGTGTACTTAAAAACACCCACTGCTTCAAAGATTTCTAAAATGTTTCACTAATCATCAACACTCTGTTCTAATCAACCTTCAACTTTTGCAAGACTATCATTCAACAATATGAGTCAGTAACGATTCAAATCACCAAACAAAACGAAGGAGTTCTAAGAAAGGAAAAACAATCCCATATTCAGAAGTTTTAGCAAAGGGAGACATGAAGAAATCCAATACCTAATGACAAAGCAACATGCTAAGAACATTTTCATAACCTCCAACTAGAAACTCAATATTTGTATTCTATGTTAAAAAAATTGGTTGTAACTTGGAAGGCCTAGAAAATATTATAATTAACAAAAAAATTAAAAATATGATTTTAACACATAATCAATAAATATAGGGATTGAGCTATCACTAAATTTGTGAAATTAAAGTTACAGAATTAATCATATAATATATTTAACAATTAAGTTTCAAAATTTGCAACTTGATTATAGAAAAATTATTAATTATTTGATACATTTATATGGAAATGTAACACCCATATTTTGTATTTTTACAATGCAAATGTGTTAGAGATTGTAAATAGTTAGGTTGTTGCAAGTTTGTTAGTAGTTAGTTACAAATCTGATACAATGTATAGCTGTAGATTAGTGTAGCTTAGTCTAACTATATGTATTTATAAATACTCTGTAATCACTTAGTTTTGAAGAGTAATGAGAAATTTACTTCATTCATACTTGTTTTAGTTTCTTTAAATGGTATCAAAGTTCTTCCACTGAGGGTTTCTATAACTCATTTTTTTCTTCCTCTGGCTGACCCAATCTCCTAGTTCTTCTCTTTGATTTTGCCTGTCTTCTCCAACAACGGTGACTACTCTGGCGACTCCTGTAGCACCAACTGGAACCAATGTGTTTACTCCGGTTGATAGAGATCTTCACACACAAGATCTCTATCAAGCTTGATCAGAAAAACTTCTTGCTCTGGCGACCTCAGGTTCTTTCCGCAATCATAGGTCACCAGCTCCATCAATACATCTCTGATGATTCTTCTCTAGAAAAGTATCTCACAGAGGAGGATCAAGTTCCCAAGAAGTTGAATCCTGCTTTTGTTCAGCGAGAGCAATAAGATAATCTCCTCTATTCTTGGCTCCTTTCTTCGATGACTGAAGGAATGCTCACAAGAGTTGTTGGATTTGATACTTGTACAAAAGTTTGGAGAGTCTTGGAAGTCTATTTTGCTACTCAAACAACAACCAAAATTGATCAGTTTCAAGAAAGGTTCGTTGTCTCTTGATGAGTACTTACTGAAAATCAAAGCTCCGGTGGATCAGCATGGATCTGTATGGCATATTGTCTCTGTTAAAGAACACATTGGAGCCATTTTCAAAGGCCTACCACCCGATTACAATACCTTCATTGTTTCTAACAATTCTTTAACTGATTCTTACATTGTTGCTGAAATAGAATCATTTATCTCAAGAGCATCGGTTGGAGGCTCAATCTCATGATCTTCATTCTGCTTCTGTCAATGTTGCTCAAAATCGTTATTCTCAATCTGGTGGAGGTAATTTCTCTCCTCAATATGGCTTTAATAATAGACCTAATTTTTCAAGTCCCTCTCATTCTACTTCAACTCGTGGTGGCTCCAACTCTGGTCTTGGTCATGGTTCCTGGAATCCCTATGCTACTAATAGTAGAGGTGGCCCTTCCCTTAACTCAAGTGGTCATAATCAACCATTTAAGTTCTCAGGGAGCAACTCTGTTCGTCCTGTTTGTCAGCTCTGTGGGGGCCAAGGTCATGTTTCTTCCAAATGATACCAGCAGTTCAACTTTGAATTTCCTGGAATGGGTGCTACCTCATCAGACAAACTTTCAGCCAATATTGCTACTGAAGATTCAGTCAATGATATGGCTTGGTATCCTGACTCTAGTGCTACCAGCCACTGCACTTCTAAGGCAAACAATTTGATGAAAAAGGTTGAATACTATGGCTCCGATCAAATTCACATGGGTTATGGTGGTGGAATTTCTATCCAAAATGTCGGTAAGTCTATGTTCAAATCTCCCTATTCTTCAAGATATCTTGTTCTAGATCGTTTATTACATGTTCCTCAAATAACCAAAAACCTCATTAGTGTCTCCCAATTTTCTAAAGATAACCATGTTTTCTTTGAATTCTATCCTAATTTTTGTCTTGTCAAGGATCAGATTACCAAGGAGGTTCTGATGGAGGGTACTGTTAAACAAGGTTTCTATGTCTTCCATCCTTCATCCATGCATCTTGTCCACCCAGCTGCTCCATTGTATTCATTTCAGTCCAAATCTACATTGTATGCCAATAATGCTCAATTGAGCTGTTGTAATGAGTCTTGTACTCCTTTTCGTTTGTGGCATAACAGGCTGGGTCATCCTGCTGCCAAAACTGTCCAAAGTATTATGTCAAAATTTAATGTGTTTCCCAATAATAAAAATGCATCTGATTTTTGTAGTGCTTGTTGCAAAGGAAAAATACACAAGCTTCCCTTTCCTATTTCGGACACACAATATGACCAGCCCCTCTAATTAATCCATTCAGATTTATGGGGTCCATCACCTATGGTTTCTTCTAATGGGTACAAGTACTATGTTCATTTTATTGATACCTACTCTAGATATACTTGGGTCTATTTGTTGAAAACCAAGTCTTTAGTTATGCAAACCTTTATCAATTTAAAAACACAAGTTGAAAATAAAGTTAATTATTCCATTAAGGCTTTGCAAAGTGATTGGGGTGAGTATACGGCTCTACAGTCCTATCTTGAACAACATGGTATCAAACATAGAGTGTCTTGTCCAACCATTCATGAACAAAATGGTTTAGCTAAGCGTAAGCATAGGCATTTAATTGAAACTTCCCTCACCTTACTTGATCATGCTTCACTACCTCTTAAGTTTTGGGATGAAGCTGTGAGAGCTTTTGCATTCCTTATTAATCATCTCCCTTCTCTGTTATACATAATAAAACCCCTCTGCAACTTTTGTTTAAAAAGGAGCCTGACTATTCACAGTTGAAAGTTTTTGGATGTGCTTGTTATCCTAACACATGCCCATACAATATGAATAAGCTTGAATTTAAGTTAATCGAGTGCATTTTCTTGGGATATATCTTGAAACACAATGGAGTATAAATGTCTCTCTCCGTCAGGTCATGTCTACATCTCTAGAGATGTAATATTCAATGAATATCATTTTCCTTATGCCTCTAATATGTCCAAAAGTCCCTCTACTATTATCTCTAAAGTTTCAAGTCAACCTATAGCTCATATACCACTTGATTGTCTACCTTTTTATGTACAATCTCGCACGTCTATTGTATTTCCTTCTGTCTAGCCACCTACACCTAACACTGCACCTGTTTCGATACAGCCACTCATGCCTACACCACCTTTAGATGTCCCACCTGCCATGCCTACACCTCTTTTTCATGTACATCCACCCACGCCTAACACTAATCTTGTTTCCTCTCATGATGCCATCTCCTTGTCACAGCCCCTTTCTTCTTCTTTCATTACTTCACCAACGTCTACCTCTGTCTCCACTCTACCGTCCACTTGTCTTCCCTCCATGAATTTACCAACATCATCTATACTACATGTTCCAACTAACACTCACACCATGACAACTTGAGCCAAGGCAGGAGTGTACAAACCTAAGGTTTATATAGCTTCAAAGAACCTCTTACTATCTTTGAAGCTCTCAAGAGTCCTGAATGGAAGTTGGCTATGCAAGAGGATTTTTTTGCTCTTCAGAAAAATGGAACTTGGTCTTTGGCTCCTCTTCCTTTAGATCGAAAACAAGAAGGCTGCAAATGGGTTTTCAAGGTTAAAGAGAACTCGGATGGTTCTACTCAAAAGCACAAGGCTAGGCTTGTTGCTAAAGGCTTTTGTCAACAATATGGATATGATTTCACTGAAACATTCAGTCCAGTATTCAAGTAATTCTAACTCTTGTTTTATCTAAAGGATGGGATTTCAAATAACTAGATGTCATTAATGCTTTTCTAAATGGTGTGCTTAATGAAGAGGTTTATATGCTTCAACCTCCTGGTTTTGAAGATCAAAATTTACCAAATCTAGTTTCCAAGTTACACAAGGCTTTGTATGGTCTCAAACAAGCTCCAAGAGCTTGGTTTGAGAGATTGAGGGCTGTCTTGGTTTCTTTTGGTTTTACCTTTGTCAAATCAGATTATTCTCTCTTTATTAGACAGGCTAATCAACCTATCACTATTGTTCTAGTTTAGGTTGATGATATATTAGTCACAGGTGATAATCCCATGGCCATTCAACATCTAGTTACTCACTTAGACAAAGCCTTTGCTCTCAAAGATCTTGGCGAGTTAAGCAACTTTCTTGGTGTTTAGATTGAGCATACAACATATGGGTTCCATATCTCTCAAAAGAAGTACCTCACAAATGTTTTGTGCCATGCCAAGGTTCAATTTTCCAACTCTTTATCCACACCAATGACTGGTGGTGAGAAACTCTTAGCTAAAGGAAGTGATTTTGTTCATGACCCTCAACTCTATAGAAGCCTTGTTAGAGCACTCTAATATGCTATTGTTGAACGAAAAAAATAATAAAAATAATATATATAATAATATATTATTATAAAAAAGGTGGTTCAGTCAAATTAGTGGAGAGGAGTATCTCCACTTTTCTCTCCACCTTCCCACATTCCACTCTCACCACTCTTCACATAACGTAAAATAAATTCTATAAAATGGGAAATAAATCAGACACGGAAGGAGGAGAAAGGAAGAAGGAAAAAAACTCTGTCAAAATTCTGAGAGAGAGATTACGATAAAAAAATACAGAGAGAGTTCATATTTTCATCTTCAAGAATTCTACAAAGTAAGTACTAGGGCTTGCCCCTATTTTCTTTTCGGTATTCCAAATATCTTTTCTTCTCCACTGATTTTCTTCTTTTGTCTTTGGTCCACTTAGACCTAGACTATATATGACTACAAAAAGGTCTGCAAAAGTGAGATATAACCAAAGGGGAAAGGAGAAATCTTGATTTCTCTATGTTGTTATGCAATCCAAATCTCTCCTAAAATTAAAATTGATTTTCATGTTGTTCATGGTCCACTTTGACTTAGGCTTTATAAGCCAACTAAATGTCTTCAAAAGTGAGATATAGCCATGAAGAATGTGATAAATCATAAAAATTCACATGCCATTATGCTGTTAAATTTCTCCCAAAATCAAAGATGATTTTCTATTATTCATGGTCCACTATGACCTAGGCTTTGTAAGCCACAAAAGATCTCTAAAAAAAAATGAGATATAACTTTGGATAATATGATAAATCATAAAATTCACACTATGTTGTCAAAATTATAGCAAAATTTCAGTTGAGTATGAACAGTAAAATCAAGAAAATATATGGCACCTTATCGCAGTACACCGGGGTCTAAGAATACAATCAAGCAAAATAAATGTTTAAACTGATTCTCTAGTTCGGAAATGATCTCTAGAATTTTTTGTCGAAACTCAAAACAAAACAAAAGAAAAGTCAGTTTAACATTCAAAGGTGTCAAAACCAAAAGCCTTGTCGCTTGTCTATGATCTGAATGTGCTCTCAATTGTATGTCTATGGCGAATAGTAAATACATGAAAATGATCAAAGAAGGAAATATGTTATTCATGAATCATGGTCTGGCATTGTTTTGGCATGTGACTTATATAATACACATATAGGTACATATAAGTCAATATATATTCAATAGCTAAAGGAAGAGTTATAATTTTTTAATCATTCTTCTTTACTTTTTGCTTGGCTTTACGAGCAAAGAAGGAATTTTAATAATCACTATTAATATTATATATATATATGTACATTTGGAAACCTGATCATTTATTTGTGCATATATGTATATCCAGATAGTGCACTTAAAAGTTGGGCAAAATATCAAAAGATGTCTGAGTCGAAAGATATTCAACAAATTGTGATCCAAACTAATATTCAACATATATAAACATATGTGTCGTACGATATAAATATATATATATATATATATATTAAACACATATTTATATGCATATATTTTATATATGTAAACGAAAAATTTTGTTTACCAAAATTGGAGAAGCAAACTTTGATGAAGATGACTCTTTAAATAAAGAAATAAATGACAATTGAAGATAGATAATTGTCACAAATAAACCTTCGTCGTCTTCTAAATATATATATATATATAAGAGATTAGAACTATATATTTATATAATTGTTTATGATGTAAACAATCAAGGAGAACAAATATACATACCCAAATATATGCTTCATTTTCTTCTCAAAGTTAAACAATGTCTCTCAAATTTGGAGAACTTTGAAGAATGCATTATATTGAGTATGGTAGAAGGTTTAAATAGACAAAAGATGATATCTTAATTATATTTCAAATTCGAATTCAAACTGAATTTTAGAATATAAAATAATGATATTATCTTATAAATATCTATATCAGATTTTATCACAAATTTTAAATTCAAATCTCTAAAATTAAATTTGAATTTTAGTATATAGATATTATCTTATATTAAATTTAATTATTCACTACCAAATTTTGGAATAATTAAATTAACAGATTCTAGAATCTGCCAAAATTAGTTTTGATCTCTTTATTTTATAAAAAACAATTTTCTATAAACAAAGAGATTTCAACATAAAACAAAATTCTAAAATCATATCAAATGATAAAAAGAATTTTAAACAAGAGGTCTTTTACCTAAAATTTCTCAAAACATCACAAAAGATCGGTTTGAACTACGTTTGACTTGATTCCTCTAAAGGATACGTAGGCAACTTAGTCATTAAAACTAAGTGCAGTCACATGAACCACAAATTCCCAAAATTCTCAGATATCAAACACAACACTCAAAATTCCATAAAAGGTCATTCACCTCGGAATTTTTCATAACTTCCAAAACATTAAATGATTCCATGATATGATCATCTACTGGAATTTCATAAATTTCTAAAAATACCATGAATTCCTATGAATGGTCATTTACCAGAATTCCTCCACTCATTTCCCAAAATATCTAACTAGAACTACAAGTGACTTGATCCTTCATAAAGAAGGTATGTAGGCAGCCCAGTTAGTCAAATTTACTGAGTGCAATCGTAATTCCAAATTCCTCAAAATTTTCCCAAAATTATACAAGTACTTAATATCATCATAACTAGAATCAAAAGGTTTTCCTTTAAATAAAAAGGGTAGTAATTAAGAGGTTATTCTTATAATCTTGGATGGGTCGAACTTAAATTAATAAAATCTTATGCTATAAATTTGGCATAGGTGAAATTGTGTTTCGCATTTATTTTTTATTTTCTAAATATGAAATTTTTGCTTAACAGCTACTATCACTCGACCTGACATTACTTATGATGTTAATCGAGTTTCTCAATTTATGCAAACACCTCTTCGGTCACATTGGAAAACAGTTAAATGAATATTGAGGTATCTCAAAGGGACTCTTGACTTTGTCTTACATATGAGGAGGTATAAAGAGCTGGGGTTGATAGGTTTATGTGATGCTGATTGGGCATCTGATCCGGCTGATAGGCCCACTTCTAGGTTTTGTGTTTATCTCAGATCTAATCTTGTTTCTTGGTCCTCCAAAAAGCAGCAAATTGAATCCAGGTTGAGTACTGAGGCAGAGTATAGAAGCCTTGCTAATGTTACTACTGAAGTAACTTAGATTTAGTCTCTATTAGCTGAGCTTCATTTGCATCTCTCTCAGCCTCCTACTGTTTGGTGTGACAACCTCAGCACAGTTTGGATGTCAGCTAATCCTATTCTTCATGCAAGGACCAAAAACATAGAGTTAGATCTTAGTTTTGTTTGTGAGAAGGTGTTAATGGAAAGTTGGTTGTTAAACACACTCCTGCTCATGATCAAATAGTTGATGTCCTCACCAAGGCCCTCTCAAGCTCTCGATTCCTACTGCTTAGAGATAAACTTAGAGTTGTTTCTTTATCCACTCTAAGTTTGAGGGGGGAATGTTAGAGGTTGCATATAGTTAGGTTGTAGTTAGTTACAAATCTGTTACTAGTTAGTTACAAATCTGTTACACTGTACAACTATAGATTAGTGTAGCTTAGTCTAACTATATGTATTTATAAATACTCTGTAATCACTTAGTTTTGAAGAGTAATGAGAAGTTTACTTCATTCGTACTTGTTTTAGTTTCTTTACAAAATGTACATAAGAACATTAACTATTTCAAATTCCCGTAATATTAATTAAATAACAAACAAACCTGCACTGTAATTTCTACTTTCACTAAATCCAAAATCTTTCAAATAATTTATTTACATAATCAAAGGAATCTATAATACAACATTACATAATAGATAAAAAAAAATTGGACTAACAATTAAGCACATTCAAGTCATACACCAATTTCTCCATTTCCTTGAGTCACTTAACCTTG
The DNA here is from genome assembly GCF_963169125.1 of Humulus lupulus. Taxonomy (NCBI): domain Eukaryota; kingdom Viridiplantae; phylum Streptophyta; class Magnoliopsida; order Rosales; family Cannabaceae; genus Humulus; species Humulus lupulus. The sequence continues at coordinate 231,346,984 of NC_084794.1, forward strand.
TATAAGACTTTGGATCGGCGTCTAAGCCACCTACAAGTCAACCTTCTATGTTACACAAAGAGGTCCTCAAATTTTCTCTAGCATAAAAAAAAACTATGTTATAATATTCAATAAAATTTTAATATAACTTATCGACAAGGAGGTTGGAATCCACCAAAATTTCTTCTCACAACCCCGCTTTAACTTGTATAATGACAGTACCACAACTAACCAATTCACTGACCAAAACTAGCAGTATTCAAATTCCAAAAACATAAAATAATGCTTATCAAATTTAGGCAACACTCGAGGCGCCACTAATTTATTCTTGCCCAATGTTAAAAAGTCACACCTCCTACCAACAACTCTTTCGGCAACAAAAATAATCTCACTACAAAAATGAACAACGTAAATTACACATTCTAACTAGTATAGCTAACTAACTAACAACACTTGTTGGAGGTAAAATAATAGCAACACAATTTAATTGTTTTAGAATCATACTTAGGAGATGGATTATGGTCCATAACATGGCTCTTCATAACTCGATCCAAACCATTGATTCCATCAAACTCTAGCCAACCTATGTGAGCTAAGATCATATCCGATAACAAGGGTTTTAACTATTAATGAAGAATCCTACCCACAAAATTTATTAAACAAACTAACATGGATAAATTAATACATACAAAGCTTACAGGCCTAGAAAGGGCCAATGAATATAAAGTACAATAATATCTTCTCCTTAAGGTTATCAACTTCATCATCTTTAATATAAAAGAATTCCAAATTAAAGGCAAATCCACCAAACTTTGCCACCATCAAACCTTCCTCCAAAAGGTAAAGACAAACTACATCGTCAGCATTAACACCATATTTCCTAATATTGTCATCCATCGGACTACACAAATCAACTACTGCATCCAACTTTCTTGGATAATGATCAAATGAGTCATCAACATCCAAATTTCCAGCTCCAACCTTGACCACCCCATGGTTTGTGGCTTTCAAGTTTTCAACATTACCCTCTTCGTGACCAGACATCTTCCCTGTACTACTTTTAGCACAACAGCCACGATTCTCAACCATTCCAACATAACGACTACAGTTCAACTTTTCATCTTCAACTACTGATTTGAACCCTTCAAACACTAAAGAATCATCTTTATCAACATTAGCAGAACAAGAACAAGATGCCTTCCTTTTACACCTCGCATTCCTTCAATTCCCTAAAGAATCAACAATCCTAGATCCTCATATCTTATTCCCATCCAAATTTAGCCTATCACAATCTTCTTCAATTATAACGTCAAATAAGTTCTCCTTGAACTCTCCCCTACCCTCCATCTCACGTAACTGCCCTCCTTGAAACCTTCACTAAATAAGAAATCAAAGCCTCAACTATTTTACCCACAATTATTTCATCCATATTGTCCTATCTTGTAAATGTTTAAAATGAATAATTATATATACCTCTTCAATAAAATAAATTAGCACTCAAAATTAAATAGGAAAATGAAATTAAAATCCAAAATCACATATTTTCCTATGTGGATGATATCTTGCTCATTGGAAAAAATGTCAAGAAATTATTAGACATAAAGAATTGGTTGGGAACTCAATTCCAGATGAAGGATTTGGGTGAAGCAAGTTATGTCCTTGGTATCTTGATTTTGAGGGATAAGAAAGAACAAAATTTTGGCTCTATCTCAAGCAGCTTACATATATAAGGTGCTTGAGTGTTTCTTTATGAAAGATTCAAAGAAAGGACGTTTACCATTCTGACACGGAATCCATCTTTCTAAAAAGCAGTCTCCACATACTCCTGAAGAAGATGATGATAAGAGAAGGATTCCTTATGCATCTGTAGTTGGAAGTCTAATATATGCTGTGTTGTGCACTAGACCGCACATCTACCATGCAAAGGGAGTTGTGAATAGATACTAGTCAAACCAGGAAGGGAACATTGGATGGCTTTCAAGCACATACTGAAATATCTTCGACGAACTAGGGATAATATGTAACATCCACTGTTTTGAACACCCGTTAGTAGCTGGTTGGAGCCGGTGAAGAATTATGTGAAATATTATTTTGATAAATGATATTATATGAATTTGCGATGATTAGTGAATTTTATAGCCGCTTTAATGATCTGGTAAAGGATCTAGCTTTATGCAAAGAAAGATTGATCTCGGACCAAGGAATAAACCCTTATGGGAGAAAAATCTCGGATTAAATAAAACTAGAAATACTACGGCATAAAAATATTAATTTTTGTCTGGCAACTGGAACTTTATAGTCAAGCCAATAATTTTAAGAAAAATTGAATGAGGTTTGAATTCCAATCAACCGGGCTTAAGAATGAGAATTTCTTGCTCGGGCCTCTAAGGGCATTTTGGTCAATTTGATAAAATTACCAAAATTATGTTATATGTGACAAATCTTATTTTTGGGTTACATTTAATTTAATTAATTAAGCTTGGAGATATTAATAAACTATAGGGTAAAATTTAGTGAATTTTAGATAAGTAAAATTACCAAAGAGCCCTTGGGTGTGTAAGGAGAGAGGTAAAGATGAGTAAGGGCATAAAGGTCTTTTCCAAGGGAGGAGAGAGAGAGGGTGGGTGGCAAGGCTATGCCTAGGGCTCTCAAGAGCCTAGGACATCTACCCTAGGAAGAGTAAGAGTCTTACCCCCCTCATTGGCTAAACCCCAATCATTTCCCTCTTACACATCTAATCATTTTTTTTAATTTCCTTTTCCCTCAAGAAAAAAAAAACAACCTCTTCCATTCTCTCTCCCCAAAACTGAAACCTAGTATCTCTCTACTCACCATTGCTGCAGTTTTTTTTCTCTCCAAAAGCCAAGAGCACTCATTCCCCCATTTAAGAAAGGAGAAGCTCAAGAGCACACTAGGGAAGAGGTTCAAGAGAGGCTTGTATAGGCTCAAGGAGTTAGCACTTTGGTGATCTAGTTGAAGCAAGGTAAGAAATCTTGGTAGTTTGCGTGTTTTCTTCCTCATCTAAGTTTTCTACCCTAATCCTTTTCTTAAAAATCTGCATGTGGAACTTGGGGCTCAGTTTTGAGAGTTTAGAGCATTAAGGGAAGGTGTTGAAGAGCTAAGGAACACATCTCCAAGCTAGAACTTAAGGTAGAATTTATGGTTGAGTTCTTTATGTTTTGTGGTGATTCTTGCAGATCTGTTTGTATAGGGTGTTTCAATAGTTTTTGAGCTTATTTTATGCTTAAGTTTGAGATTTATGTGTGGTATGATTATTTGCATGCATGCATGTGGCTAGTGTTATGCTAGAAATGCTTATTGATGTTAGGTTGTGTAAAAAAAAATGCTGCCAAAATTTCGTGGTCTGGTTTCCAACAGGTCAGATCACACTCTAATGTCTCTGTATATGAAAAATATTTGTGTATTTGCATATTTCTTTGTGATTACTTGATGATAGGCTTTGGAAAATCGTAAAAAGATATTTTTAAATCCAAGTTATGAACGTTTTGGCATTTTGATATAAATCTGAAAAATTTCTGGGCAGCATGCAGTGTCCAGATTATTTTGACTTTTTAATGAGTTTTACTAATCAAAAAGCTATAAAATTTGGTAGGGTGTTATTTTAAACATGTATAAGGATTACTATAAACTTTTAGAGGAAAATGTGTCAAGGTATACGAGATATGATTATTCAAAGTTTGCCCTAGAATCTGGAAACAAAACTTTTGGGCAGCAAGCACTGCCCAGATTTCCTTAAATATTTTGATGAGTTTTATTATTAAAAATATTATGAAATATTAAAGAAAGCTAACTTAGACATGTATAAAAATTCCTGTAAAATTTTAGAAAGAACTAGGCTGCAGTGTAAGAAAAGTAAATTTTCAAAGTAACCTTAAAATCTGGGAAAAACTTCAGGGCAGCAGGCACTAACCAGATTGCTTTAAAATTTTGAATGGGTTTTTCCATCCCAAAAATTATGAAATTTTGAGGGGAATTAGTTAAGATGTGTATAAGTACTCCAGTAAAATTTTAGAGAAAAATGTGTCACTTTTTAAGAGAAATAAGTTTTCTAATTTTTCCCTAAAATCTAAAAAGTAGTAATTTCGAACCTTAACAAAAAAATTATTTTTGGGAGGTTAGTTCTCTTAACCTAAAACAAGTTTTTGACGTGAACGGTGGAACCGGGTTGAGGCATGTATCCCTTGTTGATGATTTAATTTCTTGGTCATGATGTGTGTTAAATATATTTTAATATTCGGAGAATCTTTTGAGTGCAAGATATTATGATATGAGTGATATATTGTATGTTTTGGGAATTTTTTGAGTGCAGGTTATTGTGCTATGTGTGAACTTGGTTGTTAGAAACAACCAAAGTTATTGTTCGGATATTGTTATCTATATTGTATGCTCTGGGAATTTTCTAGGTGCAGGTTATCGTGCTATGTGTGACCTTGGTTATTAGAAACAACCAAAATTATTGTTCGGATATGGTTATCCATATTGTATGTTCTGGGAATTTTCTGAGTGCAGGTTATTGTGTTATGTGTGAACTTGGTTGTTAGAACAACCAAAGTTTTTGTTCGGATATGTTTATCCATATTGTATGTTATGGGGATTTTTCTGAATGCAGGTTGATATGATATGTATGAAATGGGTTGCTGGGCGCAACCAATGTGCTTGATTTATGTATGGCTATTATTAAGAATTGTATGATAGGATTGGAATATATCCAATACCCTAGTGATCGGTAGTGATGCCTACCTTAGGTCAAACCGTTACTGGGTTTAGTATATTTGTGTGCAAGGCTATTCTTACTAAAAAATTTTGCTTACCTAGTTGTTTCATGTTGTAGGTAAGTGCAAAAGCAAAGTGGAGCAGTGAGCGCCAGAGCCTGCTTGTGGATATGTACATGCGGCCTGACCTGGGGAGGTTTTTGATGGATCACCATTTTGAAAAGAAAAACCTGGAAGTTTGTTATTTGTTTTAGGATAATTATTTTGTTATAACTCTGTGGAAGAGAATTTGTATTTCTATTTGCTAAACTAAAAGTTTGCGCAAACGACCTTCTTAAAAGTTTTTTATATGGATTTTTGGTACAATGATTTAAGGTAAAAGTTTAGATTTCTGCATGTTTTGGTCTTGTATGTTTTGAGGGTCGTTACATTATATTCTAGTCCACTCAGGTGGAGTTCTGAACCCATTAGGCTACACTGATTCTGATTTTCAGACTGATGTCGATGATATGAAGTCAACTTCTGGAATGGTGTTTACTCTTGGGGTAGAGCTGTGATATGGAGAAGTGTTAAGCAATATGCGATCTCAGATTCTACCATTTAGGCTGAGTACATAGCTACTTCTGAGGCAGCTAAAGAAATAGTCTAGATGAGGAAGTTTTATACAGATCTTGGTATTATTCCAGAATTTGATAAACCCCTCATTTTTTATTGTGACAACAATGAGGTGATATCCATTCTAAAGAACCTATGAGCCACAAGAGAGCGAAGCATATAGAGAGGAAGTACCACATCATCAAAGAATATGTGGCAAGGGGAGAAGTGAAGGTCATGAAGATTGCATCTGAGGACAATATTGTGGATCCCTTCACAAAGACACTGGGAGAGGCAACTTTTCTAAAGCATATAGAGGGAATGGGTTTGAGAGAAATGTCGCATTTGTTTTAAAAGTGCAAGTGGGAGTTTGGTGGGTTTTATGCCCTTATAAAATCACATTCTTATGTAATTCAGTCATTATCAATAAAGTAGTAAAAATTATTTTGTTCAATCAAATTGCGTTGTTTACATGTTTTATTACATGATTAATTATTATTGATGCAGACGTTTATAAAATCCCGAACATATGTATAGTGACAATTATAGTGACTTAGTCATAGTGGATTATAATTGTAATTATGTGTTTAAAAGCATTTTGTCCTAAGATTAAATTAGCACACTAGATTTTTACTGATTGGGTAATCTACGATAAGATCTACTTACACATCTGGTGTGATGTCATATCCAGGACATTGACCAAGTAGATAAGATCAAATGTATTTTGTTACATTGGACTGGACTGATATTGATTATTAATAAGATAAGTAAGTATCGCTATTATCTAATTTAATCATATCACAACGTTGAGCATAGGTCAATTCAATCTTAATTCTGAGTGATTAATATTATGCTAAATGTATTATTCAAGTCTTTTGATTTGTTCATTACTATCTTACCCTATGGACTAGCTCATACTTACATATTTATCTATAGCTTCTATTTAAGAAGTGAAACGACGATTTCCTTATAGCTTGGTTCAAGTGTTAAATGATAGAGTACTAATTTCTGTAATCAACTTTACGGAAATATCATTTACCAGGATAGTGGGAGTTAAGGATAAAATACAAATGAGAGAAAAATAGTAATTTGCACCCATCTCATTAGTAGATCATCTATAGAGGATTGAATGACAGTTATGGTTATAACAGTGGATATTTACATTTGGTGTAAAGCGTTCTATGAAATTCAATAGTACAATTTTGAGTCTATAGTGGAGTCACAAAGAATTAATAAGGTAGTAAGTTTATTTGTTATAAATAAACTCACGGTAACTTATCGGAGCTTGAGTTCATGGATCCATGGTCCCTATGTCATCTCTTAGAGAATATGAACCTAATAGTCTTGAATAATGAATTTAATTATTAATTAAAAAAATATCATATTGACTAGGTCAATGAAAATAAATAGTGTTAAAATATTTATTGATATTTTGTGAGAAAAGAAATAAAAGAAAGTTTGAGGTTTTTATTGCAAAGTCTCAAAAAGAAAGTATTATAGCCAATTGAGACAATTTTGTTAATATTGATATATTGGTATTAATAGTAATAAAACTAATTAATTAATGGTCAAAATTATAATTGGTTAATTTTGACAAATATTTAATTAATTATAATTATTAAATAATTAAAAATAAAATGGGAAACTAAAAATTATTTTATGTCCTAGCTAATTGCTTATATATATTAGTGTTATAGAATGCATTAGCTCAGATGAATTTGACAATGTAAAAATTCACTACTAGTATTTTATACCTAGTCGCCCACTCTCTTTTAGTTTTTCTATAGGAATTATCTTCTCATGTGTTAAGACTAGTCCACACAAATACTAGGTTGTTTTAGAGAAAGACTTGGAAGATTGTAGTCTTGTTTAAAAGCGATTTGGATTTCTTGCAATACCTAGCATTCAGCAAGGACAAAAAGTTAGGAAATCAAAAGAGTGTAGTCATTGTTCCACTATGCATCTTGTAAGTACTCTAATGGTTTTATTATTATATTTACGTATTTCTGCAATATTCACATACTTATGTATATTATTTTGAATACATATTTATAATGAGCATGCAAATAGACTTATATACAAAATGGATCAAAAAAACCAATGCATGAAGAAGACCCTATGTTAGAATGCACATAAATGTCCCCATATTATAAACACCAACCATACAAGGGCATAACTTTTAATATACTCGCCTCTAAAATATGACAGACTCACGTCCTCCTCCCTTGGATCAATACCGCAACCAAGAAATATTTTGCAAAAATATTGGTGAAGAAAAATGAATGGAGAACAAACTAAAAAACAAGACAATAACTTCCATTGCAAAAACACAGCGACGGGGACTAGAGATTACCACCCAAAAAATAAAAATCCATTATCTCTTCTCTTCATCGTCAAATAAACAAGATAAAAAGCAAAAAGAAAAAGACCCAAATAGTGTATAAGAGATGTGCTACCAATGGACGCTCACTCAACCTCTTATTCATGCACCAATTTATAGCTTCACACCTCTAAAAGCATTATGTTTTTACTCAAAAAACAAAATAGCACATATGAAAGAGAAGCAACAAGACCCATCAAAAATAAGGAGAATATAAGTCCACATCTCATAAAATTCATAAAACATCCACCAATTATTAAGCTTTGAAAGTCTTTCCCTGAAAAAAAAAAAAAAATTGAAAAGTGTTTGTCGTTTTATGCTATTATACTTTGTTTTGTTAAGCTTTCTCTGATTAATAGATAATTTGCTTATTTGAGAAGTTTAATAGGGATTACAACTACATTCAACTAATTAATATGGATAATTCTTTCTCCTCAAATAATTTCTTAATTTTATGGAAGTTCAAATGACCCCTACAATTCAAAAATGTATGACCGTAACGAATCTACCCCAAAATTCACTTTTTGCTAAAATAATTCAATTTAGACATTCCCTTTTTCACAATAAAATAAAATAAATAAATAACGAAGCTTAGTTATACAGTACCAAAAATCCAAAGCACACATAATTCTGGGTGTTATCCACAATTATCCACTTTAGATATATATCTAATGGAGAGAGAATATATATTTGGAAATAATTAATCCATATAGCTTGAGGACAGCAATGTTAAGAAAAAGGTAAATGGAAAAATGGAGATGGAACACTATCTCTGCTAACCTTTTTAATTAATAAACAGAGCAAACAAAGGGAATCTCATCCAGCTTCATGGTTTCTGGGTTCCTAGTGCTTCTTCTTCTGAGATAAATGAAAGAATGGAAAATATCAGTTTGGTCTTGTATTTTTCTCAAATATACAATTGGTTTCTGTGTTTTTTTAAATAACAATTTGAATAATGTGTTTTACGAAATTGATTAAAATAGTACCTTATACCCATTTTTGGTCAAAAATAATTCAAATATAATCTTTTATTCTCAGTTTCTCAGTCATTTTCTTCGTTTCTCTTAATTAATCGCACCACTAACGATCTGATAATTGATCTTATAATTGAAGATATTTTGATCAAAATCGGGTCTAGGGTACTATTTTGATCCACTTTGTAAAATACAGGGTCCGAATTGTCATTTAACAAAACAGAGGAGTCGATCGCGTATTCAGGAAAAATACAGGGGCCAAAATGGTATTTGAAAACAAACAAAGAAATTAACATCTTTGAAACAAATTAAACATGGATGATCCATAAAAAAACAAAGAAGACCCATCAAAGAAACTAAACCCCCAACAATTTATGGAGTTGGAATGGTTCAACTTACACTCCTTAGATTTTTAGGAGAAGAAATAAAAAAAAATTAAGGGGTCGTTCGGTATCAGGAGTTCACAGTTTTCATATTATTGGAAAAATTTAAGAGAGTTATTTGATAGTCTAGAAACTTACATCACTGTGTTTGGTGGTACACTAAAATCTTATCTATGATTGCTGGGAATATCAGCTTCTATGTTTGATTGTGCATAGGAGTCTGTTAAGTTTTTGTATTTTCATAAAATCAATATAATAATATATTTTATTAAAATAATAAATAATTTAATTATATATAGCAAAAGACATTGTAAAATATTACCAAATTTTTTTATATATTATAATTTATAAACAATTTTACTCGTGATATATTTTTTAACAGAATTAAAAAATACAGTTATTAAAGACTAGAATCAAGTATAATTTTTAAAAATACAAAAAAAAATCTTATTTTATTTTTAATAATATTTCATTTGTTATTTTAAACTATAGTCATGATATAAATGCTTTACATATCAATTTCTTTAAATAAACAAACATTATTTATCATTTTATAGTTTGATATATGTATATTTGTTTTTATATTATAAGCTTCAAAAATAAAATAAGTCATTAATTAAAAAATTATTGGTTTAAGATTTTTAAAATAATAATAATAATAATAATAATAATTTTGAAGTGTTTTACATTCCTAGATATCTAAAAACCACGTGTCAGGTGGGTTTCACTTAAACTCAGGATCAGAAAAAGTTAAAACCCCTAGAGTACAGTTTCTCAAGTTATAAAAATTCAAACATAATGTCAAACATGTAAAAGTGTTCAGATTCTCATTCTCGTCTTCAGATTCATACATAACAAACCATCCCTAAAAAGTTTCAAATGACCATGAGACTGGAAGGAATGGCACAATATGGAGATAGAACAAATATCTCCAACTTCCACTTAGAATTTTAGGGGAAAAAAGGGCCTTGGAGGAAAATTAAGTAACATAATAGGTGATGATTTTACACAATAAATTAGTGTCCACATCCCTTATTGACTAAGCCCATCTCTCGAACCAGAAAATAAGAAATTCGGATATATCAATTTTTCTTTTTTAATTTTACATCTAAATTTTACAATACACTTATATTCATTTTTCTTATATCATTTAACTATTATATATTCTTTTTTTAAATTTAATTTAAAAAATATAAACATATATATAATAGATAAAGGCAGCACAATAAGTCAGACAAGATAACACAATTCAAAACTCATACAAAATAAATAAATTTGGGTTTCTCTTAAATGGGTTTAGATTATTTTTGGGGTTGACATGCTTAGCCTGTTTTTTTAAACAAGTCATTTTCGGATTGATATGCCTAACTCAAAAACTACATAAAAATGATTTGTTTAAAATTACATATATTTTTTATATTTATTACACTTAAAATATATTAAATTAATTAAAAGATTCATAAACGGATTATAAATGTGTCCTAAATAAGTTAATGGGTTGATAAGTTGGCCAAAATTAAGCATGATTTTTTTTTAGAGATTTTTACATAAAATACTAATTTTCGCTAAACAATTACGTTTTTACGGTCAAACTTTTTTTTTTTTCAATTTTACAGTTTTAAGAAAAATTTTACATTTTTACGGTTTTGTCTTTTTTTTTTTTTCAAGTTGTTTTCACGTTGTCTTTTATGTTTTTTTGTGTTTTCACGTTGTTTTTAGTTTTTTATTTTTTTGATGTTCAGTTAATCTAGTGAGTTGTTTTCATGTTGTTTTTCCTAAAAACCGTATTTTCGTAATTATGAAACATTGAAAATCATATTTTTGATTTAAGAAAAAAAAACAAAAGTAAATAGGAACCGTTAAAAAGTAAAAAATAAATAAAAAAAAATGTGTTTTTAAGAACAAATCTCTTTTTTGTATAAATAAATTATACAAGTAGTATCATAATTTCACTTGTTGATAACCTATTTGGGTTTGAGTTTTTATTTATTTTTGTTGTACCTTAAAAATTAGCACGAGTTTAGTCACTGAGCTAGGGGTACAGTTGGCAAATGAGTATATGGAAAAGCATCCAAGTAGAACATCAAGCTAATAATGATGTGAGTAACTCGAGTTGGGACTTGGTAATACAACATTCAGGTTATTATCAGGACACCTCTTAGGACAACGATCCAGTTCGAGACATATAGTGGCCAGTCCCATTTTGGGCGCTCTGAAGTTAAGCCGAACTAAGGTTCGGATAATCATTGTTCACCAGCTCGATGGATATATTTAGATCGTGGAAACCTGGTCAGAACGAATGCTGAAGGATCCCGAGAGACTTGGAGGCTCTTTATACGCTCATTAATGCCCAGGATGTATTGCACATGTATCATTTATTATCCGAGATAGCAAGAGGATATTCTATTATGCAATCATATCCCAATAAAAATGGGAATAATCTGTATTAAATGTATACCATATTTATGGACTCGATTACCCAAACCTGTGCAGGAAGTTCCACTATAAATATTAGAGATAATGGACAGGGAAGGGGACGACATTTTTTGTATTACTGAAACTCTGCAGAAATTGTGAGAGAAAAGCAATAATATTTTCTCGTGGACTAGGTGGATTTTAACCACTGAACCACGTAAAAATGTGTGTACGAAAGGGTTCTTATAGTTTCATTACGGTTTATAAATTTCTCAATTTATACGGAATAATCCTTATTAGATTTCTCAATTTACTGTTGAGAGGAAACTAGTGCTTTACAAGTTTAATTCAACGTTCATCATAGTGGTTACTGAATCGATGCATGACAACGAAATGGAACAGCCTGGTGGGCAAGAGGCACATCATAAATTCGTTCCCACTGAAAAGGGCTCAGATGTTCAGCAACGTCCTGGGAAGCAACCGGTGGGCCAAGACGACGCTGGGAGTTTAGCATCTGTAGAGTGTTGACCCAAACTCTTAAGTCTCCTTGTTTTGATGATTAACAAATATTTGATTATTATTTGTTACTAATGATCTGTTGATTTTGTAGCAAAAACTAAAGTGAATTAGCACTTCAAAGTCAAAATTATAACCAAGGGCAAAATGGTCATTTTACCAAGTTTTCCAGAAATGACCCAAAATGGACTTCAAGACTCAAGAAACTCAAGATAAAGGTTTAACTTAATTTCTTAGTCTTGTAAAGTGATTGCAAGTATACTTTAAGTCATAAGTATAGAATTTGGCTCACTCACGCACTAAAAAATGGTGATTTTTTTAAAATGAGAAATAAATATCCTAAATTAATTTTTAAGAAAATACATCCCGATACGGTCGTAACGCAATTGGAATTTTTGAAATCGGATAAACGAGCTAAAAGTTATAAAGAATTGAAAAACGGGAAAATCGGCATAATCTGAGTTTTGCTCTCTGTTTGCCATCCGGAATTCCGGATGGGCAACCGGAATTCCGGTTGCTTCCAACCAGAATTCCGGTTCCCTCATCCGGACTTCCGGTTCGCGGCAGACAGCTTCGAAAATTAACTCCTAACGGCTATAAACGGCTAGTTTTTTCCCAAACTCTATATAAACTCGTTTTTTTCTTCAAATTGGTGGTTGGCTGAGCATTTATTACATATACCAAACCAAATCCATTGATTTCAAAGAGCTTTCAAAGTTTACTCATCCAAACACATATTCACACACTTGAGCCAAAATTTGTATTTATTTCTTCTAAGTGTGCTTGCTAATCACTCTAGGTTTCTCATTGTATTATCATACTTCTAGAGTGATTTTTGCTTGTAATATCAAACACATTCCCATATTGAGATTGAGGTGAGGTTGGCACCGGTTTTGTAAACAACCCGGTTAGAGTGAGATTGGCACTTCAACAATCCGAAAAAGAGGTTGATAGTCCTTGGTGGTGGAAAACTATTGTAAGAGGTTTGGAAATACCTTGGTGAAAAATTCCCGGTTGTAAGGGTTAGTCAAGCCCGCTAACTTGGCTCGATAGTTGAACTCAAAGCTAGGTCCTTAGCTTTGAAGACCAAGGACGTAGGTGGCTTAGTTCTACCGAACCTTGTAAAATTCGAGAGTTTGCGATTTCTTAACCTTCAACTCTTTATATTACAAGTTTAATTATTTGCTATATCTATTTGATTGCCATATTATTTGCTTTTGCTTGATAAATTTGATTTATTGCATAATTTGGCATATTAAGTTTTAAATTTCCGAAATTAGTTTAAATTTCCAATTCACCCCCCCTCTTGGAAACATATCTTGGGTTAACAATTGGTATCAGAGCTAGGGCTCATTTAATTGATTAGATTTTACAATCTAGAGCATGGCGTTTCCAAGTAATTCACAAAATAACATGTTAGAAGGTCTAAGCACAACTAGAGCACCATTCTTTAATGGAGTAGACTTTCCCTATTGGAAAATTAGGATGGAAACATATCTTCAATCTATCGATTATGATTTGTGGCATATAGTGTCTAATGGTCCTTACATTCCTAAACATGTCATTAATGATAAAGAAGTTATTAAGACATATGAGGCATATGACGAAGAAGATAAGAAAATGCTTTCTAAGAATGCTAAAGCTAAATATGCACTTATATGTGGATTGGATAGAGATGTGTTCAAAAATATTGAACAAGCCTCTACCGCTTATGATATGTGGGAAATTCTTGAAGTCACTCATCAAGGAACAAATGCTATGAAGGAAACTAAAATTCAAATTTATTCTACTCAATATGAGAACTTTAAGATGAAAGCGGATGAAACTATTGCTAACATGTATACTCGTTTCACTACTATCACTAATGGTTTGAATTCTCTTGGCAAGGTACTTTCACAAAAGGAGATGGTGACCAAGATTTTGAGAAGTCTCACCAAAGCCTATCAAGGCAAAGTGATTGCCATTCAAGAAGCCAAGGATCTCTCAACACTTCCTTTGGAAGAACTAATTGGCTCACTCATGAACCATGAAATTTTCATGAGTGCACAAGATGAAGAGGAAGTTGAGAAGAAAAAGAAGACTATTGCATTCAAGTCTTCCTCCTCCCGTGCCATTAGTGAGGATGATGAGGATAGCATGTGTAGTGACATGGAGGATTTGGCACTCTTCACAAAGAAGTACAAAAAGTTCATGAAATTCAAGAAGAACTTTGGGAAGAAGCCACAAAGAGGAAGTGATTCAAAAGAAAAAGAAAGAAGGAGCAAAGATGATCCACCAATTTGCTTCGAATGCAAGAAGCCCGGTCACATGAAGATGAATTGCCCAATGAGAAAGAAAAATAAATACAAAGGAAGGGCAATGTTGGTGGATTGGCTCAATAGTGATGAGGAGGACTCCGACAATGAGGAGAAGAATGAAGTAGCTAACATGTGCATGATGGCTCTTGATGATGGGGAATCAACAAGGAAGAGCAAAAGCTTGTGGTTCTTGGATAGTGGTTGTTCCAAGCATATGACCGGTGACCCATCAAGATTTTCGAGTTTTAAGAGCAAGGAAAGTGGCTTTGTCACTTTTGGAGACAATTCAAAAGGAAAAATCTTGGGCATTGGTGATATCCGTAACATATACTCTCCATGTATTAAAAATGTGCTTCTTGTTGATAACCTTAAACATAATTTACTTAGTATTAGTCAACTATGTGATAAAGATTTTCGTGTTGTTTTTGAATCCTCAAAATGCTCCATTGAAAATGCTTCAACCAATGAAGTTATTTTTGTTGGAGAAAGGAAGGATAATGTTTATGTTATTGATGTTGATTCCTTTGATAGCAAAAATAAATGTTTAACCGTTATGAATGATAATTCTTGGTTGTGGCATAGAAGATTAGGACATGCTAGTATGGATTCTATTTCAAAGTTGGTTAGAAAAGATCTTGTTGTTGGTTTGCCATCTATTCCTTTTGTTAAAGATAAACTTTGTGATGCATGCCAATTTGGAAAACAAATTAAAACATCTTTTCATTCCAAGAAAGAGATTTCAACCTCTAGACCTTTGCAATTGCTTCATATTGATTTATTTGGTCCTTCAAGAATTGCTAGTCTAGGTGGTAAATACTATGCATTTGTGATTGTTGATGATTTTTCTAGATTTACATGGGTTATATTTTTGAAACTCAAAAATGATGTTTTGGAAAATCTAGTTAAATTTTGTAAGAGTGTGCAAAATGAAAAAGGGTATTCAATCACCTCCATTAGGAGTGATCATGGTGGAGAGTTTGACAATGATGCTTTAGAATTGTTTTGTGATGAACATGGTTTTAACTATAACTTTTCGGCTCCAAGAACTCCACAACAAAATGGAGTTGTCGAAAGGAAGAATAGAACAATTCAAGAAATGGCTAGGTCAATGCTCAATGAAATCTCATTACCTAAATATTTTTGGGCCGAGGCCGTTAATACTTCTTGTTATATTTTGAACCGTGTTTTCATTAGGCCTAACATGAATAAAACCCCTTATGAGCTTTGGAAAGGGAGAAAACCCAACATTGGATATTTTAGAGTTTTTGGATGTAAATGCTATATTTTGAACACCAAGGACAACCTTGGAAAATTTGATGCAAAATCCGATGTTGGAATTTTTATAGGTTATTCAACACATAGTAAAGCTTATAGAATTTATAACAAAAGAACTAATGTTGTTGAAGAATCTATTCATGTTGCATTTGATGAGTCTAACCCTCCTACAAGCAGAAGTGTAGATGATGATGTTGTAGGTTTGGGAGAAGAGGTTCAAAAGCTTGACATTGGAGAATCATCTAACGCTCCATCACAAACTCCCAAAGAGGAACTACCCGAGGAAAAGGTAAATGAAAGCAAAGGTATGGATTCTAACCTCCCTCATGAGTGGAAGTTCAAAAGTGCTCATCCTATAGACCAAATTCTAGGAGATCCTTCACAAGGAGTCACAACTAGAAGCTCCCTTAGAAACTTGTGTAATTTCATTGCTTTTATTTCTCAAATTGAACCAAAGAATTTTAAAGAGGCCGAGTTCGATGAATCTTGGCTTCTAGCTATGCAAGAAGAAATAAATCAATTTATTAGAAATGATGTTTGGGAGTTAGTTCCAAGACCGTCACACCAATCGGTGATTGGAACAAAATGGGTCTATAGAAATAAGGTAGATGAGCATGGGGTCATTGTGCGTAACAAGGCTAGATTAGTGGCCCAAGGTTACAATCAAGAAGAAGGAATTGATTATGAGGAGACCTTTGCCCCGGTAGCAAGACTTGAGTCCATAAGAATGTTATTAGCTTTTGCATGCCACAAGAATTTTGTATTGTATCAAATGGATGTTAAAAGCGCTTTCTTAAATGGATACATTATGGAAGAGGTTTATGTCTCTCAACCCCCCGGTTTTCAAGATCACAAACACCCTAACCATGTTTATAAATTAAAGAAAGCATTATATGGTTTAAAGCAAGCTCCTAGAGCTTGGTATGATCGTTTAAGCACTTTTCTTATCTCAAATGGTTTTTCAATGGGAAAAGCGGATAATACACTTTTTATTAAAAGAAAATCAAAAGACATTATTATAGTACAAATATATGTTGATGATATTATTTTTGGTGCTACTAATGATGTTCTTTGTGAAGAATTTTCAAAGTGTATGCATAGTGAATTCGAGATGAGCATGATGGGAGAGCTCAACTTTTTCCTTGGACTTCAAATAAAGCAACAAAAGAATGGAATCTTCATAAGTCAATCCAAGTATATCAAGGATCTACTTCAAAAGTTTGACTTGGCCAATGCAAAGTCCATGAAAACCCCTATGAGCACCTCCATAAAGATGGACAAGGATGAAAGTGGTAAGGATGTTGACATCACCAAGTATCGAGGTATGATTGGCTCATTATTATATTTAACCGCTAGTAGACCCGATATTTTGTTTAGTGTTGGTCTATGTGCTAGGTACCAATCATGTCCCAAGGAATCCCACTTAAGTGCTGTTAAGAGAATCTTTAGATACTTGATAGGCACAATGAATCTAGGGCTTTGGTATCCCAAGAACTCAAACTTTGAAATCATTAGTTACTCGGATGCGGACTTTGCCGGTTGTAAGTCGGATAGGAAAAGTACTAGTGGAACATGTCACTTTCTAGGAAACTCTTTAGTGTCATGGTTTAGCAAGAAACAAAACTCGGTAGCCCTATCCACAACCGAAGCCGAATACATAGCCGCCGGTAGTTGTTGTGCTCAAATACTTTGGATGAAACAAACTCTTAAAGATTTTGATGTTGATTTTGAATGTACACCCATAAAGTGTGACAATACTAGTGCCATTAACCTCTCTAAGAATCCAATCTTGCATTCTAGAGCCAAGCATATTGATATAAGGCACCACTTCCTTAGAGATCATATCCAAAGAGGTGACATTATGCTAGATTTTGTGAGCACCAATTTCCAACTAGCGGATATTTTCACCAAGCCTCTTAGTGATGAGAGATTTAGTTTTATTAGAAGAGAGCTAGGAATGACCAACATAAATGAAATTTAAGGTTTACTAGCTACTTGAATATCATATCTCTTCTTACTTACTTATGCATGTATACTCTCACTATAATATGATTCTATGCATAAATAAGCAAAATCTTATAATACTTGACCTATTAGATATATGTCTTTGAGGATAACAAATTATAGGTCATGATATGAATTTTTGGTGAACTTTGAACTCATTTTTGTTTGAGTAAATATGTGAATTTTTGCATATGTGCTTAGTATATGTGTTTATGTGTTTGAACATGTCTAAATAAGTCTATCTAGTATGCCTATAGGGTTTCTATGCTTGAATTACTCTTTGAACAATTTTTAGGTATGCTAAGTATTGAAATTTGTTAGTTTTTGCCTAAATGAGTGTTTTTCGCCAAACTTACTCAATTTTCAACATTTTTCAAATCTGTCAGTTTGAGCACCTCAAATTTAACACATTTGAACTATTGCAAAAAGAATTTTTCGATTTGGTTGCATAAAACTCATTTTTGGTAGATTTCTACTCTTCAAGGCCTTTTTAAGGCATTTTTCGAAAAATCTACCCAAAATGCTCAATTTTCATCATTTTTCGAAACCGTAACCTCCCACACCTCACATTTAACATTCTTGAGGTGTTGCAAAAATAATTTTTTGATTTGGATGCATAAAACTCATTTTTGGTAGATTTCTACTTTTCAAGGCCTTTTAAGGCATTTTTCGAAAAATCTACCCAAAATTCTCAATTTTCCATATTTTTCGATTCCGTCACTTCACACACCTCATATTTAATATTATTGAACTGCTGGAAAAAGAATTTTTCAATTTGGTTGAACAGATTTCGTTTTTGGTAAGTTCTTGGCTTTCTTGAATTTCTTTTTAAAATTTACCGTAAATCGTCATTTTTCAACATTTTTCAGATTTTCTTGTTTGAGCATATTCATTTTCTCATATTTTAGGTGTTAGAAAAAGTTTGGGGTCAATTGGGTTAAAAACGAAGTTTTTAGGCACGTTTTTTAAAAGAGGGCTGGGCTGGTGCACCAACCGGAATTCCGGTTGGCTGTGCACAGACCAACCGGAATTCCGGTTGGCGCCTGACAGCAGCCACTTCAGTTTTTTTTGGCATTTTAAAATGCATTTTTACTTTTTCTTGTGTACTTGTGTATTTGCATGGCTTTATGCCTTATGTATGAATGTTTAAACTATTTAATCCATGTTTGTTTATGATTTATTTTGTGAATTCTTTTGCCATCCTTTTTGATGAATCAAAAGGGGGAGAAGTGATAGGATTATTTTTAACTGTTTTGG
This sequence comes from Humulus lupulus, assembly GCF_963169125.1. NCBI lineage: Eukaryota > Viridiplantae > Streptophyta > Magnoliopsida > Rosales > Cannabaceae > Humulus > Humulus lupulus. Next base: position 231,365,791 of record NC_084794.1, read on the forward strand.
CAAAACCTCAATATCTAAGACTAACAATGTTATTTGAACTTAAGTGATATATTGAGGGGGAGTTTACAAAATCATGCAAGGTAAAACTAAAAGGTAAATTTCTTTTATCCTTGCACACATTAAGGGGGAGCTAATCTAATATTCATATTTAAAAATATCTTCTTTCCCTTGTAAAATAATCAAATATTTGATATCATCAAAAAGGGGGAGATTGTTGACCCAAACTCTTAAGTCTCCTTGTTTTGATGATTAACAAATATTTGATTATTATTTGTTACTAATGATCTGTTGATTTTGTAGCAAAAACTAAAGTGAATTAGCACTTCAAAGTCAAAATTATGACCAAGGGCAAAATGGTCATTTTACCAAGTTTTCCAGAAATGACCCAAAATGGACTTCAAGACTCAAGAAACTCAAGATAAAGGTTTAACTTAATTTCTTAGTCTTGTAAAGTGATTGCAAGTATACTTTAAGTCATAAGTATAGAATTTGGCTCACTCACGCACTAAAAAATGGTGATTTTTTTAAAATGAGAAATAAATATCCTAAATTAATTTTTAAGAAAATACATCCCGATACGGTCGTAACGCAATTGGAATTTTTGAAATCGGATAAACGAGCTAAAAGTTATAAAGAATTGAAAAACGGGAAAATCGGCATAATCTGAGTTTTGCTCTCTGTTTGCCATCCGGAATTCCGGATGGGCAACCGGAATTCCGGTTGCTTCCAACCGGAATTCCGGTTCCCTCATCCGGACTTCCGGTTCGCGGCAGACAGCTTCGAAAATTAACTCCTAACGGCTATAAACGGCTAGTTTTTTCCCAAACTCTATATAAACTCGTTTTTTTCTTCAAATTGGTGGTTGGCTGAGCATTTATTACATATACCAAACCAAATCCATTGATTTCAAAGAGCTTTCAAAGTTTACTCATCCAAACACATATTCACACACTTGAGCCAAAATTTGTATTTATTTCTTCTAAGTGTGCTTGCTAATCACTCTAGGTTTCTCATTGTATTATCATACTTCTAGAGTGATTTTTGCTTGTAATATCAAACACATTCCCATATTGAGATTGAGGTGAGGTTGGCACCGGTTTTGTAAACAACCCGGTTAGAGTGAGATTGGCACTTCAACAATCCGAAAAAGAGGTTGATAGTCCTTGGTGGTGGAAAACTATTGTAAGAGGTTTGGAAATACCTTGGTGAAAAATTCCCGGTTGTAAGGGTTAGTCAAGCCCGCTAACTTGGCTCGATAGTTGAACTCAAAGCTAGGTCCTTAGCTTTGAAGACCAAGGACGTAGGTGGCTTAGTTCTACCGAACCTTGTAAAATTCGAGAGTTTGCGATTTCTTAACCTTCAACTCTTTATATTACAAGTTTAATTATTTGCTATATCTATTTGATTGCCATATTATTTTCTTTTGCTTGATAAATTTGATTTATTGCATAATTTGGCATATTAAGTTTTAAATTTCCGAAATTAGTTTAAATTTCCAATTCACCCCCCCTCTTGGAAACATATCTTGGGTTAACATAGAGTCCCAGAATATTTAGTTAACTAGCTAGATAGTAGTAGTAGTTAGTATTAGTTTGTAGTATGTTAGATTCTGTGGATTTTGGTTCAAGTCGGGACTTAGTTGGACACTCATATCAACAGATATGGATTTTATAAGTTTAACCTATAGTTTAGGAATATTAATTATAACATAAGGTTTTATTAATATTGCTGGTCTTAGATATATATTTATTTTAACCTAAAGATTAGATAGAACCATTAATAGCATGACACTTGTCATAATCATGATTATTAAGGAATTAAGTATTTTTGATGGATAGTTTAAATAAAAGAAAGATCTAGAAGCTCTAGAACCTTCCAGAAACTGTTAGGATCGTATAATGATTCAGTCAAAGCTGTTACTCAATTCAAAATATGCTGAAAAAGTGAAAATATGTGTTTGATACATCAACGTATGCCGATATATCACAGCTTAGGGGCCGATATATCGCCTACTGAAGATACAAAAAACACGTCAACTTTGCACGAACGTACGAACGGGGCTCGTGATTAGGGTGGAGCCGATATATCGCCCAAGGTAGGCAATATATCACCCCTGGTGATGTGTTTTTGAAGTTGTGGATTTTTTAATTTAAAAATACCCTTAACCACTTAGACCTGCCTTTGAACGATTTTGACCGAGTTTTGGGCATCAGTTGAACGAAAATTCAAATCTTTTTCATTTTATAATCATTTATTTATTCAAATTAAAAAAGGTTAGTTTCACTCCTTGAACTCTATAAATAGGACCTAATACTCAGCCATTTTCTTCATTCTTCAAGCAGTCTTCAGAGCCTCCAAGTTGCTAGTGTTACTATAGAGAGATACACTTGGGTTTCGGGTTAAAAGCTTTATCATTCTAAGCTTTTCTAAACACTTGGGAAGTGAGATATAGTGAGATCTCGGTATCGAGGTTTAGATCAATTCATAAGATCATTCAAGGTATTCTTATCCCTAAGTTCAGTTCTTTATAGTTCTTTAGTTTTCTTTTATTCAGATCCTAACTCCTATTTATGATTCTTGATTAGGTATTTAAGCTTCTTGATAACTTAAGGTTCTTCTTGGTAAGTTTCTTCTTGATGGTTTAGTTCTCATTTCATCTTTATTCTTTAGAGATACTCATCATTCTTACTGTTGGTTTTTAGGAGTATTCTAATCCCGTTCTTTTTCCCAAATATCTCAGCTATTGGTAAGGCAAATAGGATAGATTTTATGTGCTTATATGTTTATGTTATGATATGTTTTATGCTATAATATGTATATGTGTGAATATGTTTTATAGTCCTTGGGCATATGACTTGTTTAGATAACAAGCCCCAAGAATATGTTTTTAGTCACTTGGGCATATGACTTGCTTAGACAGCAAGCCCCAAGATTATTTATCATTTTCATGGATAGAGTTATGATTTACCCTACCTCGACTAGTAGAGGACCTAGATGGGTTATCATATACTACCATGTGATCTAACCTACCTCGATTAGTAGATAGAGGACCTAGATGGTTTATCACATGCCATGTTAATGAGTTAATGGCCATTAATAATGTAGTCCTATATGATATATGTTTTTATAGGCATATGTTTTATAATATATGGTTATGATATAGTCTTATGTTTATGATTTATAGTGTATGTATTTAGTAGATTTTCCTTGCTAGGCATTACGCTCATTCCTTTATTTTTAGTGTGATGCAGGAAAATGATTATGGAAGGCGGAAGGATTCTTGGCAGCTTGGCTTATGTGTTAAGGATGAATGGAATGAATGGACTACGTGTTGATCGAGGATGACGTTATTTAATCTTTTGAATTATGTTTTTTTTTTTGTAATTCCGCACTTAGTTTTTGAACAATTGAATTAATGTTTATGTTTTACGTTTTATAAACAATGGGATCCCATACCATATCACATTTTATTTTATTTTATATTTTTATATTATCTTGTATTTGATACAATACCTTGGGTTTTCAATAAAGTTATGTTATTTCTTATGTATGTTTCCCAAAATAGTAATTATGTCTAGTGGTTTTAATGGTCCAAGGTCTTTGAAATAGTTGGGTCATTACAGTTGGTATCAGAGCAACGATTCATATGCATGAAGTTCTCCTTGATACACACGCTCAAGCCCCGAATCTAACCGTCAATGTAAGTATTTATGCTATAGTTATTATGTTTATGTGTATAGCTAATGTTTTAGCTCTTATGTTTTTAGTTAAGAATGGATGGAGCCTTGACATATGAGGATATCGGAGTCATTAAGGCATTAAAAAGGATTAGAGAGCCAAGGAATACAGTAGGAGTGTTAGAAAGAATCACTCGGAGATTACTCTTATTCCACAAGGAGATAGTTCACCTCCAAACTACTAAGCAAATCATGATGAGAGCTACGGAGAAATATGTTTTAGTGATTAGGCTTTTTAAAGATTATCCTTCTGTAATTTCAGCTTTGGAAGAAATATGGGAGACTATAGATGATGAAGATGAATTACCAGTAGCTATGAGATATTATTTTCTCATACTTAGGTTCACCTCTAAGATGGAATTCCAATTCACTAATAAGCAAAAACATAGAATCTTTACGAATCTTCCTCAAGGAAATTTTGAAGCTCAAGATAATGATGATTATGAGGAGATAGATGATGATATGTTAGATGAAGGGTCAGATGTAGAAGATCCTGATTTTTAGATTAGTTTATTTCTTTATTTATTTATTTTTGCATTTATTATTGTATTTAGTGAAAACCTTTTTCCAAATGAATATTAATGTTATTATTGAATGACATGTATGAGTTTGATTTTTTTTACAATCATAATAAATTTAAATAAATAAATAATGACTGAGTTCGGTGAGGGTGGATACAAATCAATGGATCGGGTTCTATATTGAGAGTTAGGGGGCCATAGTAGTGGGAATGATTTTACTGATCCCAGCCCTCCCTCAATATGGTTAACTTTGGAACAGCGACGAGTTTCGAGCCTGAGAATTAAGTCATATAGGATGATTAGAAACAGACTTAGAAAATAATAAAGATGACTTGTTTTTCTAAGTATAGAAACACACCTTAATTATAAAGAAGGCTTATATAATTTTGTTCATAAGAAATCATAACTAATAGGTCTAAGTTATGTTTGCTTAGATTAAGTTTTGCTTTAGAACCTATTAGGGTAAGTTTTAACATGTTTTTCTCGACTATTAGAACTTCGCTGAAGATGTCGCTCAGAAGGTCTGCACGGACAAACGCCAATGCCTCCAGCACCGCCCATGAGACTAGTGAAGCCCCTCCAGTACGAAGAAAGGGAGCGCGTGCTACCAATACTGCTGCTAATAGAAGTGCACCGCCGCCTCCGGTTGACAACATAGCTGAAATTGTCCGACTACAGCAACAAGTGGAAGAACTGCTTCAGCAACAACGCCAACAGGCTCAGCCTCAACCAGCGGTTCCAGCACCCCAACAAGTAGGTCCTTATAGGGGTTGGACAATGGCGAACTATGCGCCCTACCTAGCTCAGTAAATGGAGCCAATCTACGAGCGGTTTCGTAAGCAACACGCTCGAAACTTTGAAGGGACAACGGACCCCTTCAAGGCGGAAGAATGGCTCAAGAATGTAGAGCTGATCCTATCTCACATTAATCTCGGCAACGCGGACCGCATATCATGCGTTTCATCTCTTCTAAAGAAGGATGCTAGAATATGGTGGGATCTAGTACAACAGACTCAAGACATCACCACCATGACATGGACTAGATTTGTGGAGCTCTTCTACAAGAAGTACTACAACTCTGCAATCATCGCCACAAGGGTAGAAGAGTTCACCAATTTGTAGCAGGGCAACTTATCGGTAGCAGAGTATGCTCGTCAGTTCGACCGACTAACCAAGTTTGCACCAGAGTTGGTTCCAATAGACTTTTTAAGGGTTACCAAGTTTGTTAGAGGACTCAGACCGAAGATTGAGCTAGGGGTTAAGCTAGCAAACCCTGGAACTGCTACTTATGATGATGCTCTAGAAACGACTATAGAAGTAGAAAGGCTTCAGGCGAATGTTAGTAAGGAGGAAGCCAGTAAGCCTGAGCCTAAACAACAGAGTCAACCTCAGAATGGTCGGAACAACCACCACAACAACCATCATCCTAGCAACAATAATGGTCAAAAGAGAAGGCATTTTGACAACAAGCAATCTGACAACAATAAAAGAACACGAACAAACAATAGAGGTAGTAGGTCGGATTATGTAGAATACCCGCAGTGCTCTAAGTGCCAAAAGAAACATCCTGGTGAATGTCGTGCAAACACCAAGGGATGCTATAATTGTGGTCAGGAAGGTCATCAGAAGAGGGAATGTCCCCAGCTCAAGCAATAAGAGAAAAGGGACAACAAGATGGTTCCTGCCAGAGTCTTTGCCTTGATCCAGGGAGAAGCTGAAGCTAGTAATAAAGTGGTCACAGGTCAGATTCCTATCCTCAATAATGTATGTTCAGTATTATTTGATTCGGGAGCCACACACTCGTATATATCGTTAGGAATGATAGAGAAATTAGACCACCCTTGTGAAAGATTTAGAACTAGGTTTGTGACAGAATTGCCTTCGGGTGAAGTAGTCCTATCATCATGGATAGTACGAGGCATACCGATCAAAATTGAGGACGTAGAACTAGAAGGAGACCTAATAGAGCTGGAGATCAAAGACTTCGATGTGATACTGGGCATGGATTGGCTAGCAAGGCATGGCGCAAACATCAACTACAGACGTAAGCAAGTGACGTTCGAAACTCTTGACGGTCAGAGACTATGCTTTATGGGAAAGGTTTCAGGACTACGTATGCCGCTTATTTCATCTCTCAAAGCTCAGAGGATGATAGAAAAAGGATGTCACGCATTCTTAGACAGCATCACAAATGTGGTAAAGGAAACACCACCAAAGGTTGGAGACGTCCGCATCATAAAAGAATTCCCAGAAGTATTTCCTGATGACCTACCAGGGTTGCCGCCGACTCGGGAAATTGACTTCACAATCGAGCTAATACCGGGAATCGAGCTTATCTCAAAGGCACAATATCAGATGGCACCTACCAAACTCAAGGAGTTAAAGACGAAACTACAAGAACTCTTAGACTTGGGTTTCATTAGATCGAGCCATTCGCCATGTGGAGCCCCGGTTCTATTTGTGAAGAAGAAAGGCAGAAGTATGCGGATGTGTATAGATTACCGCGAGCTGAATAAGGTGACAATTAAGAATAAGTACCTGCTACCCTAGATCGACTACTTGTTTGATCAACTTCGAGGAGTGACTGTGTTTTCAAAAATTGATCTACGGTCCGGGTATCATCAGCTCAAGGTACGGGAAGATGATATTCCCAAGACAGCTTTTAGAACTCGTTATGGACATTACGAGTTTCTAGTTATGTCTTTTGGTCATGCCAACGCTCCAACTGCATTATTGGATTTAATGAATAAGGTCTTTAAGGATTACTTGGACAAATTCGTCGTAGTGTTCATGAACGATATTTTGGTGTACTCCAAGAATTAAGCCGAGCACGAGGAACATTTAAGGATGACCATGTTACGACTGAAAGAGCATCAACTTTACGCCAAGTTCAAGAAGTGCAAATTTTGGCTTTCAGAGGTAGCGTTCCTCAGCCACATAGTATCCAAGGATGGAGTTTCTGTAGACCCAACTAAGGTAGAGGATGTGAAGGATTGGCCAAGACCTAAAAACGTGTCAGAGGTAAGAAGTTTTCTGGGGCTAGCAGGCTATTATCGGAGGTTTGTAGAGGGCTTTTCTAAGATAGCCACTCCACTTACCAACCTGACCCGAAAACAACAAAGGTTCAACTGGACGAATAAGTGTGAAGAGAGCTTCCAGTTGCTTAAGGATAAGCTAGCTCAGCACCAGTACTTTGTGTACCGATACCCAACGACAAGTTTGTAGTCTACTATGATGCGTCGAAGCAAGGTTTCGATTGTGTGCTGATGTAGAATGACAGAGCGATAGCCTACACCTGAAGGAAACTGAAGGAATATGAGAAATAATATCCAACGCATGATATGGAGTTGGCAGCGGTGGTCTTTGCATTGAAAATCTGGCGCCATTATCTTTATGGAGAACAGTGTGAGATTTATATGGATCACAATAGCTTAAAGTATTTCTTCACTCAAAAGGAGCTCAACATGAGGCAGCGCAGGTGGTTAGAATTAGTATAGGATTATGACTGCGAAATCCTATAGCACCTGGGAAAAGCAAACCTAGTTGTTGATGCGCTAAGTAGGAAAAGTTATGAAAGTTTAGCAGCATTAGCTGGAATAGAAAAACCGCTATAGCAAGAGGTGATCAATGCCGGAATAGAAGTAGTCATTGGTAAACTGGCTAACTTGTCCATCCAGTCAAGTCTGTTAGAAGATATACGGATCGGACAAGGAAATGATGACACATTAGTATCTCATATAGCTACAGTTAAAGAAGGCAAGGCCACAGATTTCTTGATATCAAGACAGGGGTTCTTGAGATATAAGGACTGGGTATGCGTGCCAAATGATCATGGAATTAAGATGAAGATTTTGGAATAAGCGCACAATACTCCATACTCAGTTCACCCAGAGCCAACCAAGATGACTCACGATCTTAAAGCACTGTATTGGTGGCCGGGAATGAAGAAAGATGTAGCGGAGTATGTGTCTAAATGCTTAGTATGCCAGCAAGTGAAAGCAGAACATCAACGACCTGCAAGCTTATTGCAACCGCTTAGTATTCCAAAATGGAAGTGGGAAGACATAGCCATGGATTTTGTGACAAGAATACCACGAACAAATAAGTAGCATGATTTGGCTTGGGTAGTAGTAGATAGACTAACCAAGTTAGCTCACTCCCTGCCTGTCAAGACTACTTACACAGCGGATCAGTGCGCAGACATTTATGTTCGAGAAATAGTAAAACTGCATGGAATCCATAAGACCATAGTATCCGATAGAGGATCGGTGTTTACATCAAGATTTTGGGGAAGCTTGCAGCAAGCCATGGGTACCAAGTTAAGTCTTAGTATGGCATTTCATCCTCAAGCCAATGGTCAGTCCGAGTGTACCATACAAATTTTAGAAGATATGGTGCGCGCTTGTGTACTTGATTTTGGAGGATCATGGAGTAAGTATTTGCCACTTACAGAATTCTCCTACAACAATAGCTACTAGAAAACGATTGGGATGGCATCCTATGAGTTACTTTATGGAAGGAGGTGTCGATCATCGTTATATTGGGACGAGGTAGGAGAAAGGCAACTTCTTAGACCCAAAGCTGTTAGAGAGGCTCAGGATTCAGTAGCGCTGATTAGAAAGCGTATGCTCGCTGCTCAGAGCCGTCAAAAAAGTTATGCAGATACCAAGCGGCGTGATGTGGAATTCAAAGTTGGAGATCAAGTCTTCTTAAAGATATCTCCTATGAAAGGTGTGAAACAGTTTGGGAATAAAGGCAAACTTAATCCCCGGTTTATAGGTCCTTTTGAGATATTGGACAAGGTGGAACAGTTGCATATAGATTAGCCCTACCGCCAGCTCTAGCAGATAGCCACAATGTGTTCCACATCTCGATGATGCGTAGATATGTGTCAGACCCATCACACATCCTCAAGTACGATACGATAGCACTCTAGAAAGACTTGAGTTACGAGGAACGACCGGTTAGCATCCTAGATAGAGGGATGAAGGAATTACGGTGTAAGAGTATTCTAATAGTCAAGGCCCTATGGAGTAATAGTTCTGAACGAGAGGCAACGTGGGAGTTGGAGGAGGACATGTTAGCACGGTATCCGAAATTGTTTGGTAAGTATATTTTAGGGACGAAATTCTTTTAAGTAGGGGAGAATTGTAGAGTCCCAGAATATTTAATTAACTAGCTAGATAGTAGTAGTAGTTAGTATTAGTTTTTAGTATGTTAGATTCCATGGATTTTGGTTCAAACCAGGACTTAGTTAGACACTCATAGCAACAGTTATGGATTTTATAAGTTTAACCTATAGTTTAAAAATATTAATTATAACATAAGGTTTGATTAATATTGCTGGTCTTAGATATATATTTATTATAACCTAAGGATTAGATAGAACCACTAAAAGCATGAGACTTGTCATAATCATGATTATTAATGAATTAAGTATTTTTGATGGATAGTTTAAATAAAAGAAAGATCTAGAAGCTCTAGAACCTTCCAGAAAGCTGTTACTCAATTCAAAATATGCTGAAAAAGTGAAAATGCTTGATATATCAACGTATGCCAATATATCACAGCTTAGGGGTTGATATATCGCCTACGGAAGATACGAAAAACACGTCGACTTTGCACGAATGTACGAACAAGGCTCAGGATTAAGGTGGAGCCGATATATCACCCAGGGTAGGCGATATATCACCCCTGGTGATGTGTTTTTGAAGTTGTGGATTTTTTAATTTAAAAATACCCTTAACCACTTAGACCTGCCTTTGTACGAATTTGACCGATTTCTGGGCATCTGTTGAACGAAAATTCAAATCTTTTTCATTTTATAATCATTTATTTATTCAAATTAAAAGGGGTTAGTTTCACTCCTTGAACTCTATAAATAGGACCTAGTACTCAGCCATTTTCTTCATTCTTCAAGCAGTCTTCAGAGCCTCCAAGTTGCTAGTGTTACTATAGAGAGATACACTTGGGTTTTGGGTTAAAAGCTTTATCATTCTAAGCTTTTCTAAACACTTAGGAAGTGAGATATAGTGATATTTTGAAATCAAGGTTTAGATCAATTCATAAGATCATTCAAGGTATTCTTATCCCGAAGTTCAGTTCTTTATAGTTCTTTAGTTTTCTTTAGTTTTCTTTTATTCAGATCCTAACTCTTATTTATGATTCTTGATTAGGTATTTAAGTTTTTTGATAACTTAAGATTCTTCTTGTAAGTTTCTTCTTGGTGGTTTAGTTCTCATTTCATCTTTATTCTTTAGAGATACTCATCATTCTTACTGTTGGTTTTTAGGAGTGTTATAATCCCGTTCTTGTTTCCAAATATCTTGGTTGTTGGTAAGGAAAATAGGATAGATTTTATGTGCTTATATGTTTATGTTATGATATGTTTTATGCTATAATATGTATATGTATGAATATGTTTTATAGTCCTTGGGCATATGACTTGTTTAGATAACAAGCCCCAAGACTATGTTTTTAGTTGCTTGGGCATATGACTTGCTTAGACAGCAAGGCCCAAGATTATTTATCATTTTCATGGATAGAGTTATGATTTACCCTACCTCGACTAGTAGAGGACCTAGATGGGTTATCATATACTGCCATGCGATCTAACCTACTCCGATTAGTAGACAGAGGACCTAGATGGTTTATCACATGCCATGTTAATGAGTTCATGAGTTAATGGCCATTAATATTGTAGTCCTATATGATATATGTTTTTATAGTCATATGTTTTATAGTATATGTTTATGATATAGTCTTATGTTTATGATTTATGATGTATGTTTTTAGTAGATTTTCCTTGATGGGCATTACGCTCATTCCTTTGTTTTTAGTGTGATGCAAGAAAATGATTATCGAAGGCGGAAGGATTCTTGGTAGCTTGGCTTGTGTGTTAAGGATGAATGGAATGAATGGACTGCATGTTGATCGAGGATGACGATATTTAGTCTTTTGAATTATATTTCTTTTCTAATTCCGCAATTAGGTTTTGAACAATTGAATTAAAGTTTATGTTTTACGTTTTATAAACAATGGAATCCCATACCATATCACATTTTATTTTATTTTATATTTTTAGAGTATCTTGTATTTGATACAATATCTTGGTTTTTCAATAAAGTTATGTTATTTCTTATGTATGTTTCCCAAAATAGTAGCTATGTCTAGTTGTTTTAATGTTCCAAGGTCTTAGAAATAGTTGGGTCATTACAGCATCACCCCACAAAATCCTAATCCAGGATATTTAACAATCGTCGAGAAGGAGAATGCCCAATTAAGGAGCCATCTCGCTAGGGCAAACAGACAGATAGAGGAGGTCCTGGCTCGGTTACCCCCTCTTGCAACCGATGCTAATGTCGGAAAGGGGCAATGTGGGTCTCATATGTCCCACTAGAATAATCGGTCCAAACCCAGTCGTTCTGTCAAGACCGCCACTCCAAGCTCTGTACCTTCAGAGAAAAATCAGCAAAATGCCCAGCCTACTAGTCATCACAGGAACCATCATCTGCATATCAGTCATTCGGTTATAACTGCAACCCCAGATTAATGCCTTCCGCACAAATTCCCAGGAATGCCCACAACAACCCACCAGGGCAGTCTGGGACAAGTTCACGGAGACAAAATGCTCCACCAAATCCTCGTGTGCCATGATCTAATCCCTAGGCACAGAGAACTCAGGACATTGGTGTAGAACTGAGGCGGGTGAAGTTGGTTCGCCCTAATGGAACGAGGATAGCCTCACCAATAAGACATCTACCATCGTCGGTTAGACATCCTATGCCACCGCGCCCACAAAGAGATGCTCCAACTCATGGAAATAGTAGGAGAAATCCTCCCCCGTCAGTAGACACTTACGTCCCATGGGCATGTGCTGATAACCCAGTTCCTCGATCTCAGCCGCAGGATGTAAGTTTTGCAAATGGAAGTTACTGGACGGGGAGCCAGCATGGAGGCAGGTCTGAGAGCGACCTAAGGAATCACCTTAGCTCAGCGTAAAGTCCTCATTACAATCCACAGCCCGACCTGCATGACCATCTAAATTCACAGAGGAGCTATCCAGCTTGCAATGATGATATGAGTTATACTCGACATGAGGGAAGTTCGTCTATCGTACGCGACAATGGGAATGTCTCACCTAACCAAGCTCGAACTTGGAGGGACAACAACCCATCAAACATGTACAATAGGATGGGGCTAGTGAACAGCCCCCAACTAACCTAGAGACTAAAGACCTAACCCTCGAACGACTGGCCTTGATGGAGGAGCAGATGAAGAAGCTCTTATCTAGAAAAGGGATTGATGATTGTGACTATGATGAGGAGCTCGGACCTTTCGCTCCGAACATTGCAGTAGTTGCGTATCCTATTGGCTTCAGTATGCCAAACATGCCATCATTTGATGGAAACACAGATACATCCGACCACCTCGGGATGTTCAATACGTTGATGATGGCCCACAATGTCAGATTTGACCTAAGGTGTATTCTGTTCCCCATGACTATGATCGGGCTTGCCAGAGAGTGGTTTAAGAAGTACAAAAGTCATTCGATAAGCTTTTGGAGGAATCTATCTTCCGTGTTAAAGAAAGTGTTACAAGCTTCAAAGACAGCTCGCGTGGAGGCCAACTCATTGGCCAACATAAAACAGCAGCCTGGTGAGTCCTTGAAAGCATATATGAGGAGATTTGCCAACGTTGCAGCACGAGCTCAAGACATTGATGATAGCTCCAAGCTCATGGCGATGAGAATAGGAATCCTACTGAGAGGCGATCTATGGCAGGAGCTCTAGCAAAAAAGGGTTAAAAGTGTAGATGAGTTCTTGGCCCGAGCTCAGGAGTGGATAAACTGGGAGGAGGCATGATATGTTGTCGCAGGAACTAGCCATGCCCCTATTCATCCCACTGGAGTGGTGACAGGTGTTGCGGCTTATGCTCAACCTGTTACCCAGAATAACCAAGCGAAAAACAATAAGAGAAAAGGTAATGGTGAGGGTAAGGGTGACTAGAACGGCACGAAGAAGAATAATTCTGCGGAAAAATTCAAGCCCGTTTATGACCCCTACACTGACTTAATGGATACACAGGAACATATCTTCCTGGCAAACTCCAATCACCTTCCGTGGAAGAAACCAAAGCAATTAGAGGGATCCCTCAAAGTTTTATCGATACCACAATGACATCAGTCATAACACCGATGATTGTCGAAAACTGAAGGATGAGATTGAAACTCTCATTTGGAATGGACCGTTAGCCCACTACTCCCGAAATTGAGTTGCTCCCAATTAGTCTGTCAAGCAGAATTCTTGTTTAGCTACGAAAGTTCCGGCAAGACAGCTGTAACACCCTACTTCCTTAGGGTTGTTACTAAGTGAGTTCAAAATGTGTAAATAACTTGCTAATCGAGGTTTTAAGACAAAAGTGTAGCTAAACCATAAACAAAAGTCATACAATTTGAAAATATAATCATACATTGAAAATTATAAAGCGATATACATTTGGGATCCCAAAATACTGTTTAGAAATTTTTACAACTCAAAATTATGATTAAAGTCGACTAAACGACAAAACTAGGTTTAATACAAACATCTCCAAAAAATACCCCTGGCTGTGGCAGCCAGGCAGGCCAAACATGTACACGTCATTTCATGCTCTTCGTACTCATGGCTGGTAGACTTTCCCCTTGCCCTTACCTGCACCATAGAGCACCCGTGAGCCGAAGCCCAGCAAGAAAACTCCACACAAGCAAATAACATATGCATATTTATCAATCAGCATATAATAAAACTGCCAATAGGCTAAACATATCAGCCATGCCATCCCAGGCCCTGGGTTCGCGGTCTACACCGTGAGGATATTCCAGGTATCTATAGGGTCTCACCCTGGCAACTCGCACTCTGCGTGCTTAACGCTGCTCCCAGCCCCATGCCGTACTCGGCCTTGCCGTTCTCGCCTTCACCGTTCTCGGCCTTCGCAATTCCCAGCTCTTGCCATTCATTCACACATATATGCACACATAGCATAATTAAACAAATACTTAAACATGTATAAACATAATCAATGGGGGCTACGCCTTGCAACACAATCATATGGGGTCGTTCCCTACAACACAAACTATAGGGCCTCACCCTCCTCCATGGGTACAACAGTTTTCTTACCTGTGTCCCGAGCTTTCTGAGCACCGATATCCCGAGCATAATCCCCTAGTCTGAGCTTCCCTGAAAACCTAGTCACAACGCAGCAACAATATCCATCCATCAAGTTCTAATCCATTAAATAACTTTGGGTTATAATTCTAGTCTCCGGAACCTTGAATTCTATCAATCCGGGTGATAAAATCCATCCCGAGCCTTAACTTTTGGATTCCCGAGCCTAAAACCTCCTTGGGGCCCAAAAACACACTAAGTTTCGCAGCCCCATGAACCCATGCCGCGGCCCGCCTCAACCAGAAACCCAAACCCTCAAAACAGGGCATGCGCGCCATGGCCCAAGCCAAGGTGTGCCGCGGCCCGCCCTTCTTCCTGGCCACCAAAATGTTCTAGAGGGCCGCGGCTCAGCAATAACAATGTCATGGCCCGACCCTTTGAACCTAGAAAAATCCTCCATTTTTACCTCCAAGACCAAGACAATTTACCCCAAACCTCATCTAAAACTCAAGAATGATTCTTCACCTAGCTCACATGCATAACTCTGAAACACCAGCAGAAATTCAACATAATTCATCAAGTTTAAAAGCTTACCTTTGCGCTTAGTTAAATCTCTGAATTAATTCCCTAAGTTCCAAGCTTCTAGCCCCCGAAGTTCCAGCTTGAATCCTTAGTCTCTGGTTAGTTTTTCACCAAAATCTCCAAGCTTCTAAGAGAGAAGAGAGAACCGAGAGATAAAGAGAGAGAGTCGGTTTCCTAGTTTCTGAATACTTCCTAAATTGTGTTTTATTTAACTTAAGTATCTAAGGTTACCTCAAAGGCTCGGGGTACCAAAAACGTCCCTGAGGGCAAAATGGTAAATTTCCCCAATATTCCCTCCTAAACGTAACTTCAAATATATCTCCAAATATTTATTTTCATAACCCGATAACCCAATAAAATATCTAATACCCAAAATACCCTTTGAATCGC
Organism: Humulus lupulus; assembly: GCF_963169125.1. Classification (NCBI taxonomy): domain Eukaryota; kingdom Viridiplantae; phylum Streptophyta; class Magnoliopsida; order Rosales; family Cannabaceae; genus Humulus; species Humulus lupulus. The sequence continues at coordinate 231,381,166 of NC_084794.1, forward strand.
CCCGAATCACATATACGACCCCGTTGTGACTTTCTAGCTAAACCGCTCCTTAGGATTGTCTTGAATCGTGCAACACAAATATATCCCAAATATATCATAATAATCACATTTATGCCCTCACCGGGCTAAAATTACAAACATGCCCCTAATAATGCATATTTAATTCACATACGCATGCATTTCTAATCACATATTCATCAAATTCACATATTATAATAAAAAATCACTTATTGCCCTCCAAGCACGCTAATCAAAGCCCTAAGCCTTATTAGCAAATTTGGGACGCTACAACAGCTGAGGGCTCAAATGGATCAGAACAATCAGAATCAAGTCAACCCTCCCCAATAGTAGGAGGAGAAATAAATATTACTGTTGGAGGACCACATTTGGCGGGCACGAGAAACGGGGCCCAAAAGATGTATATAAATGAGCTAAAAACTTATAATGGTATGGAATTTATCCTGGAGCAACAGTTATCAAAACAATAGCAATTGGAAAAACAACCAATCATTTTCACGGAGGAGGATGTTAGTCACGTTCAGTTCCCGCATAATGACCTGCTGGTGGTAACCGTGCAGTTCGCTAATTGAAGGGTGCGAAGGATATTGGTAGATAATGGAAGCTCAGTAAATGTGCTTTTCAGGTCCACTTTAGAAAATATGGGATTGTATGTGACCGATCTCAAGGCAACCTCAATGACATTGTACGGATTTTCAGGTGAAGAGACAGTGGCCATGAGAATAATCGGACTATTGGTTACGCTAGGAGATGATGCACGAACTTTTACTAAAATACTTGAGTTCATGGTAATCGATTGTCCAGCTGCATATAACGTGATTTTAGGGCGACCAGCACTGATGGTTTTTGAAGCCATCACTTCAATCTGATACCTGGAAATGAAGTTCCCCCCAGCCTCAGGGATATGCATAGTACATGGAGACCAGCTCGCTGCCCAAGAATGCTATAGTGTAACCATGAAGGGAAAGTCACAACCCGAGCAGCAGGCAATGGTCATAGACGAAGAAGGTGAGGACTCCCAAGTAATGGAAGTTACTCATGGGATGGAAGACTCTTGAGAATAGGATAACAAGGTCGCCCAACAGGACGACATTGACCTACAAGTAAGCGAAGACAGATCTGAGCTCAAAGCAGTGGAGGAGCTTGAGGAAATAAATATCGACCTAGAAACACCTTCAATAGTAGTAAAAGTTGGGGAAAAACTTGGAGCTGAAAGGAGGAAGGAGCTAGTCGAATTCCTGAGGAAGAACCTGGACATCTTCGCCTGGTTTCATTAAGACATGGT